>NC_081824.1:229064160-229366836 GCF_030867095.1 Alligator mississippiensis
GGGAAACTGGTCCAAATCTGTAACACAACAGAAGTTCAATGCACATAAACTGCTTTCAAAATGCCCCAAAACAGTTTAAGATAAACCTGGATGGATGTAGTATCATACTTAACTGATTTAGGTTAAATTTGCTTTTTCAACTTCTGTCCCAGATCCCCTCCAGATTCAAGTAAACTCACAGTTTGCCAGCATCCCAGGGTGCTTTGCACCTTCCCTGTAAACCCTTCCTCACAGGTTGGGCAGGTTAGCCTTGGCCCAACCTGTCTGCTTCAGCTGAGTAGGGAGGCTTGCTCTGGTGTCCCTTGGCTTCTGGCTTGGGCCACTTTAGGCATGTGGCTGCATTTCTAGAATCAAAAGTGAATATCTGTTCACTTGCTTATTGGTTCAGTCTACACAGTTTAGACTAACCTGTGGAGATTGAATCAATTCAACCTTGGGCTTTTTGACTGTCTCTTCTTAGCCTACATGGACAGTAACTCAATGTGGCAGTCTTAAGAATTTTATTAGCTCTTGCTTTTTTGTGGTCCAGAATCTCTGTAGGTGGAAGCCAAGTGAGTTATGTCAACATACAGTTTAGTCCACAATATCTCTTTTCCCAATTCAAATACAAAACTTAATACAGGATGATTGAACTTGGCTGAGATATAAGTGGACATTACTTAACAGGCCTCTGTGGAATTGCATCAGGGTTAAATTTGGCCCTTGTGCCCTGCTCTGTGTTTTTTCATGCTGCTGACAACTGAGAAGTGCTCTCCTTCAAATCTGCACTGTCAGTTTGCAGCACTATATTGAAAATGCTTTTAGTTAACTGTGGGCATGTTTACATATGGTGCTTAATGGGAAATTAGCATAGTTTACTGTGAAGTAACCATGTGGGTCTACACATGCACATGCTTACTTCAGAGTAAATCTCCCTACTCCTAAGTAAATTTGCTACCTGCAAATGCAATCAGAAAATTTACTTGGCTGTAGTGCTCGTATAGATGCCTGGCCGGGAGCCAAATCTGCTCCTGGTCAGTTGTCTATGAGGGGGAAAAAGATAGCTCCCTGCCCCAGGGAGCTGCCTGCTGTTGGGGTGGGCTCCACCACAGAAGCCTGGGCAAGGACTGTCCCCCCCCATGCAGACTTCCCCGCGCAGCCCAGAGCTGGCCAGGAATTGTCGCAGTCAGAGGCAGATCCCAGTCCTGTACCCCAATTGGGTGATCAAGGCACAGGGCTTAGAAAGAGCTGCAGGGGTGGAGCAGGTCCCAGCCCCTTGTCCCAATCCACTGGTGGGGCAACTAGCAGCGAGCTAGCTGCTAGCTGCCCCACCAGTGGATTGGGGCAGGAGGCTGGGACCTGCCCCTCCCTTGCAGTTCTTTCCAAGTCCTGTGCCCCTGATCAGGGAGCCAGGGCCAGGGGCTCCCTGTTGCTGGGACAGGGGGACCTTGTCCCTGCCTCAGCAGCAGGCAGCCCCCCCACCCCCCACCCCAGAGCCAGGAGACAGTTGTCTCCTGGCCTGGTATTCCCTGCCTGCCTCTTGGCTAGCACACAGGGGGAGCCTGAAGCTCCCCCCAGTGGCCACAGGGGTGCATTGCAGGGCTGCAGGGAACTGGGAGCAAATCTGTTCCCTAATTCTCCGCATGTATAGACACCTACCCAAAAACCCTTACTGTGCAGTAGCTAACTACATAGTAAATGCGGGCTGGAATAAATGCATGTGGAGATGTACCCAGTTTGAACCTTCTAGTCTTAAAATCCCTAAATGACCATCTCCTGGGCAAACTTTGAGAAACAGGAGAACAGAGGGATAACTATCTTTCATCTTCATACAGTCATTGGAAGATGGTGTCTCCTAGTGTGAATTCACTGAAGGCCTCTGGTCAATGTTTAAAGCACATTTTAAAAAATCTTTCTAGCTATGCAATTATGCGGTCATCCTGTACTTCATGTGACTGTCCTCCATAGTGCTAATAGAGAAAGGCCAGTCTCGGCCAGAATATGAGTCAAGAGATCTGGATTCGATGCCCAGTTCTGGGTGACTTTGAGAACAAGTAACTTAACTAGAGCCAACCTTAGGGGTGTGCGGAGCCTGGGGCATATCAGCCTGTCCAGGGCCTGTGCAGGGGGCGGGGGTGGCAAGTGGCCGGAGCACGGAGCCAGCAGCGTATAGTGGCCACACGGAGAAGCGGCACCCTTGGCACGTGCCTGTATGGCATTGACTGCAGGGCACCCCAAAGTGCGGGGCCCAGGGCAGTCGCCCTGATTCACTTCCCTCAAGGGATGGCTCTGAACTTAAGCCAAACTTTTCAATGTGGGTGCCTAAAGTTATGTGCCTAGAGCCATGTTTAGTTAACAAGGTAAATGTGATCTTTTTCCCCCAGGTGTTTAGCAATGGCAGTGGCCACTGACTTCAAAGTTGCTGCTACTCAGCCTCCTTGAAAACTGGAACAGTTAATTTTTTTTGCCTAAAGACAAATTTAGATATCTAACCCTATGCACACTAGTTGACAATTAGGAAAATCATAGTCTAAATTGCCTTCAGCCTCAGCTAATCATCTGTATTATGGGAATCTTAATATTTACCTGTCTCTTAAGGTTGCCAAAATATTAAATTATTTTTTCTAAAGAGTTTTCAGATCCTTGGATGAAAGTCATCATGTAGGCAAAATGTATCTATATTATTGTTTTTGTCCATAAATTATAGAAGACTGAAAGGTTTGGTTTTTGGATTCTACTCCTAGTTTATTGCATGACCACAGAGTAATATTTAGTTCGCATAGCTAGGGCTATTAGAAAGATTGCTGTAAAGTGCTTTAGCTCCTAGATGGAAGCATAATAAAATAGCAAAGTATTATTATTATGTACTGATTACTACTTTTGTTCATTAAGAGTTTATCTTTGAAGTATAACAAGTGATAATAATATAGATTCATAATGTAGATTCATTTGCAACTCGAAGTCTCAGATCTCATAGGCAATTAATTTCTTTTTCGGTAAAGGAAATTCACAGATTACATTCATTTTCTGTACCTGAAACATTCCAGTGTGGAGGCAGCGTGTATTCAGTGGGCATGTCTACACATTCATTAATGCGACATAATTACAGTGCTTTAAGGTACTTCCTAAACGCACCATAATCGTCACTACTCCGCATTAGTCCCAGAGCACGCTTTTTTGGTGACGCTAATACTCAATAAACTAATTCTACTGAGCATTAGGGCATTAGTGTGGGTTTTGCCCGCCATGCTATTGCACAGTAGGATTAGTCTACTAAGCTTAAAGCATCTCATGTAGATGCATCTAGGGTGGAAGCAGTTTTTATTCAGGAAGTACTCTTGGAAGAACATGGATTATTGAATTAAGACCTCTTATGAGCAAACTCATATTGATTCTATAGCAATAGATTTTAGGTAAAAACCTCCCAAACATTCTTGTTTTTACAATGCAGGAAAGAAGAAATAGAAAAGATCAGAAATTCTTAGAAGAACTAAGGTGAAAGATGTTGCTTTCCTAATTATATACAAATGGAAGGAACATGCCTAAACTTGAGGCATGGACTTCCTCAATCAACTGTGTTTACTTGTGGTAATTAAAGGTGAGAAACTGGAAAGACCTAATTTGCTCCTCTCAAGAAACTGTGAACTTTCTATTTGCAACACAGCAAATTTCTACAGAGAATTTCACAAGATGTAAGGATATTTGTCGTATAAAATGACACACAAAACTGGGATTAAAAGACCAAGGACATATACTACTGGCAACCTCATATGTTAAAAAATTATGGGTTAGACACTAAAATCCTGAGATTTTAAGAGTAATGAATGTTGGGTTCTTTTCTTTAAGCCTCAAGTCATGTTTTTTAATTATTCTTCATAACCAGGTGAATTAAAAATTCCCTTTTATTAAATGAAGAAAATTGAAAGTCTTGCATAGTCACTTAACTGCAGGAACTGGGTCCTTTAGGGGAAACACCAAATATTGTGAGGCTGGTGACAAAATTGAAAGATTTGGCAACAGCAAAAGTTACAAGTCAAAATATACAGCAAAGAGCAAATATAAATGTTTGAAAGGCTGGAACTGTAGTAATAGCTCAGAGAACTCTGCTAGAGAGTAAATCTACGACCAAATGTACCAGAACTGACAAAAGATGTGCTAACAAGACAAGTCTCATTCTGACGGCTGGTTCTTGCTTGCTGACTTCTATCCTGTGTTCCTTTTTATCTTTCATAAGGCTTTCTCCATAGTTACATCTACTCTTTTTTAACAGGTAGCATGAGGTGCCTCCCTTTAGGCAGGATGTCAAGACCACCTTGCTAGCCAGCCTGCTCACTGTGTCTGCCAGCCTGTGCCTCTTTGGCAAGGGTGAGCAAAATACAGCCTGCAGGATGGATCCAGCCTGCCAAGGGAATTTGTCCAGACTGCAGCTGCTCCCTCAGCCCTGTCCAGCCCATGCACCAGAGCAGACTGGGTCATGTCATGTGTGGCCAGTCCTGCTGCCCCCAGGTGTGCAGCAGGGCTGGGGTGGCTCAGTGGCCAGACTATTTCCTGGCATCCTTTGTGGTGGCTCCTTCCGGCTGTGGAGCCACCAGCCCTGGCTCCACTGTATGGGCACCCTGACCTGTCCACCCTACACCCACCACTGGGGCCAGGACCCATTTGGGCAGGGCGTCCAGCCAGGCAGATGGGATGGGGCTACAGACAGGTGGGTGGATGAGGAGCAGTGTTTGGGAGAGGGATGGGCAGGTGAGACTGGGATCCCAGGGTGGGATCTTGGGGTAGTGACAGCATGGAGCTGAGGCCCAGGGCAGAGCCACAATCCCCTCCCTACATGCCCCTGTGACAGGCATGGATTCCATGGGCAAGGGTATACGGGGAGTGGATCATGGCTCTGCTCCGGCCCCTCATAATCACTGCCCCAAAATCCTGGCCCTGGACGCAGCTTCCCACCCGCCTGCAGCCCCATCCCATCTGCCCAGCCACGTGCCTTACTTGTGCAGTTTCCAGCCACACGGGTAAGGTCTCCATGATGATCCTGGGATAGTAGGGCAGTGACAGCATGGGGCCAGGGCTGGGGCAGATCTGCAATCCACTACCTGCATGCCCCTGAGACAGGTGCTGGTTCTGTTGAGCAGTCATCTCCCCATGATCCCAGCCCCACCTGCTTTCCCACTCCTGCCCTGCCATGGCCCCATCCCAGCCACATGGCCAAGCAGAGAGCAGAGCCACTTAAGGAGTTTGGGTGAGCTGTTGCATTGGTGGGGTGGGGGAGAGGTATGTTGACTTGACCTGCGACAGCTCACCAAAACTCCCTATGTGGCTCTCAGGCCCAAATAATTGCCAACCCCTTCTCTTTGGGCTCCTACTTTTACACAGGGGAGGAAAAGTAGGAAGGAACCCCAGTGACAGGCAGCAAAAGAAGTCTGAAAAGAAAGGATCAGACAACAGGAGAATTGCTAAGGCAATTTCCTCAGCCCCAGGGAGGAAAAAAACAGGCATTGGGGTGGGATTTGTGGAAGAATGAGCAGGGACTCACTCTGGTACTGCCACTGCCCTTTACAAAAGTGGTTGTGGGGAAGTGAGAAGAGCAGAGATTTTTCTCAACATCCCCATGCCTCCATGTCCATCCACAATGAAAGAAGCACTGCAGAGTTTGGGGCAGAGAAAGAACTGAGTGGGTATGAGAATGCTGCACTGGTTTAATTAATTTAAAGACAATTCAATTAAACTGGTGCAGTATAACCAGGTGAAAAAAGTCCTTTGTTTCCTGGAGGGTTTGAACTTTGGTTTTTTGAACTTTGGTTTTCATTCTGGTTTGGAATGGAAACCAAAAATGTTGAAATTCGGCACATATGGGACTGGAGGTGAGGCTCCATGGTAGGACAGGGAAGGATTTCCAGAGAAATGTGGTTAAAATTCAACCTTTCCTCCTTGCTGAGCTTTGGTCTTCTGCCAAGAAGAAAACTGTGCCCATTGATTACCACTGGGTGTGTACCACATCTTGGCAATTTGGCAATGAGTAAGGGTTACAGCATATTGAATTATATCTCCCAGCACCAGTCTCAGGCTCTTTGTCTTGGAAGAGCCTTAGAGCAGCTCAGGATTATGTGCTTAGGACCCCAGTAAATCACATTTTATTGCTCCAATTCTGTCCTGTGATTCATAGTTTAGTAATATGAAAAAGGAAGGTGTTGATTTGCATTTGCTTGTATAGGAGGACCTAGTGGTATCTTTTAAAAGCTTTGTTCCTGCATTGAGTAGATGTTATATCTTTTATTAGAGCAACTAACTAGTTGGAAAATTGTTCTTTGCAAGCACCCTTCTTCAGGCATTGGAGAGAGTCTCTTGTTGGTTTGGGTGCTCTCCTGGGTAGATTGGAAGCCAATATGCAAAAATGTAGGTCTGTGAAAATGCATTTTTGCATATTGGCTTGTAATCTACCCAGGAGAGCACCCAAACCAACAGCAGACTCTCTCCAATGCCTGAAGAAGGGTGTTTGTGCCTGAAAGCTTGCAAAGAACATTTTTCATACTATTTAGTTGGTCTAATAAAAGATATCACATCTATCCAAAGAACTTTGTCTGCCTATGTCAGAGCAACACAGCTACAACCAACAACCTTGTTCTTGCATTGGAGTCTATCAATGTTAACACCTCTGCTCAGGAGTCTCATTAACGGAGACTTAGGTTGTAAAATATTCTGAGCTGGAATTTTGGACCAAATTCTGCTTTGTAAAATACTAAAACATAGTGTATTATTTATGCATTTTAGTGGAAGCAGTCACTGAAAGCTTGAGTGAATTTACTCTAGCCAATGAGTTATGTGTAAATTCCAAATGGTGATCCTAATTCCAGTCGCAGATACAGTATAATTTATTATATAATGTATATATAATGATCCCTATAGCCTTATTAGGCTTAGTTTGAATGTTTGCCAGTTGGTTTCCAAAAGGTCTGACATAAGGCTGGGTTTTCAAAGATGAATAGTTAGGTCGCACCTACAAAGTAATTTGTTCACATATGGGAATTATGAGCACAAACACTCATTTTTTGCAAGAAAATGTGTGCTTTGGAGCAGAGTGGACATAAAACACCCTTCTGAGGAGGTCCCTGTGACAATGGTAGCACAGCTGCAGCATACAGAATTCTACAATGTAGCCCTGGGGCATGCTCATCTTTATTAATACTTTTTGGCTTCATTAATTAGACCAGCATTTCCCAATTGGCTGTTTAGGACCCTGAGGGAGGCTGAACAACAACACAAATTTTATTCCAGTGTAAAACAAAAGAAAAACTCCAACCCTCTAAACCCATCAAGGTCAACTGTTCTTTGCCAACTTCTAGATACACAGAAATTTTGTAGGCATATCCTAGTTTGACTGCTGTTACCTGACATTGTTTTGTTCTGTTTTTTATTCTTGGAGTAAGAATAAGGAAGTCACGAACATTTTCTTTTTTACTTTGCTACCAAAAGGAGATGGTTGAGAAACATTCAAGTAAAGCATGGGGCCATGGGTCATGGGAAGCACACACAAAGCCTGGTGGCTCCATCACAATGTCAGGGCAACATATTGTTGTGCTCTCCTCTTGTGGCTGGAGCAGGTGGTACAGAGGGGTTTAGGAGCCCCTACTCCCACTCTGCCAATGGCCTAGCATTGTGACTCAAGCAAGGGAGGCTCATGCTTTTAAATATGAACATCTTAGGTTCAGTGCTCACAGATAAGCTGCCCCAGGGGGTCTTAGTGCAGCCACCTACCACAGGCATTGCTCAGGCAGAGCTACTCCAGCCAGTGCCAAAGGGGAGCAGTCCATCTCCGTGATGGCAGGCCACGGAGCAGGTGCTCATGGAGAGAGCCCTGAGCAGGGCTCCCTACACTCGAGGTATTAGACTTAAAGCACATTAACTAATGTGCATTAATGCACATATAGACACACCCTTGGGCAGTCCTGTAGCAGGTGCGGGGGCCACTCCAAGTGCCAAAGTGAAGGAGCATCAACAGGAGCTGCCCAGCTGGGGCAGGGTGTGGGACAGCAGTTCATTTGTGTGGGGGCATGGAAATGCTGGGAGGGTGGTTCCTGCCGCTGTGTGCACTTCCAGGTAAGCATGGGGGGGGTGCCCCCCAGATCTGTGTGTGGGGTGAGGGTGGGCCCTGGGCACCAAACTTTGTTCCTACGGCACTACCCTTGGCGCATGTCTACATGTGCATTAATGCACTTTAGTTAATGTGCATTAAGTAGGGTGGCCATCATAGAGGACATTCCAGTTTTCTGCTACTTGGTCCTCTGTTGATACGAAACCAGATGCCTTTATGTCCTCTGTTTTTCTTTTGAAGAAAAGAGCTACTCCAGCTAGTGCCAAAGGGGAGCAGCCCATCTTTGTGATGGCAGCGCATGGAGCAGGCGCCCATGGAAAGAGCCCCGAGCAGGGCTCCCTAACACTTGAGGTACGAGACTTAATGTGCATTAACTAATGTCCGTTAACACACATGTAGACCTGCCCTTGGGTAGCGCTGTAGCAGGTGTGGGAGGGAGGAGGAAGAGAAGAGAAAAATACAGGACATAAAGGCATCTGGTTTCATATCAAGAAGACAACCGGACTGTCCTCATGATGGCCACCCTAGCATTAAGTCTAGTACCTCCACTGTAAGGTACTAGGAAAATGCACATTAGCCTGTCTAATGCACATTAACGGAAGAGTACAGGGTTTTTTTAGCGAGGTTTTAACGCCCATTAAAATAGGCTAATGTGCACGTGTAAATGTGCCCCAACAACCCTATTCCTGGGGTGGGGTACAGGGCACCTGCAGGCCACTACACCCCTCCCCCTGCTGCCTGTAATTAGGGGTGAGGGGGAAGAACGGGAGGTCATGGGGGTCCCATGGGACACACCACAGCCCACGGTGCTGGTAGGGGGTGCAAGACTCCCCGCGGCACAAAGACCCGGGCACTCCCCGTCCCGCGGCGCCTACAACTCCCAGTATGCAGCGCGCCCCCACGGCAGCTGGCGGCGCGCGTCCCGCCGCTCTGCATGCCGGGGGATGTAGTCCCGGCGCCCACTGAGAGGGGCCGCGCCCGGGGGTGTCGGGGTGGTGGGCAGAGAGGCGGCAGGCTCCGGCCCCGTTCCCAGCCCCGTGTGACCCGGCGGACGCCCTACTCGGGGGAGCGGGCCGGCAGGCGCTGCAGGGGCGGGCTCGGGCGGCTGCGCAGTCGGGGAAGCGCGGCGGCGCCAGTTCCGTGTTTACACGCCCACTCCGGAGCTGGAGCGGCAGCAGGAGCCGGAGCCGCCGCGCAGGGACTGCCCCCTGCAAAGCCAGGGGGTCTGTGCCATCCCCCCACCCCTTGTCCCGCATCCGCCGCCCCCCGCTGCAGCCGGGCGCCCCGGCCCCGGGGATGTTCTCCCGCAAGGGCCATGCGGATGTCAAGAAATCTACACAGAAAGCGCTGGACCCGAAGAAGGACGTGCTGACCCGCCTCAAGCACCTCCGCGCCGTGCTGGGTGAGCCCCGGGCACTGCCCGCCGCCTCCTCCGCGGGGCACGGGCCTGGAGGGGCTGGGTGTCTCGGGTGGGCAGTGCCGAGTGCGCCTGGGTTTGAGCCTTGCGGGAGAGGCCCCGGGTAGACAGAGCGGGGCACAGACATCTTTCTGTCAGTGGAAGGGGGAGAAGAGTTTGAAAACCTGCTTGACAACGGGCTCTTCAAATCAGTAGTTGCCACCCTTGGAATCGGCGCTGTTCCTTGACTCCAGGTGGCCCAGGACGAACTTGTAGTATCAGGCCCCCGTTCGCCAGAGAGAATGATAATAATAGTAATAATAATGACCATTTTCTGGCCTCCTTTCTGTCTGGGGCACCCTGTTGGCCCATGCCTGTGTCTGGTCTTGTTTGGAATGACTGGGTGTTTCCTGTGCACCAGTTCGCGCCTGGTTTTGTTATCCAAAGTGTCTGCAATCCAGTCTCTTGTGGGGGATTCAGAGTCATAAAAAATGAGGGTTGGACACAGCGTTCCCTCTAAGCTGCGTGGCGTGCGCGGCTGCACAGGCAAGCTTATGCCATGCTGCCAGGTGCGCCTGCATGGCTGCACAGCTTGGAGGGAACGCTGGTTGGAAGGGACCATTGGAGGTCATCCAGTGGTTCTCCACCTTTTTTGGACCAGGACTCATTTGGAAATGTCAATGGCTCATCCCAACCCAGTGCCCCTCGCTTCTGACCTGCTGCCCCCCACCCCACAGTGTGGGCTCCAAGCAGCCCCTTGCAGGCTGGCGATTTCCCACCTTTTTCTCCTTTAAAGGAGAATCCATTTTTAAAGTTTGTTGATCCATTTTTAAAGTTTGCTCATGACCCTCTCAGATATTCTTGCGACCTATGGGTTGAGAAACACTGATCTTGTTCAACCTCCTGTTCATATCAGGACCATCCCCAACTAGATCATCCCAGCCAAAGCTTTGTGTAGCTGGGTCTCAAAAACCTCCAAGGATAGAGACTCAACCACGTCCCTGGGTAACCTGTTCCAGTGTTTTACCATCCTCCTAGTGAGAGAGTTTTTTCCAATACTGTATCTAACCTAAACTTCCCTTGCTGCAACTTGAGACATTTAACTAGAAGGAACTTCTTTTAAAAAACCGCCCAGAAATAAAGAAACTCAATTGACTAGCATGCCCTGAGGTTTAGGACAAAGGTTAAGGAGAGTTAGTACCGCCCTGCCTCCTGTTCAGTTGTTGATGCTTCTGTATAAGTTAAATGACCTCATACATGAGTAGATCTGGTCTGACTAAAGCTGTTAGGATTAATGTCTCTTACATGAATTTAAGAAAATATCTTGAATTCCATTAGGATAAAAGGACAGGGCCACTTTGCAAAATCAATGTTTAGGATGTGTAACTGTAATGATAAACAGGCATTAAAAAGCATGGAAAAGGAAGGGTAAGGTCTTGCAGGATATTCCAGGAAATTTAACGAGATTTTATTTGGTTGAAGTGAAATGTCATTCCATTATTTAAATGATAGTAGCAGCATTTTAATGAAATATTATTCATATGCTACTTCACTGTATGAAAAGTGTATTAATTGAGTTCAGATGGAGTTTACTAGAGAATGAGCTGAAGGTTTCTGTTCCCCAGACAATTAAAGAACCAAAAAACACCTCCCAAACTCCTTCCCCTCCCTTGTTTTGGATAGGGCATGCCAAAAAACTCCTCTTGTACATAATCAAGCTATACCACAAAGAAGTTCGTGATAAAAAACCATTTACAGACCATTACTTATTTCCTTCTCTGAAATAAGATTTTATCAAAATGCACACATTGCCTCATGACTTTCTGTAAATTCTAGATGTCTTCTTTGTTCCACTGTGTGCATGGCTGGTAGTATTAAAGATGCAACACAAATTAACCACATTCTCCCAAACTGTTTGTTTGTTTAATCATTCGTTGGTTATATTTCAATAATCAACTGAGACTATCTAAGAATGCATTTTGGCATCTGGGTTCATAAAATATGCAGATGTTACAGGGGGACTAGTTCCACTTTATAGGCACCAAAATAACTTCAAAAGGTTGCTTTTAGATTAAAAATGTCATAGCAAATAAAAGCTTCTACAAATAAAAAAAAAGTTAAAGACTGCTAAGAAAATAACTACCTTATTAATTGCCTAATTTACAAAATCCAAGCGTATAAGGCAAGAAATAAATCATGAAACATAAAATATACTATGTACTGCAAACGTGTGCTTATCAATCTAATGAAATCTCATCACAGTGCAACAGCCCTAGGTCCAATATGCAGATTGCTCTTTTTAAAGAATTTTTATTATCTTGGTTCAGTACATTTTTAAGGACTATTGTTAAATGGGGACTAGTATCAGTTAGTATTTATTCATTGACACTGGCATTTTGGTAATGTATTTATAATTTACGTGTTTTAGGATGAATGTGATTTAATAGTAAGTGTGTAACATAAGTGATTTATAGTAAAAGCATTTCTGTTTGGAAAACTGCATGTTAAGAATGGCAAATATAAAAACTCTCTTAACACCCCCCCCTCCCGATTTTACCATGTGAGTTTATTAGTGAAAGGATACCAGTTTCTTACTGTGGCTCAAACTTAAGATTTTTTTAAATTATAAAACATGCATTTCTTTATACTTAATAAATCCTTATGTGCAATGCAGGCTTTATGACGACCTTTTTTCTTTATTTCCAGTGTTTGAGTCTGTGTGTGATAAGAAACTGCGTTATCATTTAACTGATATTTTAAATAGAATTGGTGTTTTTGTATATATGCTTTGGAATGTGCTTTTTTTAACATTTTTCATTTTTATATGTGGATGAATGAAAACAATGTTTCAAAAATATATAAGTGGTATACGTATCATATGACTATTAAATAAGGGAGCTGAAAATAGTTTCTTCAAAGCCTTATATATTTCAAAGCACAGTTGATAGGATGCATATGTTGCTTACAAAGATTGCATGTCTTGTTAACTAAGTTATTTTCTCTTCCAGTATTAGTAGATTATAGTACCACAATTTCTTAGTGGACCCAGAACTTGAGGGCTAAGGGGTTTCTTTCCCTACTGCTCAAGCCTTCTGGGCCAGCCAGTTTCCTTCCATGCCCCTTAGCAAAGGTCTGCACAGCAATACAGAAGTGTGATTGTAACCCAGTCAGGCATACCAAAACTCTAGTAATAGTAATACTACAGATGCAGAAACCTGAGTTAACACTTGGGAGTCTCTGACAAGCATCTCTTGGTGTTGCTAGATTCCGCTGAAGACATGCCACAACATCTTGGTTACTGTTTTTTACCTATGCTAACGAGACTTAAGCTAGCCAAGGGAGGCCTAGTCAAGCTATTGTCACGCTTCAGTTTGCTGCATAGACAAATGCTTAGTTACACCATTTGAAAAATGCTAATTGGAATGCTTTAGAACGAGGTAGTGCTTTTTTTCATTTGTGTATCTTTGACACTTTACAAAGACGGGTGGGAATTGTTAATCCTGTATGATCTAAATTTGGAAAATGGAACCCTTTTGTGTGAGAAGTACTGTGTTTAGTGGGTAAGATAGATTTAGGTCACCTCTAAAGGTTTGTGGTCTCAGTGTTGTTTGAAGCTTCTGAGTAACCTTTGGCAAATCATTTAAATTTCTTTTCCATTTTGAAAATAAACCCATGCAAGTTTTTCTTTAGGCAAGAGAATACTGTAGTGGAGAATTCAGGAGAATGCATTTTACTATTCTTGGTTTTGAAAACTGCTTCTTGTGTAAGCCAAGGTGAAATATACCTAGTCTTCAAATTTGGACCCAGGCTTCAAATTTGGTGGTACTATGTGGTTTTGCTGGGCAGCTCATATGATACAAAATAACCCACACATGTTATACACAGTTTTAGGAAAACCTATATTTAAGTGGTCTGATCTTGTTATCAGTGACAACTGACCCAATAATTTGATGTTATGTGGACTTTTTCTATTTTTGGATGGCACGAAGTGTGTGATTCTTAGAACACTGCACTCTTTCTGCAAGACTTGATGCATGACATGTTTACAACAGTGTTTAAAGAAGGACAGAAAGATAACCTACTGTCCTACAGTGATTTTACTAACTCAAATCTGTTGGAGAGGTAGGTCTGAAGTCAGGCAGAAGGTAGAGCAAGGTGGCACCTTATGGTGCGTATACACGAATTACCGGACATCGACACGTTCCAGCATCACATGTATCAGCATCTCTGCACTGAAAAATGGCGGCAGGGGTGCTTTAACTAAAGCTCATTCATTGAGTTTTAGTTAAAGCACCCCTGCCGCCATTTTTCAGCACGGGGATGCGGAAGCATATGATGCTTTGGGTGCTTTAATTAGAGTGGCTCTTAGAGCCACTCTAATTAAAGTGCCCGCCTCCCCTCATTCCTGGAGCATGTCTATAAACACCCTCAGATATTAACTGGTTTTGAGAGGCAAAAGCTTTCAAATACAACAGCCTACTTAGATGCTGTGAATGGACTGGCGGAAAAGAAAGTTTTTTTTAGAGAGGAATGGGGCAGAGTAGACGTTGCCAAGAGAGATAAAGAGTGGGTTTATTAGATCAATTGAGATGAATGAGGCAGTTAACACCTTGAGGGCCAGTGGAGTTAATGGCTAGTTCAGGTAGTGGGATGAGAACCCATAGTCCCACGGTTAATGCAGTTGAGTTCGTGGATAATTTCTTGTTCTGCGATTTTGCTTTTAAATTGGTTTAAAAAAATTTTTTTTCACCTTGTTTAAAAACTGTTGACTCAGGGGTCAGTGATTGAACACCCAGGGAAGTTAGTGTTCTGCCACAGGCTTTTGCTTATTTCTGGAATTGATAACAAATCAGTTTCCATTCATTCCTTCAGATAAGTCTGTTCAATATTGGCTGCAGTAGGGCACTGTAAACTAGTGATGGCATACATGATGTTGATAGAGGAGCAGGTGAATAATCCCAGATACGCTAATTAGTGTGGCTTGGTTTAGTGATAATACAGTCTATGTTGAGGAGGGGGCATAGATGGCATATTGGGTCTGTATCAAGACCTGGTGTCTTGGTGAGAACTAAAATTAGCTAGTCTGTTGATGGAGAAATGTCATTTGAGGTGGGAGTGCTGCCTGTATGCCAGGATCTTTGGGTAGTTGTAATTTTCCAGGAGGGGTCAGAGTTCATTAATGGTGGATCTAAAGCAACAATGGCCAATGTTTTTGGCAGGCCTACTGCATTACATCCCACTCCCTTCCTAAGTGCAGCACTGATTTCTTCCACCTTATATCTGCTTCTGAAACATACCTGATAATTTGCACCCTGGGGTATTGAAATGAAGGTAGCGGGGCTCAAGCCTCTGGCCACAGTCACACCACGAAGAACAGAGCAGGGGTAGGATGCTACTGCAAAAGAAGATGTCACCACCAAGAACCTGGTTACACATTCTCTATCCCCTCAACCATTTCTGTTTTATGTTGTGAGAATCAAGTGTTAACTTGGCGGTGACATCTGATGCCTCTCTCTCCTCTCCCACTTTGCTCCATGCCACCAAAGTCTTGAGCCCCCCTGCTTCTCTTCCAGCACCTCCCTTTACTGAGTACCCAGGGCTTGTGTGCCACACTAAGCAGCTGCCTGTGCCACTTGTGGCATGTGTGCCAGGGGTCGACCATCCCTGGTGTAAGGTATTCAAGCTGGGGGCTGTAAGTGATGACCAGAGGGATTCAGTTGTCCTTGTCACGACGTTAGAGTGGGGTCTGAGTCTTCTTGTCTGTTTAGTAGGTTGGACTGGGGTTTGAGTATAGCTGTGATCTGAGTGGCTACAGTTTTGGGATTGTATTGTAAATCTACAAAACACTGTTTTAGATCCCTGAGATGTGTAGTCCCAGGGTTCCCCCTATGTGAAAACAGCTCTCTTCTTCCTACATTCCTCTGGGTCAACCCAGAGAAGTGCTATGAGTGGGAGGCAGATGCCTGGGGCTGGAGCCCTCCCAAAGCCCTGTGAAGATTCCTGCTGCAGGAGAATGCCCCCCTCCCTGCCTCTATCCCCACACATCCCACGGATCAGATGAGTATTGGTGTGCGTGCTGTGCAGCAGATGAGGGGAGCTTGTGTTCTGCTCTAGCTGAGCTGTGCAGGGGCTGGGCTCGGCCCTGGGCAGTGGTTGTGGTGGGGCAGGCAGCTTCCCCCTCCCCATGTCTGCTCCTGAGCTGATGGGTGACACCTGGGTGGATCAGTCAGTAAGGGGGACCCATCTGTCACTGCTGCCGCTGTCCCAGGCTGAGCCCAGCTGCCACCCAGCTCTGCTGGAGTAGGGCTTGAGCTCCTCTCACCCTAGGGCCAGTGCGGACACTGGCAGTGGCAGGCTGGGGAGGGGAGGAGATGTGCCTCTGAGCAGGGAATGGTAAGGGGGGAATTCTTACCTTCTTCCGGATTCAAAAAAGTCCATGCTGCTCCTTTTCTGGCACAGTCTGCCTACCCTCTGAGGAGAGGGCAGGAGTCTGGGTGCAGCCAATCCTGTAGCGCTGGTTGCTGCTCCTGCACCCACTTCTTGTAAAATCCGGGATCTGCCCTGGCATGTGATAATGGAAACTAATCACTGTAAGGGGCTCAGTTGTGATAGATTGTTACAGGCATTTGAGTCCCTATCCCATTGAAATCTGGGCATACTTTTCATGGATTAGATAAAGTCTCTCTGTATTAGGCAGTATATACTCTCACCTTCACTTGCAATATTGAATTAGCTAACTTTTAGGGAAATTTAAAATGGAAAATGAAGGTAATGAATGAAATATTAGGGAAGTAAGTAGAAAGTCTTACACCAGTCACTGAAAAGGGACAGACTGGGACTCATGTACCGAGTTGCTAATAGACTCCGGCTGTGAAGGTGCCTTGCCTGTGGCTCCTTGGAGTTACACTTTTCAGATCAATATATTATTAAATGTCTTTGGGTGCTGCACTGAGACATAAGGAAAAAGGGTTGATCTCTAAGGTGTAAACATGCGTTATGGTTACCCTGAGTAATTTACTAGGGATGATACTCTGTAGTAGTATGAAGCAGACCTATGACCAGGAGACCTATAAGCTCTTCCAGGCTTGCTCTCTGTGCTAGTCCAGTATGTCAGTAGGGGAGCTAACTTGCATTAAGCAAATGGCCATTCTGGGATGAGACAAACCAGGAGAGCAGACTCATGGCTGGCACACCAGATTAATACATGTTAGCGTATAGATAGTGGAGTGACTCATGTCCATGTAAGGCTGTAGATCACACTTCTGATCCACTTTTACCTCAGAATAAAGTCAAATTACTTCAGAGTAATGTACTATGTGTTTGCATCCTGATATAATTGGACCCCATATTGTTCAGGCATTGGAAGAACAGCCAGTACCTTTATGGCCAGATTCACAGGGGAAAAATAAAAGGCCTTATTCATTATTTATAACTACTGTGTTACGTTTCTGCTGTGTTCAGAGCTGACATTCCTTCTTTATGCAGTAGATTGGAGCTGTAGTTTACATGTTAGCTGTGAGTCAATATACTACTGTTTGTTGTAAGCTTCTCTGATTCTCAAATAATACATTAAGAATCCAATAAATAGTGTGACCTGGACAGTGGTCAGTCTTGTAATTTTTCATAAGGTGGAGGTATATAATCGCAGCCCTCCCTTCTTTTCCCCTACTGTAGCATAGCCCTAAGGAAATCATGATAAAAACATGACTTACACAAAACATCTCAAGGGTCGTGTCCAGATGTGCATGGACGTTCAGTTCCCCGGGGACAAGTAGTGGTGGCATACCTTGTGCTGCCACTAATTGTCCCTGTGGAATGCCTGTGCCACGCGCACTCTGGCATGTGGGAAGTTGCCCTGGGTGGGGTAGGGGAGGCTGTGACCAGCACTGGGCTGGCCCCAGCAGCCTTACCTGGGGGCCTTCCTGGGCTACAGCAGTGATGATCCTGCCTCATAGAGCCTGGCTGGCAGCGGAGTGTGGCTCCAGCCAGTCAGGTTCTGACTTTGGGTGGCACGCACTGCCACCATGTATGCCCTTCAGCTCTTTCTTCTGCAGGTTTTTTTTTTTTGACCCCTGGATATCTGGAGAACAGCTAAACATACCGCATGGCTGTGCTCATCTGGATGCAGCCAAGCAGTGAATTTGAATAGGCAATCCTGTCACTGGGACATGACTTTCAAATATGGGTTTTTCCCATTGGGCATAAATTTAAGAATCATATCTGCCTCATGTAAAATATACATATTAAATAGGAATTTCAAGATTTGTGTTAAATCATTATTTTGGGAAGCTCATAACTAAAAAAATTGCAACGTTAGAAATTGTATTTTGTTCTAATGATTTAAGTGTATGCTGTCTAAAAATACCTTGCAGGAACATATTTTAAAGGAGTGTGGGCAGGTCTCGCAGTCCTTTAAATTATTCCTTTTGTCCCACAGTTAAAGTTTCTAAAAAATCCAGCAACTTTTTTTTTCATATTTCCCCCTCAGTCTACAAGAGAGAGAGAGAGGAAACCAAGCAGCCCTTCTGCGCTACCCAGCAATTTTACACATGAATTAGATTTTGGTTTGTGGGTGTGCACACATTATCTGTACACATGTTGCTCTGTTTTTTCTTTCCTTTTTTGTGAGCCAGCACAGGGCACTGAAAGTTATGTGAATGCTCCAGGGGAAGGATTTTGGTAACATTCAAAGCATTGCTGGCTTTCTTTGTTGGTTAGGTACGCATAGCAGTTAACAAAAATATGCCTATCTGTATAACATGATAAATCTACAAACCAAAGCAGGACTCACCAACTGTTGGTGCCAGGGCCAGGGCTTCATGTAGCCTGTAAGGGGCCCCAGGCTACTCCCCAGCTGCTGCTCTTCAATCGCTCTGGCTGCAGCAGTGGCTGCAGTCGGTGGGCTCCCCTTCACTCCTTCAGCTTCTGTCCTACCCCTGCCGGAGGGGGAATTGCAGTGAATCTCAGGCTGCATAGGTGCATGGTGTAGTGTGGGGGAGAGGAAGCACCCATGTGGGTGCATAGTGCAGCTGTGTGTGCTTATAGAGCAGGCTGCCCAGGGGGGCCTGTGGCTTACCTTTGTGTGGCCTCTGTGTGATATCTGCTGCAGGGGGTGCAGCCCCTACCCATGTAGAAGTTTGACGACTCTGAACCAAAGCAAAGATGATAGATAGCGTACAGATAGGTTTTTAAGTTATAGGATCATAGAAAGTAGGGCTGGAAGACACCTCATGAGGTCATCAGTCCAGCCCTGTGCAAATCAGGATCATCCCTAACTGAGCTATCCCAGTATATCCTCCTCTTGACAATTTCTAGGGATAGAGATTCCAGTCTTCATATCAGTCCTTTAAACTGTCCTGTCTCTTGCAGTAGAATGTTTAATATCCTAAAATACTGTTTGGAAATTATATCAGTGGAAACCGCAAGAGAGAGAACTTGAGTTATAATTGACTTATTGAGTCAATTATTGACTTATAATTGAGTTCTACCAGATTCACGTTTTGGTTTTCAGAGCCTCTAATATGACGTGGGAAAAGCAGACATGGGATATAACTAACTGATGATTTCTGATACAAAATTCAGCTGCAAATCACTGACATGCTAAAGGCTCCAGAAAGCAGCCAAGGATCGCTAACAAACCCGTTTCTTAAAAAAAAATAAAAATGGGGGAGGCAATTGATATCCATTTTGCTGAGATCATTTGATCCCAACAGTCTTTCCTGCCCACGTGCAAGGGGAGGCTGGATCCAATGATCTGTAAGGTCCCTTCCAGCCCCTAACAACTGTGAAACTATGAATTAAACTAAATGCAAGTTGACTTTTATTGACAGGACTTGTGTATTTTACACATGCCTTTTTTTTCTCCCCCCTCTCATGCAGCTCTAGTTTTTAATTCCTTAATAATAGAAGTTTGAGTACATTGTAGGGAAAAAAAAAAAAAAAAAAAAAGGTTAACCAACCCCTCCTGCAACCCCCCAAAAACTCTACCCTTCCTACTTACCACTGGCAATTGTTGCCACTGACCCAAGAAAGAGTTTATCATCGTTAGTGTTAGCCTGTTGCTTTTCAGCAGGAAACTTGTATTAAGTTAGAAGCAGTCTCTTAAGGGAGGTAGGCTTTTATCAAAAGCATCTCTGAACTTAATTTAGACAGAATGATCCAACTTTGGACAAAACTGCTTCCTGATTGCTGTTTCAAATGAAACTTTCTTACGTAGAAAAGGACAGTACCTTGCTGGTCTGTGCATAAGTGGCCCTTTGACAGCTACTTCCCTTTCACTCTTTCTGGAGTAGTTGAATAGCTTACATTGGGCATGTTTACACAGGATG
Organism: Alligator mississippiensis; assembly: GCF_030867095.1. Lineage (NCBI taxonomy): Eukaryota > Metazoa > Chordata > Crocodylia > Alligatoridae > Alligator > Alligator mississippiensis. The sequence continues at coordinate 229,083,956 of NC_081824.1, forward strand.
CTTTACTGTGCAGCAGACTAATTTGTTGCCCAGTAAAGCATCATAATGTACATGTGCATGGCAGTTAGAGCACAGTAGCCTAATTTATTGCGCTGCTGGATAGTCCTGTCAGATACAAGTGGTATCCAGCAGTGCAGTAGGTTACTGTGCTTAAACACATGTATAGATGGTGACATCGGAATTAGTCTACTCTGGTTCAGTTTGATTCGAAGTATATCCAGATGCATTAATTGCACTTGTAGGCATGTCCACTTAGTTATAAAGTAGACAGATACAGTTAAAGGTACTCTGCAGTTAAAGGTACTCTACAAGCACAATTAAGTTACAGAGATGATAGTGTTGCTGAAAATGCTGTGCATTTAAAACATTTGTTCATTTAACTGATATGCAGGTAATGGAAGTTTGTTATAGTGTAAGCCTTAGGCAGCAAATTGTGGCTGGCATTAGGTTACATAGCTAAGCAAATCCTGCACTTATCTGGGTTGCATGCAAATGGAATATACTGTACATGTTTTCCTCTATTTTTTAATTGAGCACCATAGAAAATGAAGGATGGTCCAAAAGAATTTTCAGCATAATTAAAAAGAATAAAGATATTGACATAAGATCTCAAAGGATTAGCATGATGGTATTTCAGTACACTGCAGCCTCATTATAATGAACTCCCATGGGATGGAAAGAAAGTTCATTAAAAGAGGGTGTTCTCTATAATAGGACTAGTCATTTTTGTACATCATGATAATGAAAAGATTGGTTCCTGCTGTTAGGATTGTTAAAAGGAGGGAGGGGGGGAGGGTGTTGTATAAATATGGTTTGTTATAATGAGGTTGTACTGTATAATTTTTATGTAAATGACATTGGAACAACAGGCCAGAGGGCAAGAATATTGCAGTATTACCAATGCATGGCTATGCTCGTTTTTTTCTTGTTATGAAATTATGTTAACTGTTGCTTGCACATGACTTGCACGGTCATTTTGTGGTAATTTCTGTTAATATCTGTGCTGTGAATATTTGGACCTGTCTCTCAGTGCTGACTTTCTTTAACCACAATGTTTAAGCTGCATTCTAGCAATTGATTCATCCTCAGCTTCTCGCTCTCTTCAGCTGAGGCAGAAAAGCTACAAGATTTACATGCAATGGGTTTAAAATAAAACCAAAAAGCAAACTAAATGGAGCTGTCAGTCAGATGACAGGGGAATATTTAATTTTTAAAAAATGTTTGTTGTTGTTTTTCTTAAGGCCTGCTGAATCATTTAATTCCTCTGTCTCCTTGTCTGTTTCATGTTGACCATCTACTACAATTACATCATCTATCACAGTTGTGTTTGCCTTAGTTGTATTGGGAAAACTGAAGTTATTGTAGTTATCTAGTAGGGCGAAGACCCTTGCTGACCAGAAGGGATGTGAAGAGTAGCATTGGGGAGAAAAAAAGGACATGATGGAAAGGGGTACAGGAAAATGGATTAATGTATTGTTATTATCTAAAAGAAAAAGCAAACTTGTTTGCTCCCGTTTCAGCGTGTATTGTTGCACACACTTTATCCAGAATCCTAACCAAAACTATTAGATATCATAGCCAAGTTTATTACTTTTAAGATAAATGTCGTTTGCAACATGTCGATAAATAACAAAAACAATTTCCTGTAGTTTGCTTTGACATTGACTAATACTCATTTTTGGTTCATGTTGCACACAGTGACTGGTAGTTCCAGACACAGCATTTTGGAGATTTGGTGATCTAGGCATTTTTCAAGGTAGATTCTCAAACAATACTGTTTCAGCTGGTCATGGTGGTCTGCAGAACTGGTTCCTTTACAGTGGTCACCCCTAGATAATGCAGCCTCCTATTAGCTGTATTCTGGTCCCAGACTGTCAGAATTTTCATAGTAATCTTGATCAGCTCTCCTTTTAAAAAAAAATATATACAAAGTCCCATTCTTCTTTGCCATGTTGTCTCAGCAGTTACATGTGAGCACAAATGCTCATTTCCTTGCAGCTGTCTTAATCTTTATTGCCTCAGGAACAGTCCATTGTAGTTGAAATGTTTAATGGTTTACCCTTTAAGTGTATTTCATTTAGTTTTTATCTTCCTTTTAAAGAATTAAACATATTGGCATGGCTTAATATTGTGATAATATTTCAGAGCAGTAAGTACAGTTATGCGGGGGCAGATTTAGGGGAGTGCAGTAATGTGGTTGCACCCCTCTTCTCTGCCCCTTCCTTGCCCTTGTCCTGCAAACCCTTTTCGCCTCCTGTATCTGCTACTTCAGATGGCTCCTAATTAATTCAGAGATTACACTTAGCTTTTGTTTTGTAAATGTTCAAAAATGTCATACAAGGCATCTCATGGCAGTTACAGTTTCATAAATGAGGAAGATAGCCTTACTATTTGTGGCTTTCCAAGTTCTTTCAATGGTGGTTTCTGTTCACGGTTATGAATTGCAGGCCTTGCATGATATTTGAAGCCATAAATTTCTGTTTGCTTAGCTGTCTTTAAGGCTGAACGCTGTAAGGTTAGATACTTTTTTCAGTGTAAATCAACGGTTATTAAACTTGATCAGTGTTGGAACTTTTTCTTAATAGAGATACTTTTATTTCCCTTCTCTGACTGGCAAATAAATACATTTTCAGTGGTAACTACCTACTTTGAAGAGTAATATTGGGAGAATATTATAAAGTGCTTTAAGATGTCTTCATCATGGCTAACTGGAAATAAGGAAAACTAACACAATGGGGCTAACTCTTAACTATCAAGTGCTTTGTGGACCACTGGTGAGTCTTGGATCACAGACTAAGTATTAATACTTAGATAATTCTTCCTAAAAATCTGAACAAACTAGGAACCTTGTTGTTTTCCCCTAAAACTGGTTCCTACCATCAGATAAACCTCTAGTCAGCTAAATGGTGGAGACTGGCAATGAAATTTAATTAAATGTAAGACTGTGGAATTTCTGTGCTTTTGTTTTTTTTCCTGTCCTGAGTAATTACCATGCCTATGACCTGTCTGACAGTAATAATTGCTTTGTGGCAGCTGGCAGACACAAAGGTCTCGTCTGAAACAAGAAAATTAGTACCTTGCAGCTGTAGTGGTAATAGCAGTGCCGGAAGCTGCAGTGCAAACAGGACACATGTTCATTTGTCACTGTTCTCTGAGCTTTATCTGCACTAGAGAAATTTTTGAATAAAAGACCTGTTTGGCTGCCAGTGCAGTGTTCAGGTCTAATTTGCACAGTGCTGAAAATTTTCCTACTCTGCTGGTCAAATCATCTGTTGTAGGTCTCTTGATATCAGTTCCAACTGCTGTTGACAGGGCTGTGATATTTGTCAGAGGCTTTGCCTACATCAGAAACATTTCAGGATAATATAGCAACCTAGTCTTACATTGAATGTTTCTATGGTAAGTTGTGTGTCAGTACTAGCTCCCCTTGACTGGTGCTAGTACTGGATGTTATGTCTGCTCCAGGGTAGCCTTATGCTGATTTATGTACAGTTGTTGGCGGTTTTGTGTGCATGGTCTCACATCAGAATCTTGTTTGGTAAAGGGTAGCCCACTGGAGTGGGAACTAAGATGGGTAACTTTTTCCTCCTCTACTGGGTAGTATGAGTAGTTTTGTGTGCTTTAGAGTCCTTTATGGATCACAATCTCATAACTGCAGTATTTTGGATAGTGATATTATCCAAATACAAGTGGGTGGGGTGGGGTGGGGGAGGGGGCAGCAACTGTGGCTCTGTCTCCAACCCTGAGCCCAGAGTCGGAGTTGAAGCCACAGCGACCTACCCTCCATAATCTCTGCTCCTCCCCCCCCCCCCCCCGGCGCCAATCTTTGTTCCCTGCCGCCACTTACCTTCCTCTTGCAGCTGCAGCTCTAGCTCCAGCTAGTACCCTACTCCAGCCAGGGGCAGGGAGCAAGGGCTCATCCTAAATTCTGAATTGTCTTGGATTTGGGTAAATACAGTAATTTTAAACCATTTAGGAAAGTGACTATTCCTCAGATGTGTGTCTCTTTGTAGCATCTCAGGCTTTAACTTCTGGTAGTTTTTCTGTGGCAATTATCAGAACAACTTTTTACAAGAATATATTTGCTTGCTCAAGTGGATATTTCTTTGGCGTTTGCAGAAGGATTAACTTCGGTTTTTACTTGCCATTTAAGGTTCAGTTTGAAAATAATATTTGAGAATGTTATAAATAAATGCCACATATACAGTAAAAGCTGCCTTAACTGGCACCTTACAAACCAGCATGCTCTATTAACTAGCATGCCAGCTTGTAAGGTAAAAGCGAAACCAGAAGTGCCCACTGTGGCACTTCTGGTTTTGCTGAGCCCCCACAGCCCTTAGAGTGCTGGCAAAGACACCTGTTTGGGCCTCTCAGTTAACCGGGATGTTTTGTTATCTGCCTCCCCCCATCCCCCATGGGTGCCGGATAACAAAGCTTTTGCTGTATATGCTATAATATTATAAAAGCCTCAATCTGTCTGTCCCTAACACTTTATTCGCACTCTGATTGGTTACCTCTGCAGCCAATCAGAGTGCTCTGGACAGACAGACACATAGAGGAGCACTGCCATGACAGTGGGGACTGAGGGGCCGGAGCGGTGGGAGTGCGGGGTACCAGCTGCGCAGCATGGGCCTCACCCTGCCCCACATGGCAGAGCACCACCGTAACAGCAGGGACTGGGGCCGGAGTGAGTCTCTGTCCCTCCCTCCCTCCCTCCCCACCGTTATTCTTGATGGGAAATTTGCTAGTATATATGTCACATTCTAACCTAATCTAAGTCTTCAAAATCACAAACAACTAAACAACAGAGTTTTATTACCAGTGCTGTCCACAAAAAATATATATATTATATAATATATACTTTTTTGTGGGCAGAACTGGTAATAAAACTCTGTTGGTTAGCTGTTTGTGACTTAAACTAGACTTAAATTAGACTAGCAAGACTTAAATTAGACTAGAATGTTCTCTTTAGTTTATCTACTGACAGCCCATCTCCTTTTTTTTTTAAGTTGTTTAAGCATTTCAAGTAAGCAAATAAGGTCACCTATGAGGAAGGTTATTGTTACATATTACACTTAGCGCATTATATTTAGATCTTAGTAAGCATTAATAAGACTTAGAAAGTTTTTTTGAGCAGCCGCACATTAATGCTTACTATCATCTAACTATAGATCTAAATAGAGATTGTAGTTCTGCACCGGATTCTCATTCTGAGCCCTGGGATTCCACCAGAACTGGATGAAGGCTCTGGTGCAGCAAGGAGGCTGGGAGCTAAAAAAACAGCTGTTTGTTGGACTCCCATTCCACTACCTTATGGAAGCCTTGCCAGTTCAAGGCTCTAGTGTGGTAAGGTGGGCAGGGAGCTGGACATTTCAAGGCTCTTGTGTAGTGTGGGGGCTGGGAGTGACCGTGGTGTTGTATGGGAGCTGGTCCCAGTCCCTGCAGTGCACAGGTGCCTTCAACTGGCTGGGGCCTGCGCTGCAAACAACTTTTTGGAGTTCCCAGCTTCCTAACTGTGCTGTAGGACCTACGGTATCAGAGGTTGGCTTTGGTGTGATGGGAGAGTGAGTGGGAGCCCAGCAAGTATTTGTTAGTTGTCCCCCACCCCTCACCACCCCAGTGGAGTCTCCTAATTGTATTACTTCCGTGAAGCAGTCCAATGTTAGTTTAACGTGTTAGGTTATATGATTGGGAAATACTCCTCACTGAAAAGCAGAATTTTATTATTCTACGATAGCACTTAATAGGTGCTTTACTGCTTTAACCCTCAGACACTAGCATTGTAAGTGCTGTTAGCATGTGTGAAGTATAACATGAAACAATATACTAACACAAAAGAAAATCCAACAAACTTGAGCAGTTCACAGGTTTGGGCCAAATTACCCTATCTTCTAACTATGTGCACACAGACTGAGTGATATACAGATTAGTAGGCAGTGGAAAAATATAGGGAAAGCAAGTGAAACAAAAACAAAAGTATTGTCCATTCTGGTTCTTAAAAGATTTAAGAACCTAGCTTTTCTTTTTATCATTTTGCTTTGCTTGTTCCAGGAGGTAGAATGAGAATTTAGGATTGAATTTACAATTCTATAAACTTGCAGCAGTGCAGTTCTCTTTATTAAGCTTTAAGTTTAAGAATTAGGAAGGTAAATTTCCAACTTCTGGTAATTTTTTTAAAATCAGGTTTTATACTAGAGATCCTGAGTTTGAACATCTGTAATGAGTACATTATGTTTTCATATAGGGAATAAGAAGAAAATTACAGAGTGGTTTACAATACTGGATGCAAATGGTAATGGGTTATTGGCCAGACTCTTCCAGTAGATTGAATGAGTGGTCATTGACTGGAGAAAAAGCTTGGTATTATGAGCTCTTAGCATCAAAGAGAGATAGTTGGAATAAGGTCAAGGTATCTGATATGATAGTTCTCATGCTGTTGTCAGATTTCCTTAGATTTCAGTCCTTAGATTGTTGAATTTATTAGATGCCTGTTACATGTTCCATTTTTAGTAAATATGAGAGCAGCTGATCAGTAAAACATAATTTAAATCAGGGCTGTCCAGCTTCAAAGTCATCAGGGGCCACATGAGTGCGAGCCATGGGCACCCGGGCTACATTTCCCCCTCCCTTCCCATGCCTTCTGCATGTAGGAGGCATCCTCTGCTTTTCTATACCCTGTTTGTGGGTGGCTCCCATCTCTGCTCCCGTGCTGCACTGCAGGTCCCCTCCCTTCATCCTCCCCCCAGCACTGTGAGATGTACTGCCCCCTGGGGCATCAGTAGAAATCAAAAGTTGCAGGTGGGAGGGGGAGTCTAGACTTTTCCCCTGCAGCAGCAGCCAGACCAACTGGGGGAGTGGTGACTGAACAGGAACATTGTGGGGGGGGGGGCACACATTAACCAGTCTCTTCAAATTGAAGGTAACAAAAGGATTGAATGGATTTTTCTTATGTGAACATTCTCAAAGTTAATTTGCAAGTTGGGTTCATATCAAAATACAGACAATCTAAAAGGTTTTTTTTGGATTCTTTAAGCTCAGGTAAGAAAAATGATTAAAACTTTCACTATTGATTTTTTTTTTTTTTTTTTGAAAGAGCATAAGGCTGAGTTTTATCTTGCATATGTAGAGTCCATGGCTTCATTTTCATTAAAAGGTATTTGTGAAAGTGATTTATGTTTTTTGCTCCTGGCATTCTAGCAACTTTTCATTAGTAATTCATTGAGAAGTGTGTTCCTGCTCCAATTCCCTCTCCATCTTTTTCCTCTGACATCCAAATGATGGCAAAAGATCAGTTTGAAGCAGTTGTAACAACTGAGAAGAAATGGGCTTTCAGTGAGGGTAAAACAAATTGAGTGGGGATGTGGACAGAGAAGCAAATGAAATAAGAAACCAAGAGTGAAAAATACCATTGACTTCATTTAGTTAGGACAGTTTCATTGGAAAGTAACATTTTTGTAGAGCTTCTTACTCAGAGGCGGGCAATTATTTCGGGTGGAGAGCCGCTTACTGTGTTTTCTCAAGCCATCGAGGGCTGCATGACAGGCAGCCAGGGGCAGATAAATATTAATTTTCTAATTTTTTAGGGGCCCCGAGGGCCGGATAGAATGGCCTGGCAGGCTGCATCTGGCCCATGGGCTGCATTTTGCCTACCCCTGTATCTAACTCGTGTTGGTCCAGGGAGGACAGAATAAGTTCAGAATTGCTGTCACAAAACCATCCTTATGTATCTATCCCAATCTCCCAGTTGTAGTAGTATACAATTACTTCTTTGCTCTTCTCTCCATTGGAGAAAGCTCCACTTGAGAGAGAAAAATTATACCTATGCTGGTAAGAGCAGAATGAAACCATGAATCATCAGTGTTCTTTCTTTGCTTGCATTGCTGTGGGCATCCACACAGACTTGAAAGGGAATTAATCTTTTTTATTTTTATTTTTTTAAATATTAGTTGAGCACTTACTCCGGGATTGACAACTCATACGCAGAATTTCAGAAGAACCTCAATGATATTGAAACTTTCTGGCACTGGCACAGTAAAAGCTTCTGTTACTGTGGCGTGCCCTTTTGTTATTTAAACTTGTAAATTGTTTCTCCGTTCTCTGCAGAAAAATTTTAGGAACGAAATAGTTTGGAAGGAAAAAGATGTAGCTTTAAGAATAACACAAATCTCTGAGTGATTATCTGCCCCCTATTTATAAGATAGAATTTATTTTTTGATGAGGCAATCCCTTTTTTTTTCCTCCTTGTGAATAAAAGAGAAAGTTATTATGACCTCATCTCTTTTATGTGAAATCTTGTAAATGGAAGCCTTGTTTTCTGCTAGCTGTTGAGTTTAATAGAAGGCATTCATAGAGAGGAATAATTACATTTAGTTTCCAGTTTCAAGACCTGCATTTGTAGGAAACAAATGGCACATAAAATAGTTTCCATGGGCAGATTGTTTTCATAGCACAGACATTTCTTATTTAAAACAAAACAAAACAAAAAATGGAACCCCTCCCCACAAATGCACATAAACAGCAATGAAAACAAAGCCCACAAATCCCAAGTGACGTGCATTTACCTGTCTGAAACATCCTAATAGCAACTAGAAAAGAGTCTCTTCATTTTGGCATAGGGAACTGTAGCGTGTGGCACTTGTTCTGTGATTAATCTTTGTCTTATTGATTAAAAAAAAATCAGCATGGGTTCACCAAGGGCAAGTCATGCTTGACCAACCTGATTGCCTCCTATGATGAGTTGACTGGCTCTGTGGTTACAGGAAGAGCAGTGGACTTGATGTACCTTGACTTTAGTAAGGCTTTTGATGCATCTCTCACAGCATTCTTGCAAGCAAGCTGAGGAAGTATGGATTGGATGAATGGACTGGACTGTAAGGTGGATAGAAAACTGCCTCGATTGTTGGGCTCAAAGGGTAGTAATCAATGGCTCAATGTCTAATTGGTAGCTGGTATCAAGTGAAGTATTAAATATCTTCATCAGTGACCTGAAGATGGGATGGAGCGCACACTCAGCAAATTTGTAGATGACACCAAGCTGGGAGGAATAGTAGGTACGCTGGAGGCTAGGGCTAGGATTCAGAGACCTCAACAAATTGTAGCACTGGACCAAAACAAATCTGAAGTTCAATAAGAAGTGCAAAGTCCTGCACTTACGAGAAACAATCCCATGCGCTGGCAAGGCTGGGGACTGACTGGATAAGCAGCAGCTCTGCAGAAAAGGACCTTACAGTAGACCAGGGGTCAGCAACGCCTAGCACGTGTGCCGAGCGTGGCACGCGAGGCCATTTTGCTTGGCACTCCGCGGCCAGCTCTGGCTCTGGGAAGCCGCTGCCAGTAACAGAGCCCGGGCTGCTCCGAGCAGCTGCTTGCTGGGAGCAACCCGGGATCCTGGCTGGCAGCAGCTCCCCAGAGCCAGGGCGGCTGCAGCTGGGAGGCTCCAAACAGCTGCGCCGGGCTCTGGCACCAACTCCGCACCGGCGTGTGCAGGCACGCCTTGGTGGGGGCAGGGCCTGAGGCAGCGCAGCCCCGGTCTCTCCCCCGCTTTCAGCACAGAGGTGATGAGCCCAGTGCAGCTGTTTGTAGCCAGCCCACTGCTTGCTGCAGCTGCCCAGAGCCCAGATTGGATACAAACAACTGCACTGGGCTCATCACCTCCATGCCGGGAACGGGGGAGAGACCAGGGCTGCACTGCCTCAGGCCCCGCCCCCACTGGGCTGCTCCCAGCAGGGAGCTGGGGTGCTGCAAGCCCTGCTGGGAGCAGACCGGGCTCCAGCAGATACCCAGAACCAGGGTAGCTGCTGGCAGCCACAGAGCCCGGGCTGGGGGACAGGAGCTTTGGGTGGGGGGCAAGTGGCAGTAGGGCTAGGGGGAAGGGACTGTAGGGCTGGGGGGCAGAGGCTTTGGGTGGGGGCAAGGGGCAGTAGGGCTGGGGGGCAGAGGCTTTGGATGGGGGGCAAGGGGGACAAACAGGGCATCCTGCCATGTACTCCTTGTGCTCATTTTGTTTTTCTGCCATGCCGGCACTCCAGCACCTTTCGAGGTAGGTATTACGGTGTTTTTTGGCACTCTGACCAAAAAACATTGCCTACCCCTGCAGTAAACCATAAGCTGATTATGAGCCAACAGTGTGCCCTTGTTGCAAAGAAAGCTAATGGAATGCTTGTTTGCTTTAGTAGAAACATTGCCAGCAGATAGAGGGGAATCATTGCTTCACTCAATTTGGCACTTGTGAGGCCACATCTGGAGTACTGTGCCCAGTTTTGAGCCCCACACTACAGAAGAGTCGTGGACAAATTGCAGAGGGGATTTAATAGCAGCCTTCAACTACCTGAAGCATGATTCCTAAGAGGATGGCGCTAGGCTGTTCTCAGTGATGACAGAAAAAGGAACAATTGTCTCAAGTTGCAGCAAGGGAAGTTTAAGTTAGATATTAGGAAAAACTTTCTCATGAGGAGGGTAGTAAAGCACTGCAACAGCTTACCCAGTGAGGTGGTGTGATCTCCATTCTTGGAGGTTTTTAAGACACTGCTAGACCAAGCATTGGCTGGGATGACAAAGTTGGGGATTGTCCTGCTTAGAGCAGCATGCTTATAGGCTCAGCAGTGCTATGCTCGTTAGCACCACACCTGAAAGAGACTTGGGGATCATGACTGACCACAAGATGAACATGAGCCACCAATGCGACGTTGCAATTGGTAAAGCAAACAAAACTCTGGTTTGCATCCATAGATGCTTCTCAAGTAAATCTCAGGATGTCATCCTCCCACTATACGGCCTTGGTGAGGCCATAGCTGGAGTACTGCAACTAGTTCTGGGCTCCAGAATTCAAGAAGGATGTGGAGAAGATTGAGAGAGTCCAGAGGAGAGCCACGTGCATGATCAGAGGGCAAGAGAATAGGCATTATGAAGAGAGGCTGAGAGCCATGGGACTCTTCAGCCTGGAGAAGTGCAGGCTCAGGGGTGACCTGGTGGCAGCCTATAATTACATAAGGGGTGTGCATCAGGATCTGGGGGAATGCTTTTTTACCAGAGCACCCCAAGGGATGACAAGGTCCCATGGTCACAAACTCCTCCAAGAGCGTTTTAAGCTGGAAAAACTTCTTTATGGTCCGGGCCGCCAAGGCCTGAAATAGATTCCCTCCAGAGGCGGTGCAAGCACCTACTCTGGACTCTTTTAAGAAACATTTGGATGCTTATCTTGCAGGGATCCTTTGACCCTAGCTGACTTCCTGCCCCTGGGGCAGGGGGCTGGACTTGATGATCTTCCAAGGTCCCTTCTAGCCCTAATGTCTATGAAATATTTATGAAATCTATGAGATGTTTCTTTTAAATATAAACCTGCTAGACTGTCAGTTTTAAATTTAATTTTATGTAAAGATCTAAGCCAGTGGTACTTGACCTTTGGGTCCCATGAACCGGGTGAGGAGCACTGGGCTGGTCTGTGGGCTGGATCAGATCCCATGCCACTTCCACCTGGTCCTGTGTACAGGGCCATATCCTGCAGGACTCCCCGTGGATCTGTGATGACATGTTGCTGGGCGCTGGATCTGGCCTGTGGGCCAGGGGTTGAGCACCCTTGATCTAAGCTATGGGTGACCAAGATCCAGAGCAGTTAATGCTGCTGTTGCTTATCCTACTGCCAATTCCTTGGACCTGTGGAGAGCCCCATGGGCTGGATGACATTGCTCAACATGCCAGGTTGGGCCTGCCTACCCACCCTACATGCTGGATTGGGTCTGCAGGGCCAGGTGGGTTGAGCACCACTGATCTAAATTTACCACAATCTATTAGAGTTGTTTAAATAAAAAATGCTTTATTAAAAAGACCTCCTCAAATATTAGGGTTAAAGAGTGGCATGTAGAATCAGGAGTGGGAGACAACTTAACTTTTGTGGTCAACTTCACATTGATAAAGGTGTCACGTTATCACACTGCATTATGCTTTTGCAGTGTAAGTACTCGCAGTTTCTGTTCTGCAGAAAAGCTTTTGGGTAAATTATGATTGATTTCACTTCAGATAGCAAGTGCATCAAAAATATTTTCATTGAATGGATTAGTTCATTTAAAAGTTGAAACCAGTTGAGAATTTAAAAAAAAGCCAAAACAGAAACAACGTTTTAGTCTAATCTGTGAATAAAAATCCAGCTGGAGAGAAACCAAGATCTAGTAAAACTAAACATTTGAAGTATGTATGACCAGATTTTCTAAAGCAGCTGTCTACCTGAAGGTGTATACAGGGATTATGAAAAGTGCTTAAGCAAGTTCTGTACCAGATATATACCTGATTTGCAGAGGCACTCTTGAAAAATCCCAAGCACCTAAAACATTTTGAATGTGTGGACAGTGGTGACCAAAACAATCAATTAATTAACTGCAGTTAATACTGTCTTTAATTTTAAATGCAAGATATACTTTGTTAAACATTTAGCCTTGTGTTTCCAGCATGTTCTCAGATCATTTTAATTTAATTAATAAATAATTCTAAAATGCTGTGTTTCTGAGTCTAATCGAATTCTAGTTTTCACATGTAAGCAGGTAATTTGGCACAAATTTCAGATAAAACCTATCAACTGGTAAATAAGGAATGTGGTGCTTACCATTTTTTAATTCTTAAATTTTTCTTGTGTTAAATTCCTGTTCATTGATGTATACAACTGTTTAAATTAATGTCTATGAATCAGTAGGCAAGGTTTTTTGAGTAGATGTGATATATTTTATTAGACCAACTGAGTAGTTGGAAAAAAAGTTCTTGGCAAGCTTGAATGAATCAGTACATCTTCCTAATTAGCAGAAAGTACCATGTTGAGTATAATGACTATATTTAGCTGTCAATCATCATGTGTTGTATAAACCAATGAGAAGGAGCTTTTCTTTAGTGATGGAAATGTAGGTCTCAGTGACTTCAAGAGACTAGTACTGTGCAATGAAATGGGCATTTTTAGAAGGTGGCGGGGTGCATAAAAGAATGCTTCCTCCCTGTCTCTTCAAAATGTAATGGAGCACCCAATAATATTTATTTTTATAATACATGATATAAAGAAAAAAGTTGAACAAATATTACTTTCTTTGAAGAAAGGACATATTTAACAGGTGGAGAAACAAGCAAAGCGCTTGACCAAAGCTGCCTTAAGCATAGATAAATTATTTAGGTCTATGACTTGGAGGTGGTGTGAATACTTTGACATGAGTAACTCTGGGTGTTCCGCACTTATGAAATTCATGCCAGTTTACTAAATTAATAGGATTTTCTTCATCATTTTGAACTTGCTGCCAAAGACTGTATGTTCAAATCTGATTTTTTTTTTTAAAGTATCAATTGTACTGTCTCTCTCCAAGTTATTCCCCTGGTCCAGGTTTATGGAGTAAAATGTTTCAATAAGGATGAATCAAAAAAATGGTAGAGAATTTAATTAATGGACAAAACTCATCCATGATTAAATTTCAAACCCGACCACCTAGTTTTGAAGAAGAAAATAGGAATAGAAATGCAGTTAACTGAATCACTGTCATTGATCTATATAACATGGTATATAAGTAAACCTAGCAAAACTGCTCTAAGTTGGAGTGGTTTTACCACATTTGTATCGTTTCTGGTTTGTTCACATGTGAATAAGTAGAACATAACAGCAGCTGGTCTTTTGAAATGTTCCCCTTGTGAAATGGCTCAAATTGTACATGTGTCCATACCCTTTGTTTGTTCAGTTACTGTGGATACATGTTGAAGATTTAGATTCTGTGCCTCAGTTAATTATTTTATAAATGATATGGCAAAATGTGTTTCAAGCTTTTATTTAGTTCCGTTTTAGAAAGGAGTGGAAAATAGGTTTGATATGCATTTTTAAATATTAGTGGTACAGAATTAGTGTCCTGTATTATTGCATTACTTCATCCTGGGTCCTTTGCCTTAAAATTATAAAAGAGAAACCACTGCCTTCAGACCTGCACTGTATTTAAGTTATTTTGTCTTGACCTTATATTTTCAATTTTTTTTAAAGATAATGTGGATGGGAGTGACCTGAAACAATTTTTTGAGATCCACTATTCTCAAATTTATTTTATCTTCTATGAAAATTTCATAACACTGGAAAATAGCTTGAAACAAAAAGGTAAGCTTTCCTTCAAAAAATATTTTTTTTTTTTCTTATTGAACCTTTAGGGTTTCTTAGCCATTTAAAAAAAAACCCCATTCCAGTTATTACCATTATCTAATTGGTGTGGGTTCCATACTTCCTTATATTCATCGTCTTCTTGAACTATAATAGTTATTATGTTTGTTTTATAGTACTTTTATTATAAACAGCATTTAAAACTTAAGTTTTCAGATAGTTAAGCTTTACTTTATAAACTTTATAAAATAACCTTTTGACGTTTCCTTAATGCCTTTTATAAGTTAATTAAAAAACTCTTCCCTAAGAGTTTGAATCAGCTTGTCTTAAACAAAGTAATTGTTAATAAAACTGTTAAGAAAAATCAGTTGATATTTTCTAGTCAGTATAGAAGCTATTGTAGATTTAAGGGTTTTTTTGCATGTTACTATGGAGAAAATATATTAACATTGAGGAAAACATGCGTTTGTGATAAAAAACGAGCTTAGTGAAAATTAGCAAGCTTCAGCGATTTTAAAAATCTGACAAAGAAAATTGTAGGAAATTTTAGTCCAGACTGTTAGATGTCTCCAAAAAAAACAAACCCTAAAAACACTCCTAAAATTGACATAGCCTGCCACTTACAGGCAGATTTATACCAGTGCTTAATTATTTCTAGTACACAGACCTGTTAATTGGTATGTTCTGGTGTTCAGTGCTTGCAGGGAAAAACCTCTTTTCAGTTAGGAGTGATATTGTTGATTATTACAAGAAGAAAAGCAGAACTCGAAACTCAGATCTGATCGCAAAAATGGTTTTTATTTTCAGTTGTTTGATTTAAAAGCATTATTAACATTTTTAATTACATTTTAAAATACCTTTCAGTTCTTAAATAAAAACACTTTCACAATAAATGTAACATGTTATGTCTTGGTGTAAAAATCATGCGTTGTATAGATGTACCATATTTACCCAAATCCAAGATGACTTCAATTTTAAGATTACTCCCCCCACCCAATAATTAGATTCTGTACATAGAAAATAAAAAATTTGTTATAACTTTCTATGTATAGAATCTAATTCCTGGGGCATCATCTTAAATGTGTACTCTTTACTCTTGTGGCTGTTAAAGCAGTGGAGGGCAGACCCCTGCCTCCTGACCCTCCCCTGCATACCTGTGCCTGCCTTCCTGATGCCTGTCTCAGTACCTGTCTTGTCCCCCCCACCGCCATGCCTGTGCCAGCCTCCCTCCCACCCTGGTAGCACTTCTCTTCAGTGACTGCAGCTCTGAGACAGTAAGTGGCAGTGGCCTTGGCCAGACAGGCAGAAGCTGCAGTGGCAACTCCAGGCTCAGCTGAGTCAGTGCTGGAGGGTCTGGAACTGAAGGTAAGTGGCAGGAAGGTGGGGGGAGGATCCCCCCTAAGCCACACACCATGAGTCTCCATTGCCCTCTCCCCACACCAAGAGCTGCTGCCCCTGCTACATGAGCTGCCTCAAACTGGAATTTAAATCTAAGATTAAGTTTTGTTGATTTGGAGTAGAGAGAAACTTGTATTGGATTCAAGTAAATATTAGGGTTGTGCAAAAATTCGGTTCCTGATTTGATTCAACGGAGATTCAGCCCAATTCGGTGGCAGGATCTCCGAATCTGAATCGAATCAGAGGACCCTTTAATCTCTCTGAATCAAATCAGGACCCCCTGAATCGATTCAGAAAGATTTGGAGATAGACACAGCTTTAAATGTTTTTTCTACATACCTCTAGGTAGCAGGAGCTCATGAGTGCTGTGATGGTGGTGTGCATGGAGCGTCTCACAGAAGCACGGGGGGCTCCCCAGTGCGCTTGGCAGCAGACGTGGAAGTGGACCAGAAGCACTTCCGGGTCCACAGGGGAGCGCCAGGGGGACACCCCTCCCCCCCCCCCCCCCCCCCCCCGGCTCAGTGACTGGTGCCTCCTGGATCTGGAGAGGGGCACCCGGGGTCCCCCTGTGGCTGATTACCAAGCTGGGAGGGGTGCAGGGGGGGCCCCCCCCACGCGCTCCCTGGCATGATCCTGTGAGATGCTCCATCCACCCCAGCATCACAGTGTTCACAAGCCATGCCTGCTATCTCAACTTCTGTAGAAAAAACTTTTTAAGCTGTGTCTATGCCTGAATCACGGATTCTCCAAATCAGCATCAAATCTTCAGATTCGGATTCAGCTGAACTGAATCGGGGAGAGTGATCCGAATCAACACATCAAATCACTGTTCCTGATTCGGGCTGAATCCGAATCCAGATAGAACAGGGCCCGCTTTGCACACCCCTATTAAATATGGTGTGTACTTAGTTATAGAATAAACGCCCTAATTCTGCAAATATTTGTAGATGTATTTAACTGAAATATTTTGTATAGTCCCAATATTTACGTATTGTTAACAATTTTTTAACATAATGGCATTTCAGTGTTATTAGGTACATGTTTAGAAATAAGCATTTATGGTAAGATTTTGCAGGCTGAGGGCCTTCGGAGTATAGGTTTATAGCTTTCTATGCTGGCATGGAAGCCAAAGAAATATAATTGGGCTCAGAACCTTTAAGGTCACTTGAAACAGCTTCTTCCAATTCTGGATTAACAAGCCATATTATTTTAACAAGCAATATTCTTTTTGTTTGTTTGTTTTCCAGGGAATAAATCACAAAGGGAGGAGCTGGACTCTGTTCTCTTTCTTTTTGAAGTAAGTTCTCTAATTAGATTCTTTGTCCGCAACAGGCCCCTCCACCAGTTCTTTGTTGTCTTTTTTTTGTGTGTAGTGACTTAATCCTGTGCAGAGTGGTCTTGATATAGATATAAAGCACTGTGAGTGTTTTTTACTTTGCACAGGAGTCAGTGACTACACAAGGTGCAAGGCAGAAAAGAATTGGGTCCCATATTTGGATAATATATCTTTTTTAATGTAAAGGAATGGTAAACCCTGTATTATGATATGTGAATATTTGCCTTGAATATATGTCAAGAGCTAAGGCATGGTAACAAATATTTTATTTTGCACCACTATAAGGAATCTAGTTCCTTTAGTGCTGTTGTTGTATTGGTTAGTCTCTTCTAGTTGGAACATAACATTTTGTAAAAATTCATGACTTTTACTAGAAACTGTAAATGGCTAATGCTGATGAAAATAAAAATGTAGATCTAATTTTTAGTTAAATTAGACCATAACTATTTTACAAATAAAATAGGAACACATAATCTGGAGAGATTTCTTATGAAATTTGCACTGGTGGGATACTGTATCTCATTGTATTTCTCTTGCCAGTGTTTTGAATGAGATGACACTTTGGGTGTAAAAGTGATGCATCACTTCTAAAGATATTTTAAAGCATTTAATTTTTGTTCATAAGAATTAATTTCCTACTTAATTTTTCACTGCATTAAACATCCTCAGTATAATGGAAGCTGTGTCATAATCAAAGCACATTTTTAATTTAACTAGCCAGTCAAAACTTTCAAAATGTTAAATCCACCCTTCCTTGCTTGCTTGTAACAGATTTATAATTTGGGAACAAATAGCTAGTCATGAGTCAAAATGATTTTGCGAGTTATCTCCTCATTTCAGTCAGTTCCTTATGTGCAACTTTGTATTTTGTTGAGCCTCCTAAAAGTGTTCTTCTGCCCATATTGCTGAAACGCTAAGCTAAAATGAAAATCAGATTTAGCATAGACTTCAACAGCAGCTGCAGAAATCTCCTTTGCAATTTAAAATGTCTTTCTCCTTTCCTGCCCAAAGTTCCCCTTGAAACTCCTGCTTCACTGAAGTTATAACAGAACGTATCATGACTTCAAATATCAGCATTTTCTTTGCTTTTCCTGGTATCTGGTGTTACCGCTGCACTGAGGTTAGAATGAATCAGTCTGAATATGAGATTTTGCAAATGGAAGAAAACGAAAATTTAAAAGACAAATTAAAACTCATATATAAAGCTAAATGCCTCCTTCAGCCTGGAGTTGGTTTTCTACACTAAGATGGTTCCACTCATGCACTTATAGTTTTGATTGCTAAACACAGAAACTTGTTTCTACAGCACCTGCCATGACAGTGTTTAGGATTCTGTGCAACTATAGTGAGGCCTTCCCCCCAGAAACTGATCAGACTCATTAAGAGTTGTTTCTTCTCATTCAACTGAAAGGTATATTGTATCCACAGGTGAGGGCTTTATTTCTAAAGAATGTTTCTTCAGAAGGAGCCTAACACTGGAAAATAGAATCTCCACTGGAATAATCCTGTGCATCTCATGTCCAAACCCTAAGATTCCCTCCCCTGCTCGCTTTCAACGTTTTCTCTTCTTTTTCTTTTCTAGCAGTAGTCTCTGTCTCTATCAGTGCTCAGCCCTGGTCAGTGATATGGTTTGGATCCATAAACTGGGAACAGTGTGACAGAAAGATTGTAGGTTTTCCCAAAGTAATGACCCCACCCAAACTTCTCCTGATCTGCAAATACCCTGCATTTTCTACCCGTTAGAAATGCCACCTGGCTTTTATTAATGCCTCCTGCTTATGTCTTTAGATAGCACACAAACAGTGATTCATTTTGTTGCGACTGTTGGTAAAAGCTTTGGACATTTTTATACGTGCTCCAGGAGACGTGGGGGTGGCACTTTAATTACTGAGCTGTGTTAATTAAAAGCTCCTGATTGTCACATGTGTCAACATCCCCATGCTGGAAAAATGGTGGTGGGATGGTTTGAACTAAAGCTCATTTGAGCTTTAGTTCAAAATGCCTCACTGCCATTTTTATTGTGGGGATGCTGATGCACATGATGCTAGAGTTTGCTGAAGTGCGTTAATTTCTGTGCTCCAGCAGAGTCGATTAATTGAGTCTGCCCCGATACTCTGGTTTTCCAGCATGTCAGAGCAGGCTCCCTGCATGGGTATAGTAGCCTTTGTATCATTTCTACCACAGGGATATGTCTAGACTTTAAATGGTCAGGGCAGCTAAGCCTCCCATTTTTTGCCTCTAAGATCTGTGGAAGATACCTGCCTTCTCTAGCTACTGTGATGCAAAGTCTGATGGACTTCAGTATAACATCTTCCTCTTGGTGAAGGTCAGGATTTTTGTCAAAGGCGTTGTTGCAGGCATGGAAATTTTGGCATGGACGTAACAAATAATTGTTTCTTTGATCGTTATCTGTGGTGATAAAATGCTTTATGGCAGTGTCAAAGTTGGCACCAGGCTGTTTATGTATGCCTAGATGAGGCAGCATCTCAGTTGGACCCAGTTCATAGATTTCATAGACATTAGGGCTGGAAGGGACCTCGGAAGATCATCGAGTCCAGCCTCCTGTCCAAAGGGCAGGAAGTCAGCTGGGATCATAGGATCCCAGCAAGATAAGCATCCAGTTTGCTCTTGAAGGTGTTCAATGTAGGCATTTGAACCACCTCCGGTGGCAGGCTGTTCCAGACCTTGGGGGCTTGGACAGTAAAGAAATTCTTCCTTATGTCCAGCCTGAAACGGTCTTGCAGTAGTTTATGACCATTCGACCTAGTCGTCATCCCTTGGGGCGCTCTGGTGAACAAACGTTCCCCCAGATACTGTTGGTCACTCCTGATAAACTTATAGGTGGCCATCAGATCACCCCTGAGCCTGCGCTTTTCCAGGCTAAAGAGCCCCAGGGCTCTCAGCCTGTCATTGTAGGGTCTGCTTCCTTGACCTCTGATCATGCGCGTGGCTCTTCTCTGGACTCTCTCAAGCTTCTCCACATCCTTTTTGAATTGTGGAGCCCAAAACTGGATGCAGTACTCCAGCTGTGGCCTCACTAAGGCCGAGTACAAGGGGAGAATGACATCCCGGGATTTGCTTGAGAAGCATCTATGGATGCAAGCCAGCGTTTTGGTCGCTTTACTAGCCGCAGCATCGCACTGCAGGCTCATGTTCATATTGTGGTCAATGATGACCCCCAAGTCTCTTTTTTCCATAGTGCTAGCCAACACAGCACTGCCGAGCCTATAAGGATGCTGCAGGTTTTTCTTCCCAAGGTGGAGAACCTTGCATTTATTGGCGTTGAACACCATCAGATTCTCGTCCGCCCACTTGCTGAGCCTGTCCAGGTCAGCCTGGATCACCCGCCTGTCTTCTGGTGTGGATGCTTTGCCCCAAAGTTTGGTGTCATCGGTGAACTTGGCCAGTCCGCTTCTGACTCCAGTGTCCACATCATTAATGAAGATGTTGAACAGTATGGGTCCAAGGACAGAGCC
The DNA here is from genome assembly GCF_030867095.1 of Alligator mississippiensis. NCBI lineage: Eukaryota > Metazoa > Chordata > Crocodylia > Alligatoridae > Alligator > Alligator mississippiensis. The sequence continues at coordinate 229,104,270 of NC_081824.1, forward strand.
TTGGGGGACCCCACTGGTCACAGGACACCACGATGAGTGACTTCCATCAGTTACTACCCTCTGAGTCCGACCCCGGAGCCAATTTTCCAGCCAGTGAATCGTGGAGGACCCAAGGCGACAATTGACCAGTTTCTCCAAGAGGTGAATAAACTTTTCTAAGATCTTCCCTGGGATAGAAGTCAGGCTGATGGGCCTATAGTTAGCTGGATCCACTTTCCTCCCTTTCTTGAAGATAGGCACCACATTGGCCATCTTCCAGTCTTCGGGCACTACACCAGAGTGCCAAGAGTTTTCAAAGATCCACGCTAGAGGCTGGGCTATGAAGCTTGCCAGCTCCTTGAGTACCCTGGGGTGAAGATTGTCAGGGCCGGCTGACTTGAAGGTATCCAGCTTCTCAAGATGTTCCTTCACGAAGTCAGCATTAATGGAGGGCAGGGGATCACCCTCACCTGGACTTCCCTGTCCCATAGCGGGCATGGGCGTCCCATGGGACTGATGAAAGACCGACGCAAAGTACCTATTTAATAGGTTGGCTTTTTCCTGGGTGTCAGTTGTCATTTGCCCCATCTGGTTCAGCAGGGGTCCAGTGTTGCCCCTGCTTTTCCTCCGGCTCCCCACATATCTGAAAAAGGACTTTTTATTGTCCTTGATTCACCTGAAGTCTGGTTGATCAGGTGCTTTAGTGGGACTTTTTTTGAGCTTTTATGTAATAGCTAATTGAATCAGCTTTAGATAAAAGCCCCACTGTGTCACAGACCAGCAGGCCAACTGGGCGCTGCGAAGGTATCAGCCAGCGGGCTGTTCGATTCAATTTCGAATTGAGGCAGCAAAGTTGGGAGTGAAGCAAAGGCGAATTTATTATAGCTTACACACACAACAGTTAACAGAAAGATAAATGTTGTAAGCATATAATGCAGTATTAAAGAGCTAATAGTTAATAATAACAACAGATAATAACAACAGACAGATGGATCAGTTCTGTCGCAGGCCAACTGGGCACTGCGAGGGTATCAGCCACTGGGCTGTTCAAAACAACAGATAGGCAGACATGGGTAGACAACTTATCGATAGTCCCTCGATGCCAGGTGCACGCCAAGTGATTCCAGTGAAGTCAGGCGTCCCCGTTCGACGCTGTCGGAGGGATTACTGCAAAAGGTCCCTTGATCAGGATCAGATTCTCGCTCATACCATGAGTTCGGAGTCCAGACTTGGAACAGCAATGTCCATTCTGTTCCCTCCTTCCTGCTGGTCACCTGACGCATGCGCTTTTTATACCTACTCTTATGCTAATCTGTTGGCTTTAGAGCCACTCACAATCTTGCCCTATAGCTGTTACCCTATGGGATTGAAAGGTGTTAAAAATTATCATAAAAGGTTACTACCTAGACTCAAGTTTATCCAATAAGCAAATTACAATGCAGCACCTTTAGGTTTGAAACTGACATTACTCTGCCTAAGCCCAAACCTTTTAGGTTTCTCTGAATATGCTTTCTTGGGATGTGCTTTCCTGGAACGTGTTGGGTGTGCCAGGTGGTTGGATCCAGTTTTTATCATCAAGGCTGAACCCTAAGCAAAAACCGTTAGGTCAGCTAATCTTGCAGCTACAGCTTCACCTTCGGGGCCCAGTCAGTTCCACAATTAATACGAAGTTAGTTTTATCATTTTGGTTAAACTTATGACAGACAAGTTACATTTGCGGGTTACGAACTTACAAGTTTTATATTAGCTAATATTACGTGTTAGGCAAAATACCAAATGCCTCCAAGAAGCACATATTTATTGCGTATTAATCCCTCTGGTTCTGGCCATCACACCACTGAAGCACCTAATCTATACAGACTCTGAGGAGCTGAGTTGAAGTAATGTGCTGCTGCTTCTGGTCAAATACATTGTGGGGGGTTGTTTTGTTTTGTTTGTCTTTTTAAAGTCTTCAAGCAGCCTAGTAACTGATTAAGTCCTTATTGTGAACTTGCTGAATTTCTTGTGCTTCCACTAGTGCTGAAAGTAATAAACTACAGACTACTCAGTGCTGCAATATAGACAAAACATAAATAAAACCTGTAACTTGAACATTTTTACTTTGAGTAAAATGGCGTTAGCTCTGCAAATTCAAGTTGGAATTTTAAAAATCTGTGTGCCATCTGCACCTCAGCTTCAGGAACAGAGATATATCCTAAATATATTCTGTATATTTAGAGATAGGATCCTAAATATATTCTATATTTGGATCTTAGTTTGCATATTTTCAACTGAATTTTTAACTATCTGAGAGCAGCTTACCTTGACCCATAGCTGTATTGATTCCACTCTCCTTGTAATAACAGAGTTATAAATAGCAATTCATGCAAGATTTAGATCTTTTAGAAAAAAAAAAACCCAACTTTTTAAATAATCTGTTTTATCTTTTCACTGTAACTGCATTTAAGGTGTAGAACTAGCTCACTTGGCTTAGCATAGAGAGAGAGAAACAGGGTCAAATGAGGCCCAATGAAGGGTCTAACTTCATTGTGTCAAATGGTCTGTTTATTTCCTTGAGGGCCATTATGGTCCTTGCAGAAGATGAGATGATTCTTGGTGATCTTCTCATGTCTCTGCATCACATTTAACCATTTTTTTACATAAGCTTGTGCTCGTTTATTGTACTTTGTGAGGTCTTTCATTGTACATTATGTGCTCTGAGGCATGGACACACAATGGGTGTCTTGCATCTTTAGTTTTTCTTGTTTGTACTATCCTGCTGTTCTGTTCTTGGTGATTTCTGTGTTAGAGTGGGCAGGGACTCTGAGCTGTGTAAAGGAATGCTTGGAAAGGAAGTGGGTGGGGGTGAGGAATGTATTCCAATGGAACTCTTTCCCTGAACAAGTATTTGGAACATGATTTCATCAACACGAACTCCTTATTCTGTCAAAGCAACAAATGGAAGACATCATGGGTGCAACCTTTGCTCAGTACACTGGCACCTGATTAGCTGTTGTAGTGCTTGCCTGGGACCACCATGACATCCATACCACCAGAGCTATGACCAATGCAAATGACTGCTGGATGGATCATTGTTTGATATGAATGGATATACAAAACGTATTGCCCCAAAATGATGGAAATAAAAGAAGAGCCAAAGAAGAGTTTTGATATTGAGTGTTTGAAAGACTCTGCTAAAAGCTAGTGGAGCCTCTGTCAGAAACTCTCTGACACCCTGATGATCTGGACACCATTGATCACTGTGAGAGCCTCAAGAAAGGCATCCATGAGCTAAGCAAAAACAGTCTTTAGTTTTCTCCACAAAGACACACCAGAACTGGTTCGAAGAGAATTAGAATGGGAAATTCAAGCTCTTGTAGACAGAAAAGAGAGAGCCTTCAGGCAGGATGACATAAACTCCAAACAGAAGCAAGATGCTTATTACGACATGGGAGCTGAGACCCCGAGGAAAATTTGACAACAGCCAGAACATGCGTAGTTTCTTCAAAGTAACCAAAACTATCCATGGGCCAAACACACAAGGACCCATCCCTCTGAGGTCTAAGTGTGAAACAATGCTCTTTAAAGACCATCAACACATAGTTGAAGGACACTTTCAAGAGCTCCTGAATCAAGATTCTCGTGTTGAAGATAATGTCAACAGAGCCATTCCACAACACCCTATTAAGGACTATCTTGCAGATCCACCAGCTTATGAAAGACTTTGAAAGTCATTAAGCAGATAAGAACAATAAAACATGCTGTTCTGATGGAATGCCAGCTGAAATTTTTAACCAAGGTAGAAAAAACCTCTTTTAATAGGGTTTTAAATCAGAGGTACAATAGGTGTGATCTTTGCTGCTGTTCAGCTTCAGAAGTGCTATTAGCTGCACAGATCTTTGTGGCCTTCAATGACCTGATTAAGGCCTCTGATTCCATTAGCAGAGGTCTTGTGGACGATCCTGATAAAACTTGAATGTCTGCCAAAATTTGTTACCATTATCAGACTTCTTCATGGTGACCAGGGATCCTGGTTTTCTCTGATTTAAAAACCCAAAATCCGTTAAAAAAATTTAAGGCCCCCCACAGCCCCCTCCAATACTGCTGGTGCCCTGCACTCCCCCTCCTTCCCCGCCCCCCATCATCGCAACAGCCCACCAGACCTACAGACATGCAGACACAGACACTGACACCCACCCCAGCAGGTAAGTGTGTATGGGGGGAAGGGGCGGAGCAGGGCAGGGCAGGGCACAGAAAGTGAAGGTGCTGGGGGGTAGATCAAGAAGGGGGGGGAGTGTGCCCCTGTGCCCACTCCCACGAGCAGGGCCAGGGGGTGAAAGCAGGGGTGCCACTCTGTGGGCCACATACATGCTGGATGGCCTGACAGGAGGTTCGCACACGGAGGCTGCCACCGCAACTGCCACTGCACCTTGCGCTACCATCCCACGACCACCCGCACGGCTTTGTGGGCAAGGGGCACAGGGCGTGGCAGTGGCAGTGTGGTGGCAACCACCGTGTACAGGCCACATACGTGCTGCCCGGCCAGGGGGTGAAACAGGGGGCTTGCATGCAGCGGCATGCCCCGCAACCGGCTGCACAGCTCTGCGGCGGTACGGGGTTGTGGCGGCTGCATGCAGGGTGGGAGGGCTTTGTGGGCAGGCGCTGCCACCGCAGAGCCATGCCCTTCACCCCGGATCCTAAAGGTAAGTAAGCCTCCCTCTCCCCCTCCCCTGGGCAGGTGGCTGGGTGGCATGTGTGTGGCCCACACATGGTGGGCACCACCACACTGTGTCCCCCATCGCTTGCCCGCAAAGCCCCCCGCAGAGGGGCACCTCTGCCCTCACCCTCTGGCCCTGCTTCCAGCTGCGGTGTGCTGCCTGGGGCCGGCAGCACCCCCCACTCCCTCAGCCCCCAACCATCTTCCTCAGCCCTGCCCTGCCCCAAGACCCACTTACCTCCATGTTCCAGGGGCAAAGGGCGAGAGCCTGAGCCCAGCCTTGGCTTCCTCAGAGGCTCAGGCCCTGCCCTTCCCCCTCTCTCTCTCCCTCCCCCTCCCTCTCTGGCCAGGGCTGGGGGTTTCTCGCCCTTTTTGCAATCAGCTCTTGCAGGCTGGTGCTGTGCCAGCCTGCAAAAGCTCTTTGCAAAAGCGGAGAATCCGCAGATTTCTCTGCTAAAAAGAGAAATCCGCATTTTCTCCGATTAAAAACAGGGAATCCGTGGTTTTCTCCGTTTTTCCATGGGAAATGGAAAATCCGGATGATGACATGGCAGCAACCATCCTGAGAAATGGCTTGGAAATATATTCTTTCACTGTTCAAATAGGAGTTGAGCAAAGTCATGTAATTGCAGCGTCACTCTTTTCCATCTGTATTGCAGCTATTCCACATCTCATTGCTGATAGACTTCCATTTGGGCCAGAATCTCTCTAACTTCAACCAGTTAGATTCTAAATCCAAGATAATCAGCACCTGTATTACTGATCTTCAATACAATGATGATTGTGTTGTGTGTGACCACTGAGTTAAAGAGTTCCAGGTAGTGCTCTCACTCCTGTGAAGCATATGAAGTGTTTGGACTTGCTGTCAACTTCATGAAAACCAAGATACTTTACCAACCCATCCCAAACCAAACGCTCTTCTCCTGATTTATGATTAGAGTCCAGTCTTCAGAAAAATTGAGTTTTTCTCCTACCTTTTACCTTTCCTCCTAAATATTGTTTGGAAAGGGTAGCCATCTTATTATATTCAACACCAGATAAAATTTGCCAGTGCTGCCTTTGGGTATCTCCAGAATTTTGTCTTGGATCATTAACCTCAGGATCCAAACCAAAATTCTCTTCTAACAGGCTGTTGTCATTCCTTCCCTGTTGTATGTGTATGACGTACCAAAAACACTTGAAAGCTTTGGGATATTACTATCAGTGCTGTCTTCAGAAAATCCTCCATATTAATTGGAAGGACAGAAGAATGAAATGGCAGCCTTCTGGCTCAAACAAGCACCACCAGCACTGAACTGTGTTTATGCAGCACTAGCTCTGCTGGACAGGACACGTTCTAAGGATGCCTGACTCCAAGCTCCCAAAACAGGTCTTATAATCCCAACTCATTGATGGTCACTGCTCTAGAGTTGGGTAAAAGAAGAGAGACAAGGAAACTTTGAAGGCCAGTCTGAAGAAATGTAATTTTAACAACAATACCTGTGAAATGCAAGGCTTGAATTATCCCCAGTGTTGCTATAATGTACAGCAAGACATTGATCATTCTGAGTGAACTCACTTCACTGTGGAGGGAGATAGATGAAGGAGACAAAGGGAAAATGCTATGACCTGATATCACCAGGATCTATTTTTTTGTCCTGGAACTATTTGCCACATATGCACTCAAACTTGTGGATCTCAGATTGGCCTCCTTGATCATCCGCAGTCTCATGGATGACTTCCCTATTTGTAGAAGACTGCCATCCTCGTATTGAGGGAAGGCTGGAGGTGGTCCTTGCAGATTTTGCACAGAACCAAAAAATGGCTCTCTTATCCTACTAGCAAAAAGATTATGGTAGGAGTGAGGAAAAAAGAGCTCTGAAAGAAGAACGTTTTAACTTCCTGTGGCAGTAAGTCTCATGCTCTAGTGCAGCTTCAAATGCCTACCAACTTCAAATGTTCAAAAACCATTAATTAAATGCCCCCAAATTATGAGATTGTCTTTGAACCCTGATTTTGGTCCTTAAAGTGTGTTTGCTTCACATCTTCCAAGTTTCTCTCAGCAACTGGGAAGATTAGAGATTTATTTTAAAATAAACAAACCCACCCCCCAAAATTGAAGCTTCTTGTGTAGGCATTTCATTCCAGTAGTTGAGACTTAAAGAAGAATACCAGATACTGTGAAAGTTGCAATACAGTCAGACTTGGCAGCACTACCAGGAGTATAGTGGGGAATGACTTTTATCACTAGGCACAGCATAGGAAAAGTGAAAGCAGCATATGCCCCTGTGCAGAGAGAAAAGCTTCTGACAAAGGATCATATTGTGAGTGCTGTGCTCAAAAGTGGAGGCCAGCAAGATTAAATGATAATCAAAATAGTCAAATATGCATAATGCAGAAAGAAAGTAAAGGATAAAAGTGCCCTTACAAGAATGGCTACATCTAGCTTATTCTGAAGGACCTTGAGTAAAATCTTGTTACCATAGATTCATAGACTCATAGATGTTAGGGTTGGAAGGGACCTCAATAGATCATCGAGTCCGACCCCCTGCATGGCAGGAAAGAGTGCTGGGTCTAGATGACCCCAGCTAGATGCCTATCTAACCTCCTCTTGAAGACCCCCAGGGTAGGGGAGAGCACCACCTCCCTTGGGAGCCCGTTCCAGACCTTGGCCACTCGAACGGTGAAGAAGTTCTTCCTAATGTCCAGTCTAAATCTGCTGTCTGCTAGCTTGTGGCCATTATTTCTTGTAACCCCTGGGGGCGCCTTGGTGAATAAAACCTCACCAATTCCCTTCTGTGCCCCCGTGATGAACTTGAAACCAGTAGGAAACAAGTTGTGCTTTAAAATAGGCTAATGAACACATGTTACAACCCTTCTGTATTTTGACATGCCATGTAATATGTTTTTATTGTAATGTTAATATAGGGAGAATGCTGAGGGACAGCGTGTGTGGCAGGGTACTGTGTGGGGATAACCCTACTGCCAAAGGGAGGGGGAGTGCAAGCCACTTGATATTGGGGGTTGGGAGTGCCAGTCAATACTGGGGGAAGGAAGAAAGGAAATTCTGTTTTCTAAGAGTCTTGTTAAGGTTAATTTATTTTAATACCAATAATAGCACCTAGGAGCCCCGTTGGGAACTAGGTACCCATTATACTAAGCCAGTGATTTTTCACTAAGGTGCCACAGGATCCTGTGGTGCCTTGAGATTCTTTCAAGGGTGCCATGCAATGTTAGCACTGTTAGCCATGCACACAATTTATGAGATAATCCCAGAGATTCCAAATAGGAGTCCATAGGAATCTATAGTATCAAAACTCCTGGCCCGTTGAGGTCTTTCCGAGTTCTTTGCAATAGAAGAATTTCTCCCTTATTTTTCTGCATTGAAAAAACAAGTGATAACTGAGGGCTTGCATTTTTCTGAGGGGTGCCTCGAGTCTAAAAGGGTTTAGAACCACTGTGCTAAGCACTGTACAGACACCTTACAAACTGCCTTTAGTATCAAGATCTACTGAGACAAGTGAGGAAGGAAGAAGTTCTGATGCTTGGTTGAGAGAAATTACTTCAGAGGTCAGGAGACTATTTTAATGGCTACTGCCTATAAACAGCATGCAAAATGGCGGCTGAGTTGTGAAATGAAAAACCACTTAGTTACTGGGATTCAGATAAGATCCTGTACAAGTAAGAATGAAAAACACCCTCAAATAATTTTACTGAGATCTTCCTGTTTGTCTTTAGATGGAGATACAAGAAGACACAATAAAAAACTAAAATATGACCTTAGAGGTACATGGGTATTTTGGTTTTATAATGAAATAAAAAGTAAGTCCCTAACTTCATTTGAATGTAGGTTGTATTACAGAAAGAACTGTTCTAATTTTTTCTGAAAATAAAACACCTCAAGTCAGTCTATCTTGCTTTCTGCTTTGCACAAAAGATTTGCTTGGTTTTATTTTTTGATTAAATTTGTTTTCTGTATATACCTAATTAAAAATGCTGTTTGTGATTTAATTGTTAATTTGCAGCTCTATAACCAAGCTGCTAGGCTTACTGAGGATGACAGTCTTAACTTTAGCTCTGATTTTAGTACAGGGGTGGGCAAAATATGGCCCACAGGTTGGATGTGGCCCACCAACTGATTGGATCTGGCCCACAGGTTGGTGTCCATCAGTTGATCGTAATGTATATAGAGACAATTGCATAATAGCTCAAAATAAAGTCTTATTCTTGTGTATTTTGAGGGAGCATGTGGAGAAGGGTATATGTGGGTGGGGGGCTGCCTGTGCACTAGGTCCCTCAAAGCCATCTGGGGATGGGGGGAGGAGGGGCAGGGGGCACATGCAGCAGAGCTCACCTGGGCAGTTCTGTGCAGGTTAAATTTTGTCCACCTTCCCCATCTGGCCCATAGCTGCCTCTGCGGTGCTGCACATGGGGCTGAACCCTGCCCACTTCCACTTGGGGCAACCCACGCTGCACTTCTGTCCACACCCACGGCTTTGTGGATCCAGTCTACAGCTGCCCCTGCAGTGCTCTGCATGGGGTGAGCCCCACTTAGGACAGCCCATGCCATGCTCCTCCCACACCTGCCAACAGCCTTGGCTCTGACCAGCATGCACAGCTTTCCAGCAGGGTTGCTTCTTGTGTGGCTGTAGCCATCTGGGTACTGCTTGGCTTCCCCTGTCTCCAGTGGCTACTCCTCCTCCTCTGCTGCACTGCTAAAGGCACCAGGTAACGTGGGGAAGCCATGGGGATGCATGCTGGACAGCAGATGCTCAGCCAGGTTGGGGGAAAGCTGCGGCTGACCAGCTCCTGCCCCAGCACATAGGGCTCCAGCAGCAGCTCATGGCTGCCTTCTGCATACTTGGCCTCCCACAGGTGGCTGCTAATCCTGCTGGGTAACTGAGTGGATAGAAGGTAGCTGGAGCTGGAGCCCCATGCACTGGGACAGGAGCTGCCTGGCTGCAGCTTCCTCCCCGCTTAGCTGGGCATCTGCTCCCCAGCATGCATCCTCACGACTTCTCTGCATTACGTGCTGCCCAGAGTGGTACAGCAGAGGCAGGAGGAGGAGGAGCTGATGAAGATGGGGGAAGCTGAGCAGTTCTCAGGGTGGCTGTGGCAGCAGCCCTGCTGGGGGAAGCTGTGCATGCTGGCCAGGGCCAGTGCAGTGCTGTCTAGCAGGTGAGGGCAGTAGTGTGATGTGAGTTGCCCCATGTGAAAGTGGGCAGAGCTTGACCCCATGTGGAGTAATTCTGTAATTCTTAAGAGAGGTAGGAAAGCATGAAAAGAGGGTCTCTGGCCCCCCAGCTCCTTCCCTGAGTGGGTATCATATTGATATTTCCAAGACCTTGCAGAAGTTTTGAGGCAGGGAACTTGCAGAAGAAATGAGGCAAAGAGAACAAAATCTGTACTGGGTTTTCCTGTGAAAGTCAATTTTGGTTATTGTAACAAGACCATTATAGTATGAAACCTAAAACACACTGTATTTTCTGAGACTACATGAGAAATACAGAATTGATTCTGAAGAATTGAGGAGGCTAACAATGGCCAAGTTAGAGATACTCTTAAGGGAAAACAAGGGGGGCAAAAGGCAGAGTAGAGACTCAGTCTTGAAGGCAGCAGAGAAAGATGAAGATGAATCTGGGAGCTCAGATTGAACGTGTCCATAATTCCCTCTAGATAATCATACAAGAGCATGAATACTGGAATTAACTCAGCCTAACTTTTCAAGGGGTGCCTAAGCTACACTGACAGCCAATAGGATCATAGAACTTAAGGACTCTCAAGTCAAATAGGCATTCCTTCAAAATTTTATCCTTTGGAGTTACCTGGTTCAGTACCACCAAACCTGGCTTTTAGATCTCTAGCTCTTGGGGCACATCCACATGAGTGCTTACATGTGTCTTGCAGCATCTCAAACCCCTTTGTAAGACACACATGCGGGAACAAAAAAACGTTCTCCGCACTGCATATTTGGATATCCAGGGGTCAAAAAAAAACGCACTGCAGAACAGTGGGGCAAGGCACAGTCTTAGACCATGTCTGGAGGGAACCTGGGAGTCGGCCCTCCAGGAGAGACGCTCTGGTTTCTGGCCAGAGTGTCTGTGCTGCTCCTGCTGCCCCCAGTGCTGTCAAGGGTAAGTTAGGGATGTGGGGTGGGGGGGTTTGTGGGTGTGAGGAGTGGCAGGAGGATTTTGGGGGTGTCAAGAGTGGAGGGGGTTGTTGGGGGCTATGGGGAGTGGCAGGGGATGTCAGAAGTGGAGGGGGTGGCAGGGGCTATGAGAAGTGGCAGGGGTTGTTGGAGGGGTTGGGGAGTGGAGCAGGATATTGGGGGGGGTGTGGGGAGTGGCGGCGGGAGGGATGTTTTGTATGTGTGTGGGTTCATGGAGGGGCTCAAGCGGGGCCTGCCAGATGCTTGCCCCCCACCCAGTCCCCGTGGCGCCAGCAACAGTAGACAGCATGGCTGTGGCTCTGGCTCTGCTGTAGACACAGCATGCGGCAATGCGGTGCTGTGTAACCTGACCTCCATACATGCTGAACAGACCTGGCCCAGCCCGCCACTGCACAGCCTTGGGCAGGCAGGCCCAGGCCAGGTCCATACAGCATGTACAGAGCCCGGGTTACTGTAGGCTGCTATGGGCAGAGTCTAGGCAGATCACAGCAGGGTATGTTTGGTCAAGCTAGTTGAGCTGACCAGTTTTACTTTTGCTGCTCACTGTTCAGGGCCCTCGCCTCCGCTGCAGCCAGGCTAGTGGATAATACCCAGAAGTCACCCCAGGCTTGTTATCAATGGAAAACAAACAAAGGAAGTTAAACAAACAAGTTAGCACTTAGCTGTCTTCCAGTGGTTCTTCCAGGCTTCACCCCCCTGGCTGCCTCTTATCTTTCAGAGGCTTTGCAGAGCCTGCAGGCTTGTACAACAAAGCAAATGATCAAGCAAGCAAGCAATCAAATAAACAGAGAAGAGCCCTGCTCTGGGAGGCTCTCCTGGTGGCTGTTTAACCCCCTGGCACCTCCAGGTGTTACTTAAAGTTGCCAATAGCTCAAATTAAGAGCAAGACCTTAAAAAGGGGGATATGGCAAAATGCCGTGTTTATTGATTACATGAAACAGATACATGAGGTTGGACACACCAGTCATACAAACAGATATAGACAGACATACAGACAAAACTACTCCAGTAAGATGTTATAGTTACCAGCAGATGTTACTCAATATTAACACTGGATGGCCAGGTCCTGGCTTATTGAGGATATGAGCGGGGGTATACAGACATGCATGCCTGTTCTTCATGAGGTTGCAGAGAGTGGATTCCCCATCTTGGCTTATCTGCATCTCACTTTTGTAGGGATTTCAAGTCTTTGTTCAGCATTGGGGTTTTTCCATGCTCAGTTTTTAATTAGAGGTTTCATAGATTCATTGATGTTAGGGTTGGAAGGGACCCCAATAGATCATCGAGTCTGACCCCCTGCATAAGCAGGAAAGAGTGCTGGGTTCAGATGACCCCAGCCAGATGCCTATCTAACCTCCTCTTGAAGACCCCCAGGGTAGGGGAGAGCACCACCTCCCTTGGGAGCCCATTCCAGATTTTGGCCACTCTGACTGTGAAGAAGTTCTTCCTAATGTCCAGTCTAAATCTGCTCTCTGCTAGCTTATGGCCATTATTTCTTGTAACCCCCAGGGGCTCCTTGGTGAGTAGAGCCTCACCAGTTCCCTTCTGCGCCCCCATGATTAATTTATAGACAGCCACAAGGTCGCCTTTCGACCTTCTTGTGCAGAGGCTGAAGAGGTCCAGGTGCCTTAGTCTCTCCTCATAGGGCTTGGTCTGCAAGCCCTTAATCATACAAGTGGCCCTTCTCTGGACCCTCTCCAGCAGCAGCACTGCTTGTTTCCCCTCAGCATAATTTTTCCTGCTGGGCTCTCACATATATGAGCCTTAATAATCTTTTCAAAGACTTTGCCAAGGATGGAGGTGAGACTGACTGGCCTATAGTTGCCTGGATCCTCCTTCCTCCCCTTCTTGAAAATAGGGACCACATTGACCCTCTTCCAGTCCTCCAGGACCTGGCCTGTGCGCCATGAGTGCTCAAATATTTTTGCCAGTGGCTGTGCAATGACTTCAGCCAGTGCCTTCAGTACCCTCGGATGGAGTTCATTCGGGCCTGCCGACTTAAACGCATCCAGTTCTTTCAAGTGACTCTGCAACAGTTCAGGGTCAATGCTTGGTAGTCTGGTGCCCTGCTGTTGCCTCTACAATCCCATTGTGAGACTTGTTTTGCCCCTTGTTTAGGAACACTGAGGCAAAGAACTCATTGAGGAGTTCAGCCTTGTCTCCCCTGTCTGTCACCAATTGCTTTTGCCCATTCAGTAGTGGTCCTATACCACCCTGGGCCTTCGTTTTACTCCCTATATATCTGAAAAACAATATTTTGTTATCCTTAACTTGGGATGCCATCCTCAGCTCCATGGTAGCTTTGGCCTTTCTAACTGCCTCCCAGAACTGCGAGCTGAGGAGGTATACTCCTCTTTAGTAATCTCTCCCTGTTTCCACTGTTTATATGCCCCACTTTTTGCCCTTAGGCTGTTCTGGATTTCTCTGGTCAGCCAAGGAAGCCTCTTGGCCCTTTTCCCCCGCATTGGGATCATCTCCCTCTGTGCCTGAAGGATCGTTTCCTTAAGGCACAGCCACCCTTCCTGGACTCCCATCTCACCAAATCTCTTACTCTGCAGTGCATCATTGACTAAATGCCTGAGCTCGCTGAAGCCAGCCTTCCTAAAGTTTAGCACTTCTACCTTACTAGTTACCTTTCCCACTCTGTGCCTTATGGTGAATTCTGTTATTTAGTGGTCACTGTCCCCCAGGTGACGACTGATCTGTTGTTGTTGTTTCTTCTGGTTATCTCAACTTGAGGTCATTCCAGTAAAGTTGGTTATCTCAGAGTTAGTGTTTCAGTCTTCATCTTTGCCTGAAAGCATTGTCTTTGAAGCATTGTGTAGTTGGTATCTTTGCCTTGAAGCATTCTGTAGTTCAAATGGCAGGATATGCAGAATTCCTTCTTCTCACTATCTTCTTTGAACTTGATTACAGACAAGTTCTTTAGCCATCCATTAATTAGCTTAATTCGTTTACTGTCTCATAATTTATACATTGGCACCTTGTTGCTTACACAATCAGTTAAATCTTTTTCTGTTTTCATGCAAATAGTTGCCATTCTTTCACCATTCACCCTCTGACACAGATGCTCACGTACACAGGGCATACGAAGTTCATCTACTCATGTCAAGCAAGGAACACAAAATGGAGTTTTAGTTTATACAATCATAGAGGTTGATAAATTCAGTACTATTATCATTTAAACATAATAACTAATGCAAAAATTCATACTACATATGCTCCAGGCAGCCTACTCCCTGGGGCAGGTGCAGCCCCTTGAGGCTGCTTTCAGTGTCTTTTATCCTTCCCACTCTGGGCTCATGTGGCTAATACTCTCTCACTCCCCACACCTGTATCAGCTCCCTTGCTGCAGGACTTACCACATCCCAGGACCTGGTTCTCCAGCCTCCAGTGAGTTCATAAATTTCATAGATTTCTGGGGTCGGAAGGGACCTAGTAGATCATCGAGTCCGACCTCCTGCCTCAGGCCGGAAAGAGCGCTGGGGTTAAGTAACCCTGGCCAGTTGCTTGTCCGGTTTCTTCTTGAACACCTCCAAGGTAGGGGAGAGCACAACCTCCCTTGGAAGCCCATTCCATATTTTGGCAACCCTCACCATAAAGAATTTCTTCCTGGTGTCCAATCTAAATCTGCTCTCCTTCAGTTTGTGGCCATTATTTCTAGTAACCCTGAGGGGTGCCCTGGTAAACAGAGTGTCCCCTATTCCCTGCTGGCCCCCAGTGATGAGTTTGTAGACAGCCAGAGTTCTCCCAAGTCTGGGGTGGGTGTGCAGAGGTGCTTCGGGGGTGTGGGGTTATTCAGACTCCCCCAAACCCGTAGTAACAGGGCAGGGCCCTGTTACAGTCACACAGCACCAAGTCTCTGTCTGCCATGCCTGCAGCAGAGGCACAGCCCTGATTGCCTGCTGCTACCGGCATCATGGCCGCTGGGTGGGGCGGCAGGCATGTGGCAGCCTGAGAACCATCCCTCAGGGTATGTGGGGCCTAGCACATATCAGCTGGGGGGTGGCAAGTGGCCGGAGCACCAAGCTGGCAGCGTGTGGCAGGACCCGACTCGACCCAGTCTGTTTGGTTCGCTAGCCCAGCTTTGTACTGGAGAGGGATGTGCGGCTCTGGGAAGTGCAAATGCACTCTTGTGCAAGTGCATGCTAGCTGCATGGCCCGACTTGACCCGATCTGGCCCAGGCCGCGTAGCTAGCGTGCATTTACATGGGAGTTGCACATCCACTCCAGTGCAAAGCCGGGCTAGCTAGCTGCACCGGGCCGGGTCCCACTTCTCCCCTCCTTCCTGTAGGCACCGTGGAGCAAGCAGTGCTGCCACTGGAGGCAGGACCTGGCATGGCATGCAGGTACCATGTGTTGCACTGAGCCGAGCCGGTCTCTGCCTGCACTGGGGCTGCTTGCAGTGCCAGGCCAGGCTGCTTTCGTGAAGGCAGGACTGGTGCAGCGCACTGCATGGCATACCAGATTCTGATGCCTTGGAATGGCCCAGCCTGGCGGTGCAAGTGGCCCCAGTGTTGACAAGACCCAGCTCAGCACGACACGTAGTCCCCATGTGTGGTGTTGGTCCCCATTGAGTGGCACAGGCAGCACCAGCTCTGAGACACTCAGGGCTGCGCTGTGGGCAGGGTGGGGCTGGTAGCAGCAAGCTCTGAGCGCCCCACTCCCGCTGCAGGGGGTAAGTTGTGGGCCCTCCCAGGGGAGCTGGGGCCCTCCAGGGGGGACAGTCCATGTGCTGTATGGGGGGATTGCACCCTGTGGGGGCCAGGGGACCCACCCCTCCTGAGCAGCTCCTCCACAAAGTTCCCCTTACATCCACAGTCCCCCCATAATTGCCCCACACCTACCTACACACTGACCTGCATCTCCCCACAACCCTCCACACCACAATTTGCCCCAAACCAAAGTGCATGTCCAGGCATGTGTGCTGAGACAAAAAGTCCCAGTTCAAATTTGCACTGCTTCTATATGAGCTGCTGCAAGTGCACGTGCCTGCATGTGTGGCCACACCCCTAAAGTCTATTTTCTCTGTCCAAACCATACATCCTGTATTATTTTCTGGACCTGGGCCAGGTCTGGAAAATAATACTGGATGTATGGTTTAGATAGAGGAGATAGATTCCTCCTCTCCCTGTGAACACAAAACTTCAAAAAGAATTTGACTTTGGGCTTGTAGTAAGAGCTGTCAAGCCCTATTTTCTGTTGAGAAGGCCATTTATGACTGCAGTAGTCAGTTTTTGGGACCCTAAAAAAGATGCAAGAGGCTGGAAAATGCCACTGGTGTGTTTTGTGTCTCCATTAAATGCAGGGTTAATTTATTATTGGTGTGCCTACTTCTGTTTTGATTTTTGTGAGGCATCTTATTCTGCTTCCAGTAGCTGGTTCCTGTCCTTTGGCAAGCACTTGGGTTAGTGTTCACCCTAGATACAGGAGAGTGTTTAACCAGACAACTTTACTTAACCATACTAGAGTAGTTTTAATTTACCGAAGAATAGAACTGTGGTGTTTACTCCTTTTTCCTGTAATAATTGTAATTAGATTAAAGCTGTGTATGTTTGGATTGGAGCAAACAACGAAGTTGGAGAGTCTGGAATGCAAGTGCATAAATAAAACAAAGTTGTTGTAGTGTATTAGAAATGTCATAGAATGCATGATGTGCCCCGTTTTTTCCCTTAAAACCTGAACTACTATGGATGCCTAGTGCTTAGCTTTGGGGCTTAAAATACATCATTAAGTATCTAAATAGACCTCATTTTGCACTAAAGATGAGCCTACAAAAGCTATTATTGATTTACTTCATTTCATGGCAATTTAAAAGAAAATCAGTTTGGATTGAAATTTCTCTTCCTTTGGTTGATAGTACTGAAGCAAATTTGTCTTCAGCTGAGTACCACCTCCTCAGTGGGCTCGTCTAAATGTGCACTTTAATGTGCAGTAGCCTATTTTACTGCTCATTAAAGTGTCATGTCAAAAACCATGCTAGTACACTAATGTGCAGTATAAATAGCCTACTGCGCATTAAGCACCACTAAAAAAGCATGTGCTTTCACTGCTGCACAAGTAGGGCAGCCTAATATGCATTTTGTTAGTACCTCACATTAGAGATACTAAATATTATGCACATTAGCAAAAGTGCATTAATGAACACGTAGATGCGCCCAGTGATAACTTTATCATACAGATAGCATTAATTATGGTGGCTACTTTATGGAACAAGGGAAGAAGAAGCTTAAATGGAAGCTTGCAATACATTGCTTTAATGGAATTTAAATATAGGAAGACTTCGGGGTGGGGGAAGGAGGAGAAGTGGACAGCCACTGCCCACTCATCCCTGCCCAGCCACTGCTTTCCTTGCTGTAGCAGTGGGGGGTGGAATTCAAGACAGCCCTCCAATACTTAAATTCTATACTTGGAACATTATAACAAATTTATAAATATTCCATATATAGAATTAATTATTAGGGGGGTCATCTTATATTCAGGTTTGTCTTGTATTCAAGTAAATACACTATGTATTTTATTGAAACAACACTTTAAAGGCTTGAAAGAGTCTAAGAAACTTTTAAAGCTAATAGAAATTAGAAGAGGTTGGTGGAAATGACTTAGAGAGACATTTGTTTTCAATACTTGCCTTCAAGCAGCTTCTGTTTTACATTGGAATCTGTGCATCAGTGCAGAACACTATTGGTAAAGTCAAGCATGGAGAAGAATGGCTCTTTGGAAGGGACTTGAACACACACACAGACCAAAGGACAACTCAGTTTGGAAGGAGGACGCAGTAAAGAAACTGTAAATGCCAGCTAAATTAAAATTTTATATGGCAAACCATAGGAGATGATACTAATTGGTTGTTTAGCTTGCCGTGTTTAATCCTTTCTCAGCAGGAAGCAGAAGTTTCCCAATTTTTTTTGCTGCATTTTTTGTTGTAGCTGTGTTGGTCTAAGGGCATAGGCAGGCAAGGTTCTTTGAGTAGATGTGATACCTTTTATTAGATCAACTGAGTAGTTGGAAAAAAGTTCTTAGGAAGCTTTCGAGCACAATCACCCTTCTTCATGCATAGGGAGTCTCTGCTGTTCTGAGACTCCAAGAAATGAGAGAAGCCAAAAGTGTGCCAGGATGTTAGTGAGAATGTAAATAAGTAGAAATTAGGAAGACAAAAGGTAAAGCAGAGAGGGGAGTGGGGAGAAAGGCTAAAGGGAAACATTACAATGATAGACTACAAGGTGGAAAAGAGGGTTTGGCTTTTTTTCCCCGAGATTTTTTTGCCCTCCCTCCTCTGCTTCACCTTTTGTTTCTCCTTTTTGCCTGTTTATATTTTCACTTCATCCTTTCACACTTTGAGCTTCTGTCATTCCTGTTTTTCTGATCTCCAACTATTTTCTTTTTCACTGATAGCCTTTTTTTTCCAACTGCTCAGCTGGTCTAATAAAAGATATCACATCTACTCAAAGAACGTTGCCTGCCAATTTGTTTTCTAATTAGTTAAGAAGTTAGTCAGTTAAGATTAAGATATCTTGAATTCAGGTGCTACAGTTTAACAGTTTAAAAATCAGTCAACATTTACCTACCTTCCCCTCTGCCCCCTTTGTTTTCCCAATATATTTTGGTGGTGGTTGCTTTAGAGTGACACCTAGTGTTCATGTTCCTCAAACAAAATAACATTCTTCATCACAAATAATGTGATAGCACAAAACCCTAAGTGTGGGCAGCTTCTGCTTGTCATGACAGAAACAGAAGTCTCTGCATCAGTCAAAATGTTTGGACACCTGACTTGTAGGTTATACTACCTAGGAAAGATTAATTAAACATGTATAAATGCAGCCCAACATAGCATCTAGTGGTTCTGTGGACTGCAGTGCCAGAATAAGCTATCAGAACAACTTTATTATGAGAATTTGGATTATTTTATAACCATAATTATATAGGAACTCCTGACAAATTGCTTATGACAACAAACAAAATCTAATGCTGCAAAGAGGAGGCCCCACACTTCCATGAGGGAGCTAGACCTGGGGTAGGCAATTATTTCAGGTGGAGGGCTGCTTACTGAGTTTTGGCAAGCCATCGAGGACCACATTACAGGCAGCCAGAGGCAGATATATATTAATTTTCTAAATCTTTAGTGGCCCCGTGGGCCGGATAGAATGTCTTGGTGGGCCACATCTGGCCCACGGGCTGCATTTTGCTGTTATACTATACCAGAGGCAGGCAATTATTTCGGGTGGAGGGCCGCTTACCCAGTTTTGGCAAGCTGTCGAGGGCTGCATGGGTAGCCGTGCCCTGCCCCCTGGTCACCATCTTGGGACCAATGTCCCAATGTCTCAGGGCCAGCACCAGTGGGGCCCAGAGTGGGGTGCAGGCTGGCAGGAGTCTGTGGAGCCGGGTTGGGCTGCACCAGCAGGGAGAGGGGGGAGCTGGTCTGGCTCCACAGAACCCCTACTGGCCAGGATCCTGTATTCCTGCCACCCTGCTCTGGGCCCCACCAGTGCTGGCCCTGGGACATCAGTATGGGCCCCATGCACGTGCTTACTCCCATTGCCCTGAGCCCCGCGGGGAAGGAGCTGGAGCTGAGCGTGGGGAAAAGCGCTGCCCACCCATGCCATGTCTCCTCTCCCCCCCCCACATGGCTGGTGCTGCCTGCTGCAGCTGCCTGCAGCCCTTCTTCTGAGCAGGCACAGGCAGCCCCATGCAGGCTGCAAGCAGCTGCAGTGCAGGGTGCCGGCCACCGGGCAGGCGAGGGGTCGCTTTTCCCCACACACAGCATCAGCTTGTAACCCACCTCCGCTGCCAGCCTGGGCCCCATGCTGGCTCTGGGCTTACCTATTGGTGCGCAGCAGCAGCTGCTCAGCATGGAGGAAAGCGGCCTCCCCGCTTGCCGCACCGGCCACTGTTTGCCACCGCTGCCTCTGGACTGCCCAGCGCGTGAGCTCTGGGCTGGCAGCAGCAGCAGCAAACACTGCAGCTGCTGCCATTGCAGTACAGCCCTGACGGGCAGGTCCAGAGCTAGAACAGGGCCCAGGCTGGCAGCGGGGGCTGGTTATAAGCTGGTGCTGAGCACGGGGGGGGCTGGGAAAAGTGGCGCCTCGCCTGCCCTGCGCTGCAGCTGCTCACAGCCCGCATGGGGCTTCCTGTGCCTGCTCAGGACAGCCTCACGCAGGCTGCGAGCAGATGTAGGAGAGAACACTGGCCACGGGGCAGGGGAGGGGCCGTTTTTTCCCAGGCCCCTTCCCTGCCTGCGGCCCTCCCCTGCCCTTCCCCCACCCCCTTACCCAAGTTTCTGGCATGGTGCAGTCACGTGGTCCCAGGCCAGAAGCCCCTGCTGGGGCTTCTGGCTGGGGAGGCGGGGCTGGGCAGGTCCTGCTGTTGTGGGAGCCCGCCAGGCTTCCCCTGGGTCCTACTGCCCCTGGCTCCTATCATTTTCCACTGGAACCAAAGACAGATAAATATTGATTTTTCTAAATTTTCTGGGGCCCCGCGGGCTGAATAGAATGGCCTCGCGGGCCAGATCCAACCCGCAGGCTGTATTTTGCCCACCCCCATTAGTATACTGTAACTGACATGTTTTGAAGAATAGTTTTCTTTCTAATCCTGCATTTTTTTATTTTTAATCAGTAAAGGGCAGTAATATTTTTAACTCCTATAAATACTGGTAATAGTCATAAAATGATTTATCATGATATAAAGTGTCTCACTAAATTTTGTACATCCATGAATTCTCCTTCTTGGGCACTATATGAGGCATAGTTCTGTTCTGAAAAGCTATTTCAATTTCAAGTACTCATATAAATGAAATTGCTGGTCCAATTCTGTCTTTTTGCAGTTGTAAAAGTTCCTTCGACCTTTTCTGGGTCACTTCTGGGATTTAACCAGTATTTAGAATAAACTGTTGCTGAACATGTACTATTGCTCAGTGTACCGTGATTGCACTTTTGATATACTAGAGCCAGATATCCATTTTTCTCCAGTCCACAATTACTGTCAAACTCTCTTTTCTGAGATGTACTCCAACTGTGTCTAAGCATGGTTTCATAGACAGTTTTTTACCGGTGTATATTAACTTTGCTTAAACAACCGTCATATTTCTTATATCCTCGTGTATTTAAATCATACTGCATTTCTCATGCTGCATAGTTTCTACAGAGTAGAATAACTGGCAAACTTTATTCACTAGTAGAATCACTTAGGCCCTATAGGATCACTGTAAACTACCATAACCTCTTTACTCTGAAAATACTTATTCTCTAAGAAGCTCTTCAGTGTCTTATACCCAGCAAGCTTAAGTTCTATAACCCATCCATGGATGCAGGCCCAGGTTGACTGGTGGTTCTTGCTCTTCAGAGTGTTGCTCTGTAGACCCATGGGAAAAATATACAGCCTGAGAAAGTTGTCTAATATAGGTGATCCTTGGTTCTGCATTGCCCGCATTTCTGGTCCTTTGGCAAGTGAAGTTAGGCAAACCTAGCTCTAACTCTCATTGCCATTGCACACCGAGCAGAGCTGTAAGCAGAGAAATCAACTGAAAAGAGAGGCAGCAACTTATTTTATCCGTCTCCACAAGAACCTTAGGAAAAGGTTAGCATGTTTGAGTTCAGGTTTCCCTTGAGTATTAAGTGAATGAGTAAAGCAAATGCATTTTGCTACTTGCCCTAATACAGAGTTGCAAAAAGTACATGTTCTAGTTGTTTGTACACTATTCAAAATATACAAGGTCTTTCAGCATAATAAAAGTTTATAGAATATCATTTCAAGTTCTTTTTATGAGGATCAGTACTTTTCTCAAAGATTATGACGAATAAAAGTATCAGACCTTGCACAAAAACATGTACTTTGAAATACTGTTTGTTTTAGTCTAACATGAATTACTGATCCTATAGCCCGCTGTTATGAGTAATATGTCTAGACAAAAAACGTTAAAGAATCATGTATTCAGATAGACAGGATGTAGGTACAGAACAAAAAAAATAGGGCTAGAAGGGATCTTAGAAAGTCAACTCAGTCCCTTGCTCAAGACAGAAATATCCCTCTCTAAATTATTCCTCCCAAATGTGTTTCTAGCCTTTGCTGAAAGACTTTGGATGACAGAGTTTTTGCAACCTCTCTAAGTAATCTGTGGCAGTTCTTAACTACCTTCATACTTAAAAAGTTTTTCCCAATATCTAACCTAAATTTCCCTTGTCACAGGTAAAGGTTATTTCTTCGTATTTTGTCCCCTGTGAACATAGAGAATAATGGATGTGCCATACTCATTTTGACAGCACCTTTTTGTATTTGAAGGCTGGTATTAAAATCCCTCATCTTTCTTCCAGACTAAACAGTTCTTCCAACATTTCCTTGTATGTTTTCTAGAGCACTGATCGCTCTTGTTGGATTTACCCTTTGTCCATTTTTTCTTAAAGCATAATGCGCTCAACTGGACACAGTGCCAGAGCTGTGTTGGTGTCTGGGCGGAAGAGGTGCACATGCTGACCAGGCTTTTTGGACTTGTGCCACAGCTGCTGTAGTGGAAGCCATTGCCTTATAATGCAGGGTCCCTGGAGGCCATCATTTTGATACCCCCTCTAAATCAGTGTCCAGGTCTTGGTTCCCAATTAAGTACTCCTAGTCATGCTGCTCCTTTAAAAAAAAAGAAAAAAAAAAAAGAAGGAAAACGGTTTCTAGTGCTGAACAGGGGGGAAGATTCACTTCCTATGACTCGCATATGATACTACTGTTAATACATCCTGGTTTTTTGGGGTTTTTTTTGCAACAGTATTACACTGTTGATTACAATTCAGCTTGTGGTCCAGTATAGCACCAGGTCCTTTGCTTTGATACCACAGCCTTGGCAATTATTCCTTCTTTAGTACTGTACATTAGATTGAGGGGCATGAGTACCTTGATTGACACTGTATAAGAATCTGAATGGAACAGGTATACACACAGCCATAGATCCTAAATGTATTAATGTAATTGTGCACAGATTACTCGCTCGTGTGTACAGGTGCCAAATTTGTGCATAAATAGTTCTGTATAGGTGTATAAGCACAGGTCACTAAAATCTCTTGGAAAAATGTAACCTAAAAATATGCTTGAGAATGTGTCAGAAAATTATAGTTTCAGTCACAGGATATATGTACAGACCCTGCCATTCCCCTAGGCTGGAGCACTACAAAATCTTGTAAGGAGTGCTACAGGAGCCTGCAGTGGTCTATGGCTCCTCTCCCCCATCCTTCTACTGAATGGGGGAGCAGAGCATACTGTCCATGCTCATCTGCTCCGCACCACTGGGGGGGGGGGGCAATAGAAGGAGATGTGGCAGATGTCTATTGCTGGAGCAGATAACAATGAAGAGGAGAGGTCAGCAGCATCTTGTGGGGGTGATGCCAAGAGCACTGTGGGATTCTGGTACATTTGTGGTTCCCCTGTCTCTTTGAAGATGTAACAAGAATTCAAAACACTTCAAAATAGTGCCTCATTTCAACAAGTATTATTTTGCAGCGCTTTGGCCACTTCTGGAATGTTTCAAATGTTGCATGAATGTTTGTACAGCTTCCCTTTCAAAGCATTTGAAGGTGTTTGAAAGGCTTCAAATGCTACTTCCATCCACACTCTAAGATAATTAAATGTCAGAATATATCTCTGGGGTATATCTGAGGTAATGTTTCCCCTAATCCCACAATATCCCATTTTATTTGTATGAACAAAATTTAATTCTGTTGCACAACTGAAGAATTGCACTAGATAGTGGCACAAAGGAGAAAAATGTGCCAATAAAACTCATTGTCTTCCGGTGTAATTCTGATTCAGTAAGTCTGAGTATTTCTGTGAATTTCTACATCTTCAGACTTGGTTGGCTGACCGTAATGTAAGCAGTAAGTTCAGATGATAATGACTATCATTTCTCTTGTTTAAAGGTATAATAAAATGGGAGACCTGCAGAAGCCAGGAAGGAATTTTCTTCTCATATATATTATTGGAAACAACATTATGTGTTCCCTATACCTTTTTAAATCATGGAGTATTGGGCATTAGTACATGCAAAATGCCAGTCCCATATTGTGAAATAAGGCTCGCAAATTGAAGCATTCTTTTGTTGTGTCATTGTCTGCCCTCAGCCATGGGAACTTAATAATTAATTGAGACATGGTGAATCTTCTGAGAAATTATATGTTCAAACCTTAGTCTTAGAAATAGGCATCTTCTTTTTTCACTTGTACAAAATGAGAACAGTTGTGTAAAACAAAAAACATTTCTTTGAAAAAGCAGCATCCTGTGTGAACTAAGGTTTAAACTTCACATTATTCCTAGTCATGCAGTAAGTCCAGAAGAAAAAGAACTATGGATAATCAGTTAAAAGAACAGACAGATACCCTGATGTGTTGATCAGCAGTAATACCTAATTTCTATTTCAAGTGTGCTATAATGGATTACCATATAGATGCAGCAAAGCACTAAGCATTAAATAGATCTGTGTGTTTTTTGAAAACATAATATTATTTTATGCTGTGAGGTTTCTTCAAATACTTTGTATTACTTTACTGTGAAGCTACAAACAAGATGTCAATAGCCAGTTTGGAATTCACAGAAGTATAACTAAGGATCTCAGTTGGAGTGGAAGAGTCACTTGCTTTACAATAAAAGCAACCTGCATTTCTCATAACTAGTCAGAAGGAGGGCAAGGACTAGATTATTAGTAATAAATTTAAAGATAGTAATATATACTTGTTGCAGGTTCCCCGCTTCAATATTATGCAACGTTGTGACATAAGAATTGATTTTGGGACTCTTACGATATATGCTAGAAGCATTAACACAACAAAGTTGTTTTAATCTTAATGCTCAATTAGGTCATGTCCTTTTTCACAAATTTCTATTTAGCATTGTAGGAACTCACATGTGACAATTCCATGTAGTAGGAGAAAAGTGTGCATGGTCAGCTAAGATTAGTTATGTCCATTCTCTTTAAAATGGCTTAGATGAGATCTCTGATGTACTATAAAAATATATTTGAAAACCCCTTCAACCTATGTCAGTGCAGCTAATTCAGTAATCTCATATATGTTTTTTTGTTTTCTGAAATGCTTCCTTTTTTCCTATTTCTGCTTTTGATCTGCTGAGAGTGATAGAGAAGTATAGAAAGCGAAGTGAATTGAATGTTGTCGGGACTTAGGGCAGCCGGCCAGCAGTTTTTTTTTACTTTTATCCGGGCAGATAAGGGTTTGGGGTCTTAGAAGGCCATTAGGCAGGTATTTGTGACGCTTGGAGTGGAATTAATTAGGCGGACGCTTATCGGTTGTAAAGCAAGATTATTTATTTATGTCGTTAAGGTGG
The DNA here is from genome assembly GCF_030867095.1 of Alligator mississippiensis. Classification (NCBI taxonomy): domain Eukaryota; kingdom Metazoa; phylum Chordata; order Crocodylia; family Alligatoridae; genus Alligator; species Alligator mississippiensis. The sequence goes on from NC_081824.1 coordinate 229,129,403, forward strand.
TGAATAGCAGAGGTCAGAGATATTTGGTTAGTTATAGTTTAAGGTTTGTAGGTTATAGGTCAGTCTGTATAAGAGTTTGTTGGTCGGGCAGATAAACGGAGAAAAAAGTCGGGCCGGCAGGTCGTTGATTTATGTCTGATAAGGTCGAGACGGGGAGACTGACAAGTGATTAATTTGTCAGTTATTTTTATGTATATGTTTAGAGGTTTTTTAGGTGTGTGTGTGGAGGTTTTTTGTTCTTCACGGAAGTGAAGACGGGTTTTATTTGTGTAATAGTTAATTGTTTTTTGTCACGTCATAAATTTAATTAGAATCGCCAATTATTTAGCGGTTTTTGTTAGGGTGTTATCATAGGGTTATTTTGGGGGGTTTTTTGACTAGTTATAATGATTTATGTATAGTATAGAAGGCTAAGTTTTATCTCTGTTAGTGTCGCAGTTATAACTTTTTTTTGACATGCGCAGCAAAAAAGCGGTTATTATTATTATTGTTAATCCTTAGTTAACCTAGTGTAGAAAAAAACTGTTTTGAATGGTTTTATTTGTTTGTGACATGGGCACTATTTAATTCGGTTGTGACATGCCCCCTTGTCCATGGCACATTAAGTTATATTATGTTTATATATAGACCATTTTGTTTATTATTGTTAGTGTTTGGTAAGCGGGTGTATATAAAAGCAAAAAGCGTGGTTAATTTTGTTTCGAGATATTGTAAAATCTAATAATTAAAACACACAAATATAATAATGGTTATTATGATTAATGGTAAACATAAGATAATTAAAGACGCCGATATTTGAATTAATTTAAACTCAGTAAACTGGAATCTTTGATTTTATATAATCTTTTTTAATTTGTTTTTTTAAGGTAACTGAGAGTGAGGTATTAGATTAATGCCCCCTATACGGAGGGTTTTTAAAATTGTGGCTTATTATATTTGAGTTAAATTGTAGCTCTGAAAACACTGATTTTTTTGTGTTGTCATTAGCGGTCTTTTTTTAAATTTTTTTTTATTATCTTTTTTTTTTAATCTTTTTTTTTTTTTTTGAATGTATAGGTTTTTTTAGAACCTTGACTATTTGCCCCCTTCCATCATCATCTTTTTTATCTTTTTTACGTTTTTTTAATTAATGTTTTTGTCCACACCCGACCTTTTTGTGACATCCCCCAAACCTTCAGATTATCAATGTTGTTTTTTTTTAATAATTTAGAGCTTTTTATTTAAAACATTATGACTTGGCTTTACTGTGTATAGTCTCGAACAGGCTTTAAAACAAAACAAAATAAGTATGTATAAGATTATTAACAGGAAAAGAAAAATCATAAAATGAGTCGTTAGTTATGTCTTTGGCCTAAAATGACAAAAAGATTAGGACCGAGTTGGAGGTTTTGAAGTTAGCTTTGTTCGCCGAGGAACCTGTTGGTAACAGCAGGAATAGAGCGACGACCATGTTTGCGACATATGAGCAGGCGGCCATTGTGGCGTTGACCCGGGTGTGCTGCAGGTTGGTGTTTGGTGATTTTTGCGATCAGGCAGTCACAGATTGCCTCTTCGTCACCGCTGGGCCTGTAAGGGGACAAAATAAACGAACAGACAAACAAACAAAGAAAACTAAAAAACAATAAAATTGTCTTTTGTACATCTACAAGCATAATGTTGTAGTGGTTGGAATAGTTTATAGATGCCCCCTTCGAGTAATTGTTTGTTGGGGTAGGCTGTGGTGTTATTTGGAGTGCGCTGTTAGGCGTGGGTGTCTCCAGGGCCTGGACCAGTTGGCGGGATCGGTTGAGGTTGGTAGCCTAGTATATGTGTCAGTTGTCATTGTCCTGCATCTTCTAGGACGTGTAGTCGTTGTTTGGTAAGCGTGAAGTAGTTTAGGAGGAACCCAAACATGGCTCTTTCCTCCGGTGTCTTTTGGGGTGGCAGTTTTGATTTTTTTCGTGAGTTGAATTGGGAATGTCTTGGCCCTTGGTATTTGACTGGATATGTAGTAAGGTGGCTTGATATTTCGGCTGGGTTTGTAGCTATTGACTTTATAAGGGCTTGTAGTCGTGGAAGGTGACTTATAAGATTTTCTGCTGGCTGAGTAACGAGCAGGTTGAGGAGAAGGCAAAGGGTGATGATGTCCTCTTCTCCATAAATCTCCATGTATGTTTTGATGATGTCAAGGGTGGTGGTGGTAGTTGCACTCTCTGGGTTGGTTATTTGTTCGGTTATTGTTATAGGATGAGCAGTAGCTGTAGTTGTTATTGTGTCTTATGGGAGGATCGGATTCTCGCTCGTTGCCCCCTCCCTGTGGGACGGAGGTGGGGCCATTGGGAGCAACGTCATCTCGGGGCGGGCTTGTTGGGTGGAGTTCCACCTGTTCTTCTGTGGCTCTGTCCTTCTTTTTTAGGTCCTCCGGGCAGCTCATATTTTTTTCGGTGTTATTTTTTGGTGGCAACAGAGGGTTTTGGCACGCTGCCATCTCTGCAGCAGCTTTGCTGACTGTAGCTAACTCGGTTTTTAAGTTTGTATTTTCACGCAGTAGAAGTGACACTACGTTAATCATCTTTTTTTTGTCTCAGAGCTTTTTCACTCCTTTCCGACTCCCTCCTCTCCTCTCAGCGAGAAGTAGCCGCTGACTCGCCCTGTCTCCGCTCTGCTTGCTTGGTGATAAGCGATGTGGGCCCATAATTTATCTGCGTTATTTACATGGCGCCCCCCACTACACCAGGGGCAGTTCTTAATTAATTCCCACTCCATCACATTTCCCCTTGATCCTGTTCGTGACACCTTGTCGGGACTCCGGGCAGCCGGCCAGCAGCTCTCTCTGACTCCCACCCGGGCAGATAAGGGTCCGGGGCCTTAAAAGGCCGTTAGGCAGATATTTGTGACGCTTGGAGTGGAATTAATTAGGCGGACGCTTATCGGTTGTAAAGCAAGATTATTTATTTATGTCGTCAAGGTGGTGAATAGCGGAGGTCAGAGATATTTGGTTAGTTATAGCTTAAGGTTCGTAGGTCATAGGTCGGTCTGTATAAGAGTTTGTTGGTCGGGCAGATAAACGGAGAAAAAAGTCGGGCCGGCAGGTCGTTGATTTATGTCTGATAAGGTCGAGACGGGGGAGACTGACAAGTGATCAATTTGTCAGTTATTTTTATGTATATGTTTAGAGGTTTTTTAGGTGTGTGCGCGGAGGTCTCCCGTTCTTCACGGAAGTGAAGACGGGTTTTATTTGTGTAATAGTCAATTGTTTTTTGTCATGTCATAAATTTAATTAGAATCGCCAGTTATCTAGTGGTTTTTGTTAGGGTGTTATCATAGGGTTATTTTTTGTTTTTTTTGACCAGTTATAATGATTTATGTACAGCACAGAAGGCTAAGTTCTATCTCTGTTAGTGTCGCAGTTATACATTTTTTTTTGACATGCACAACAAAAAAAGCGGTTATTATTATTATTAATAAACCTTAGTTAACCTAATATAAAAAAAAATGTTTTAAATAGTTTTATTTGTTTATAACATAGACACTATTTAATTTGGTTATAACAAATCTGTCTTTATTTTATTCTTTTAGCAAGATTTCAGATGCACAGGCTATTTTGAGCAAAGACCATGTTTCTTCCTTCCCACTCATTTTATTTCTAGCCTTCTTATGATCAAGACTGAAAAAGATGTTTTAGCACAATGTTCTGTCAAAGGCTCTGTCTTGTTCCAAAACTGCCTTTTCCATGGAGAAGAAGCACTGGGGTTTTCTTTCAGTTTTCCAGCTTCATACACCTCAGAGCCTGAACTTATTCCTCCCACTGGGTGTCAAAGACTCTTTGGTAGTTCCCATTTATTTTTGCTGTAGATGCAGTTTGAAATTAAGTGGCACCCAGGTTATTGCCTTGTAGGAGACTTATTCCCACTTTGTATTTTAAATGAGGGCTTCTGTTTCCGTGTTGTAGGCTGTGGTCCAAATGTATTTGCTTGTTTGTTCATCTTCTGTTGCCTTGTAGCAGGGACAGGCAATTATTTCAGGTGGAGGGCTGCTTACTCAGGTTTGGCAGGCTGTCAAGGGCAGCATGGGTAGCCCCACCCCTTGACAGGTGCCCTGCCCCCTGGTCACCATCTTGGGACCAATGTCCCAATGTCTTGGGACCAATGTCCCAGGGCCAGCACCAGTGGGGCCCAAAGCGGGGCACAGGCTGGCAGAGGTCTGTGGAGCTGGGCTGGGCTGCACCAGCAAGGAGCGGGGAGCTGGCCCAGCTCCATAGAGCCCCTGCTGTCTGGGACCTTGTACTCCTGCCACCCTGCGCTGGGCCCTGCTGGCATTGGCCCCTGAACACCAGGGCGGGCCCTGTGCTCCTGCTGGTTCCCTGCCCACTCACTCCGAGTGCCCCACAGCCCCACGGTACAGGCAGGGGGCAGCACACAGCCCCGACCCCCTACTCGCCAGCAGGGAAGAAGCTGGTGCTGAGCATGGGGAAAAGCAGCTCCTTGCCCACCCCATGGCTGGCGCTCCCTGCTGCAGGCACTCGTAGCCCATGTTGGGCTGTCTGGAGCAGGCACAGGCAGCCCCATGCAGGCTGCAAGTGGCTGCAGTGTGGGGCACTGGCCACGGGGCGAACGAGGGGCCGCTTTTCCCTGCGCTCAGCACCAGCTTGTAACCCAGCCCTGCTGCCAGCCTGGGCTCCGCTGGCTCCAGGCTTGCCCGTCGGGGATGCATGCGGCAGCAGCAGCTGTGGCCCCCCCACTGCTTGCCACACTGGGCAGTATTGGCTGTTGCTGCCCACCTGGAGCTCACGCGCAGGGCAGCACAGAGGCAGTGGCGGCAAACACTGCCCGGCATGGCAAGCGGGGGCGCCGTAGCTGCTGCCACCATGCAGAGCCCCGATGGGCAAGCCCGGAACCGGCGTGGGTCCCAGGCTGGCAGTGGTGCCGGGTTACAAGGTGGCGCTGACCATGGGTGGGGGGGAAGCGGCCTCTCCCTGCCCTGTGCCCGGTGCCCCATGCTGCAGCTGCTCGTAGCGAGCACCAGCCATGGGGCGGCTAAGGGGCCACTTTTCCCTGCACTGAGGAGGAGCAGGGAAGGAGCCTGGGGAAAAGTTGAGTGTGTGTGTGGGGGGGAGGGGGGAAGCGGCTCCTCCTCCACCCCGTGGCCAGCACTCCCTGCTGCAGCCACTCGCAGCCCGTGTGGGACTGTCTGGAGCAGGCACAGGCAGCCCCATGTGGGCTGCGAGCGGCTGCAGCGTGGGGCACCAGCAACAGGACGGGAAAGAGGCAGCTTCCCCCCCCCCGCTGGGGCTTCCAGCTGGGGGGTCAGGGCTGGGCAGGCCCTGCTGTTGTGGGAGCCCACCGGGCTTCCCCTGGGTCCTACTGCCCTTGGTTCCTATAATTTTTGACAGGAACCAAGGGCAGATGAATATTAATTTTCTAAATTTTTTAGGAACCTTGTGGGCCAGATAGAATGGCCTCGTTGGCCAGATCCAGCCTGCGGGCCGTATTTTGCCCACCCTTGCTTGTAGGGACCTGTTTGATGCTACAGTTATGAAATACACATTTTGCTGTGTAACGGTCACATTTTTAATTCCTGCTCTACATTTATTAAGTTTTCTGGCATGAAGATGAGAGGAATGTTTGGGGATTTTTCTTGTGTGCGCGTGACTATCTCCATTAAAACCTTGAACGTTCTATCCCTGACGATCTGTATATTTTTTTTCATGGATATTAATTGCGTAGAAACTGTGGCCTATAAATAAATCCATGAAAAGATGGGAATGGTATGAAATAAATTGAACTTGTATTCAGTTCAGTAGGATCCTACAAATCGTTTTGTCTTCCATGTTAAAATTTCAACAAAGCACACTGGATTGTATGCCATATGCATTAGAAATGCCACAGAACTGCTGCAGTTTCTTCCCAGGTTTGAGTTCAGTGGGACTTAATATGCCTATGTAAATACTTTGCTGAATTAAAGTCTTAGTGACAGAACATTTTTGGTTAGGTGTTGCTGAGGGACTGTACTTTTAATATTCAAATTACCTTATAATTTTGTGTTTTAATTTAGACTATTAAAGAAAGAATTAGATTAGAGATGTGGGTGCGCAGAAGGTTGGGTAATGTGCAAGGCTGGGTGTCAGACTCAAGGTTAAGATACATTACCCTAACCTTATACACCCTTTGACATTCCATATCTCTAACCCTGCAAAGCATTTTACATCCACGTAAGCTTCCTTACATGGTTTCTTTAGAGAAATGGCTTTTGGCTGTGGCAGAGAGGATCTAGGTTAAACCCAACTAACTTGAATTCAAGGTTAGTGTAATGTGCAAAATATAGTTAGGAGAATGCATGTGTCTATGTATATTTTGAGTTGTCTTTCTTGAAGAGTGTATAGATATGTCTGATATGTGTGGCTTTTATTCTCTCACTCTTGTTTTTCAAATTCTGCTAATACCCAGGTCTTGTAAGAATCTGAAAGTAGTATAATCTCCTGTTTTAAAAATCATAAGGTTATATTCAGCTTTGGATGAAACTGCATAACATCTGGAACCAGAATGTATATGAGGTCTGCCATATTTCATCCTGTTACCATACATTTGAGCTGCTTATCTACCTAAGACCTTACTTGGAATGCGGTTTCCCTGCTTATTTGCTTCTGTTTAGATACATAAAAGCCTTACATGATTTCCTTAGAGTAATGGCTTTTGGCCTTGGTAGAGAGGATCTAGGTTAAACCCAACTTCCTTGAACATGTTTTTATGGTGAATTGAATTAAAGAATTGTATTATTTGTTTTGTTGCCTGAGCTAGTTTGAACATGACAGTTTCCAGTCTGAGAACTTCCTTGCAGCAGATAAAGAGTACGTACGCAAAATCTTGCAAAATGTTTTGCAGGGTTAGCGAAATGGAATTAGGCTGAGTTGAAAGTGCTCCACACTTTGCAAAATCAGGTATTATTTGTAAAATATGGTTAAAAATTGTGCAAAAAATATTGCCCTTCCAGTTTTGGCATTCCCTCCCCCATTAACCTTACTTGGACTCTACCCTGGGCATTTTCACTAGGCTTGTGGTTTCATTGGCATAGTCACTTCCTAGGGACTTCTTATAGATCAGGAGGTGCTGAAAAGCAAATGAAGCGTTTCTGTATTCAGCATATCCCCATTGCCTGGCATTTGAGTTTTCTGCACCTAGTTTTAGAGCGCATTTAGTGTTTCTTCCTTATTCTGGACTTTTCAGTCCTCCTTTAAAAAAACAAAAAACTTATGGAAGCAATTTGCTTTGTTTTTTTTCCACAGCCCTTCACAGAATGAGAGAATTTCCTTAGAAGCAACTTTTGTTTGTTCTTCATTTGCTTGTTTGTTTTGTATCTTATTTTATGACTTATTTTGTGGATCATCAAAATATATTGACAGACCATTTCTATGAATATATTTATAAGGAGAATTGCATGTATATATTTTGACTAGCACACTATGTCATGTATTATAAAATCACATACTCCAAGGAGTAATGTTTTGCAATTTAACTATATTTAATTATGTATCTAAATACATTGTCTTGATTTACAATAAAATAGTGGGGGCCAGCCTTTTTAGCAGGCATGCCACAGAATAGCCCTGCACCCTCCCCTAGTGGCACTCCAATACCCTTCCCCTGCCAAATCAGATGCTCTGTTTTTTTCTTCCTGCCCTATTTGTCGCTACATTGCCTGTCCCCTCCCAGATTTGTTACATGCCACACAGCCTTCCTGTGCCACAGGTTGGTCACCCCATGCAGTAAAACATTATGGTAATTTTTACAATATGGAAAATTGTGCAGTTTAAATACGTGTATATAAAGCATGCAACAGATTTGTCCTGAAATACTTAGATACAGAAAAAGTCAGTGCCTTTTTCAGGGGGGTGGGATAAAACAACATTTGATTTCAAGGGTGTTGGTTTTATAGTGTTTAAGCTATTAAATTGTATCCAAGAATAAACTTAAAGACTCTTTTACAGCTTGAAATGCAAAAGGAAAAGGATTTTTCAGTAATCATCTATTGTGTATATTTGTTGCACTAAAAAACTGGAAATACAATATTCTGTATTTTAGTGTTGTTAACTATTTTTTGCTGTATTAAGTCAGTCTAATAAGCACGACAAAATAAAAAGGATTTCTGCATCAGATGCTTGCTGAATGTCATTGGTTCATTCAGTATCTGCTGCCAATTTTATTAGGTTTTTAAAAAAAATCTTTAACTCCTATAGTGTACTATACATACACAAAATACTCTAATTCTCATTCGAATACATGCAAAGTTCAGCTCACAGGGTACTGTAAAACTTAAAATGACAGCACCATAAATGTTCACAATTTAATATTAAAAGCCTTAAAATTAGATGCTGAGAAGTGTCAAAGATGGTTGAAAGGTGCTGGGCTGATAATTTTTAATATTTAGATGGATAATTTATAATTCTTTGTCTGTGGATCCTGCAATCTGATTGGCAGAAACGTGGTCCTTAACCAACAGGTAAACCCCCAAAATTTTAAATCATGACCTCATTTTTAGCCAATCAGATCTTTCCATTTCAAGCATATTACCCTGCCTATAGACAGAGAGCTAGACATCTGGCCATGTGACTTTGAAGGTTAGGCCCAATTGAAAACTTGTGGAAGGACTTTGGAAGAATAATGTTGAAGCAAAGTAAAATGACAAATATCAAAGGGGTATCCCTGATTTATTTTTTTCTCTTCTTAGTTAACTAAGGGGGAAAAAAAAGGCTTAATACTGGTTAGGGTACATCTATCATGGTAGTGAATATAAAGGATTTTACAAAACTCATGTGACCAGATGTCTAGTTCTCAATGTCTATGAATTTGTCATAACTGTCACTTTCTGCTATGAAGAAAGGAATGTTCCATTTTTCAAATAAATTAATTTTGAGTACTGTACATAATTTCTGAAACACGTTGTTTTCCAACAAATTTATTCTGTCGTAATCCATCTCTTGAGCATATCGTTCAATAGCAGCAGTGATGACTCATTTGTTGGCCTTATATGAAAGAATGCCTAAAGTGTTAAGTGTTATCTACTTGGCTTTGATTCCTTAGTTCCTCTTACAAGTCTTTGTCTTTTGAAAGACCAGCAAGTGAGTCGCTGTTGCTGAAATTATTTGTCGCTCATTTTGCACCCTGCATGCAATTTGTTTTAAAAATTGACAATGCTTTAAGTTTTGTGAAAGCTTGTTCTTACTGTTTTGTTTAATAATTTAAAGGAATTCTAACTTAAAACAGTCCTATCAGTTGCTTCAGAAACAAAATAATTTGACTTCCAAAATGAGATGTTAAAACTAATTTTCCATTTGGGTTTTGTTGATCCCTTTTAAAAACAATCATGCAATATCTGAAATAAATAGACAGACATCCATATCTATTTGTTCTCTAGAAATGTTTTTTCAAATTAACTTGCTGCTTTTATAAATTAATCAGTAAAAGACCCCAGTGATCATATGCCAACAGTACACATACTTTCCTGTGGATGCGGGTTTATAATGCCAACACAGAAAAGAAACTGTAGGTGTAGCTTAGCCATTTTGGCTTGCTCTCTGTTTAGATATCAGGGAAGAAAAAAATTTGCCAAAGGCAAACAAACCATATAATTGTTTGATGTTTCAGGCAGATTGCATTGTAATATTAGAGTCCGCTTACCTGGCAGTTTGTCAGATGTCATGGATACAAGTGTTGTCCAGTCAAATTTACAAGATCATATTTCAGTGAAACACGTAAGAACGCATTTAAGTTAAGCTTTGCTAGTTCTCTAGAATACTGAAGTTGGGGAACAAGGTGTCAACCCCAGGCTCTTTCTTGGTATGATCTTCTGTTGGGATCAGGCCAAAATTACGGAATTAGACCACTGCCCATTATTCTATGTGAGTGTTTACCATCTTCTCTGCTATGGAATAAATTAGTTCTGTTTTGTGTGATTCTGATTAATTGTACTCAGCAGCTGAAAGCACAGGCAGACCATCTCCAAATAAGAATACACACCAGCCTTCCTGTCAGACAGCATCAGCAAGTCATATGACAGCATTAGTTGACCTAAAAGAGAGGGAGTTCATTCCTTGTTAAACTGTAGGTATGTAAGGATTACCTAGATCTGGTCAGTAGGCTTTCTCTGACAATAACCAGTAGCAGATGCTTGCAGAAAAAGCTATAAAACCTGAAGTTAGCAACTATGAAACACCCTTGCTTGTAAGTGAAGCTTTCCTAATTTATTTATTTCCTTCATGTAGAAGTCAGCATGTCCTCTGAAGCATAAGGGTCTGATTTGGACCCTTTGTAAGACAACAGAAAGAAGAAAAGGTTTCTGGATAATGTTACCCTATAAATTGGGAAAACAACATATACTCTAAATATCTCCATAAATAGAGAAAGTGAATAGTGAGAATTAATCCTTTTTGCTATAGATAAATCTTCTATATTGTATCGTTCATGTTTGACTGAGAAGAAGACACGTTAACTATTATTTCCACTGTATTCTATGAAAGGCTTGATTTGTGATGGAAAAATTAACTGGGATAGTTTTGTTTTCTGCAGAAAATATTGCAGCTACTACCTGAGAGGATTTATTATCGATGGCATTTTCACAGTATAGGTAAGAAGCATTCTTTACTAATGTTTTACTAACATCGTAAAGTAAAACAGTTGTTTTACACTACTGGTCCTGCTTTTTCTCCATTGGTCTCAGACTTTAGTGAGAGCAGTATTAAAATATGATAATTTACCATTTTTTAAACTTTTCTGTTAATGCAAATATAAGCTGGTTAGTGATGACCTTTTCAGTAAGATTCTCAAGAACCTCTTTGTCTTTGTCAAAATTCCAGGTAGTTTACTTTGACACAAATAGCCCTGCTCATTCCCAGACCAAGGCCTGTGACCCACAAAACTATCTAGTAGTAGCAAAATGCATACAAAATTCTTCAGTACAACTCAAGAGCTTGCAAGTCTTGAACCAAATTGAATTTGTTTTCTTTCTGCCACAGAAGACTTTATATATGTCTTCTGAATTTGGTTTTTAATATTTGGTTGGCTGTTCTCTTCTTAAACATTTTTAATTTCAGTGTTTTATATTCTGGGTTCCTGCAACCCTCCAAAACTTTAGGCTTATAAAGAAGCATAATTTTATATATTCCAAGATTCATATATTAAGTGGTGGAGATGCAGAACAAACTGAAAAGTATGTTTTATTGGTCATTTTTATAGTAACGTGGAGGATATGTTTTCACATTATGTATATTGCTCTAGTTTGTAAAAAGGCTTTAAAGGATTGACATACATTAAGACAATTTTTTTCATTTTTAATAATCTCTAGGAAAAGTAACACATTATGAAAAAAATGTTGTCCTATAAAACTCTAGAATTTGGATTTTATATCTTCTTAAAGGATTTCCAAGAGCATTACATATCTAATGATGATGTATCTGATAATACACTCCTGTTCCCTAGGAAATGTGGGTTGCAAGATTCACATCTTTAGCATTTGTGCTAATAGAAGGCAGTATGCTTGAATATTTAAAGCAGGAACCTTCTAGTCAGGAGACCCAAATTGTACTCCTAACTTCCGCTAACTGTGGATCTTTGGGCAGATTTTTACCTTTTTTGCACCTGTATTCCCATCTCTAAAATAGAAATAGTATTTAGGTGCTGTTTTGTAAAGCACTTTGTAATTGTTAGATGAAAAGTTGTATGGTATCTGAGATTTAAATCGCTGAAAGGGCAAAAGCGGCCTAAAAGATGTCTTTGTGACATACTCTGGGACAGTTTAGAATGAATGGATTAAATGACAAATAGAGAATGTTCATCTCTGTTCGGTTAAAATTTTGATTTCTTTCTCTTTTTTGGTTGTTCACATGAAAGTTGTCCATTTTCTTCACACCAGTAATTTGAATTTGGAAAAGTTAAGTTGCACTTTTCAGCTTCAAACTAAGAAATATAATAGCAAACTAATTTCCACATATCCTCTGAAACCTCCGTGCATCACACATGAGCAGACCTGAAAATGCTATTTTTCTCTTTTCAGGAATATGATGCTTGCAAAGAGTAAAATAGAGAGTTTAGAATGTGAAAGTGTCTTGCTACATACTGTGGCACAGAGCTTTTTTTAATGTTAGGAATTGAGCCCGTTTTCCAAACTAACAGTGTTGTAGTATAGCTGTGTATGGCCTGCTACCGCTGAGGGGGAAAAAAAAAAAGCAAAATTGATTTTATTGGATAGAAGCAGAGAATGTTAGGGTTGAACAGAAGCAGAGAATGTCAAACCTGGGTTGAATAGGAATAGTAGGAGTGAAAGGAGTAGAGAGTGGGTACAGGTAACGGGGGCAGGAGCTGGTGTGGAACATAAGGGTACAAACATAGTTTGGAAGTACAATGGCAGAAGGATCAGTAACCATTTTATAGAATCACTTGAAATGTGCCACTCCAGAACCAGGAAATGATCCCGTGAACCTTAACTCTTTATGTACATCTGCTTTAGGTAAACATCTGTGAAACCCACATATAATGCATGTCTCCTTCCCCTGTAGAGGTTAGCAGCTTATTATCACCAGCAGTTACTTTCTTAGATCAAGTGATAAAAGTGTCACTGCTGGATAAAAAGGTCCAAACATTGCTGATGACTAAAGTGGGGGTGGTCAGAACAGTTTCCTATGGTGCAATTTTGTTTTGATTTATTTTTTTTTAAATCAGGAAATTGCATTAAAAGAATAACATATTGCAGAAAATGTAACTTGGTAAACCTAACACTCAAAAATTGAGAGATATGAAGGTGGTATTTAAATTTTAGTTTAGCTCCTTTCTGAATCTGCATTATGATGCAGGCTTTAATATATATTTATGATATGCAAGGGGAGTTTAGGTTTATTAGGAAAAAACTTTTTCACCAGGAAGGTAGTGAAGTGCTGGAACCAGGCTACTTAGTGAGGTTGTGGAATCTCCATCTTTGGAGGTTTGTAAGACCTGGTTAGACAAAGTCTGGGCTGGGATGATATAGTAGGCGCGGATCCTGCTTTGAGCAGGGGGTTGGACTAAATCAGTGGTTCTCAACCTTTTTTGTACCAGGACTGATTTGTAAATATCAGTGGCCGTTTCCAACACAGTGCCCCTCACTCCCAGCCCCCAACTGAGGAGCTGGAGGGGGGTGGGTGGGAAGGAGACATGTGGGGGCCTAAGCAGCCTCTTTCAGGCTGGATCTCTGTCATCCTGCAAGGGAAAAATAAGTTTCCCACATTTTTCTCCATTAAAGGAGTATCCATTCTTAAAGTTTGTTTGCGACCCTTTCATATATTCTTGTGACCCACTTTTGGGTTGCAACCCACGGGTAGAGAAATGCTAGACTAATTGACTTCCTGAGGTCCCTTCCAACCCTAATTTTCTGTGCGTCATGAACCCTGTTATAGTTTTGGTGTTCATGGCATGTCGTAATTGTTTTCTTGTATTTTATTGTACTGATATGGCGTGTGCAATTCTGTTGGTAAGCCCATGTTATGCTGTATCCATTTATGCTATTATCACTATATGGATTATGTTATGTTGGCTATGTATATCTTTGTGGTTTTGGATATGGCTTCACCAGGGAACTCAGGGGCTAGGGACAGACATTCAAAAAGCCTGAGCCTGAATTGATTCAGTCATTGCAGATTAGTCTAACCTGGCTAGGCTGAACCAGTTTGTAACTGCACAAACATCCCAGAAATGCAGGCATATGCCTGCAGTAGCTCAGGCTAGAAGCTGGGGGGTGCTAGAACAGCCTTCCCATCCCATTCACAGTACTGAGCTGAGGAGGGCAGGGTGCTCTGATTAGCCCAGCAGGGAATTGATAACAATGTTTATCACCCCATTAAGAAACCAACAGCGGGACATTACCAGCTACCTGTTGATTCTGCCTATTGATTCAGCATGGACCATAGTCAGCATGTGGTCTGCTAGCTAATACACAGACACCTCAAGGCAAGGCAGAGGAGAGGGGGGAATTTCTGTTTAGCAGGGAGTGGTGAGGGGGAGCAGCCCACAGTCTTGCCGAAGTTGCAGCCAGGAGCAGAGGGGAGGGGCCAGCCCTGCTGTGCAGTAGAGATCCCCGCCCAGCCCAGAGAGCATGCCAGGATGCTGGGGGAGTCTGGTTTAACTTAAACCAGTAAAGAATCTGAGACAAACATTGCATAAACCAGTTTGACCCAAATTAGTTAAGTCTGATACTACATTCAACCAAGTTTATCTCAAACCGGTTTCAGCCATTGTCAAACTGGTTTATGTGCACTGAACATCTGTTCTGTTATAGGTTTAAACCAGTTTCTGATCACTTAAACTGGTTTATGTATAATGTCTGTCCCTAGCCAGGGAGTGGACGGAACTGCTAGTTGTCCCTTGCCATTGTGTTCCAGGGCCAGGACTTTGTTTCTCATAATAGCAGAAACAAGGGGCTACTGGTAGGGTGGGCAGCCCTGGGCATTTGTCTGGCTCCAATTGAGGAATCAGCTCCACAATAGGAAAGGATCTGAGAGTAATGGCCCAACAGGCCGAGGAAGTGCAAATAGCCAAGGAAACCAGAACCTTGTGGAGGATTCTGGTGAGTCATGGAAGATTAGAATAATGCTGATTAAGGGGCTGGCTTTGGAAACTTTTCAGGATCCGGTCCTGTTAGAAATCAGACTTTGTGTTGATTCCATCATTACTAGTAACTGGGGTTAGTACAGTGTTTTGCAACCTTTTTTGCCTCACAGCACACTTACCTAAATAAAAAAGCACCACGGCACACTGAACATGGAGTGGGGAAGACGGGGTGGCACATGGCCAGCTCCGGACACCGACAGGGAGGGGTGGCACGTGACCAGCCAGATGGCATTTTGGGCTGGAGCCGTGCTCCCTGTCTGTCTGTGTCCACTGTAGCAGCAGGTGGGGGTGTGGCTCCAGCCCAAAATGCTGTGCCACACCTGGACATTCCTGACATCACACCAGTGTGCCGTGGCACACTGGTTGGGAAACGCTGGGTTAGTAAACCCCGCAAAGCCAGAGATTCAAAGACAAATATTGAAAGGACTCTGGTAAGGATTCTCATGAAAGGTTAGGGGTAGGTAGATGAGAGAGTAAGAATCTGTACTTTTGTGACTCCAGACCTATGTTCTGTTTTGTTTGCATAATTCTTTTTGTCCTGTGTAATAAATCCTTTTGCTGCTTTTTTTTCTAACTGATTGCTGGTGGAGAGTGATTTCTGGGTGAGTGATATTCCAGGCTGTCACAGGGCACTAAGGTGCCTGCTCCTATAAGAGCAGAAGCTGCCTAGGGAGAGGGCCCTAAGAGCCAGACAGAAGCCCACAGGTGCAGGTTACTAACTCAACAGGCTAGTGAGTAAATTAGCCTGCATCTGCACCCAGTCAGCTGACCAGAAGAGGCAGGGCCCTGGGCAAATATAAACCCCAAGGCTGGGACCAGAGGGGGAGTTCTCTGTCAGCAGCCAAAGGAGAAGAAGCTCACCAGAGAAGCTTGGGTGCCTGTTCTACTCCGGGTAGGATTAAGGGGCTACAGGAGCTCACCAGAGACCCTGGCTTATAAGGCACTTAGTGCTGGGAGAATTTTGATCTTTTAAAGGGACAGAGCACACCTTGAACTGCTTATATTATGTTATAGCCCAGGGGCTCAGATTTTAGTTGCTGTTTGACCGATGGATTGGGCTGAGGCTGTTGGGGAAGGAGGAGGCCTCATTGGGGGCCCACGACAGTGTGGGTACCCCAGTGCCAGAGAAGGGCGCAGTGATAAGGGGGTGAGCAGACCCCAGCACAGAGACAGGGCTGCGGAGAGCCCAGTGCCAGTGTGGGGCGCAGAGACAGGGCTGTGGAGAGCCCAGTGAGGACAAGGGGCCAAGTTATAGCAAGGCCCAGGAGAGATAACGTCAATACCATCTACAAGTCTTAAGGCATGGTAAAGGGGTGGTTTTGGAGCCACGCATTTAGCCCATAAGGCTGAGAGTGTCCTGTGAATCATCCATTTTGAAGCAGGACACCAAGGGGTCTAAGCACCCACAGTGTTCAGTGGGGTCCAGCAAGACTCTGTCCAGACAATAAGATCAAGGGCAGCCTCCCTATATTAAAATGACCAGCAGGACGTGGCAGGCGAGAAAGCAGTTGCCTGTTGGGCAGGATTGGCATAGTCAAGGAGCCCTAGGGGTATCATGGCCATCCCTGGGGACCCTACCCTGTGACACAGGCTGACTCTTTTGATGGAGAGGGGGACCTGTAATTTCTTCCATAACCCACAAGTGAAGACCACTTGAGGCTGAGATCTGCTGGGTTAGGGCACTATGTCAGGGCAATATCAGGTCTGTTACTTGAGGCAAGTGACAGTGCAGCGGGGAGAAACTCAGAGCTGTGGGGGTTCCCTGTGGACGGATTTGTGACAACAGGAATAGAATCCAGTTATTTAGGCATCATTCAGCTAGCCTAACTGCAAGACCATCATTTTTCTTCCCGCAAATAGCCTACCTCACTACCTTCCAGTGTCTGCCAAAATAGGAGAGATGTTTTACAAATAAAAGCCTCATGCCCTCAACAGCTTGAGTTCATTCCCAGGGCACTATCCATCCTCTGTACTGAATGAGATCCTAAAGCAAAAATGTCATCACGTAGTTAAAGATTGCATCATAGTTTATGCATACAAAGCTGAATCAAGATTTCATTGACAACTTGGATGAAGGCATTCCCTAAGTTTTGAACACCAGATTTTGTAATGTTAACATTCTTTTAATATAATTTTGTCTTTCTTTAATAACTGTGAAGTCTTAATATCAGTTGTGCAAGAAGCTAGTCTTATACCCCTATGAAACTTGAGAAGCCAATAATAGAATGAGATGGAGCCTTATTTGCCTTACGAAGCTTCACAGTTTTTGAAAGAGGCTCACTTGTCACAGTTTAGAGATTTAACAAGTGTGTATTTTAGTGCAAAAATTACAAACAGTGGTACAAATATCTTGATTTACATTTTAGAAAAATAAATAGTTTTTTGGGGTTTTTTTTAGGATTAAAATCTTATTAGTCATGTATGTAAGAACTAGGAGGTGAAGCTAATTGTTGTCTTATTATTGAAACTGGATGAATGAAACAGAAGAGTAGAGAGAGGCCATAAAATAAAATTAATTTTCAGAGTTCCTTTCTTTTTAAAAATCTGTTGTTTGTAATATGGAATTGGAACTTTAAAATATTTAGCTTGATAATGTTCCTGGTAATTAGAGTATATTAGATTCATTACTGCTGTGAAAATGAAAAGCTCTAATTCTGAATACTACTGAAGTGGAGAGAATGTGTACTATGCTGCTTATTGAAATAATTTGGACCCATGGTGCTTTTCTAAGTACTGCTTCTCATTTTGGTTTCTGACATTGATTTTGCTGTTTAATCAACTACTGTGTTTTCTAGCTGAGCAATGATTTTGTGATGGCAGCAGAAATAATGGGTAGAAATAAAAGGTCAAGGAAAGAGCTGTTGTCAAATTTCCAGTTAACACAGATGAAAATAAAAGGAGACATCTGCTTGGGTTGCTTCATGACAATTTCCTGTAAACTTGTATTGTGCAAATTAGGCTGAACTCAGCCTTTTTATAACTAACATATTTTGATTTCTGAAATATAGTCATAATTAACCAATTTTTTAGGTAGTCTCACTTAGTATGCCAGCAATACTAGCCGACACATTCATTTTTTCATGCAGATGATTTGGATTGGCTATTACCTAACAGGCATGTGCACTAATACAGCAAATATGTAAATTCATTAGTGCAATAGGATTAATTTAATACTATAGAATGGCTAAATCTTGTTCACTAGAATCTAAGTATCTGGTTAAAGTAGTTTGTTGATACTAAGGTATGGACTCGTTACGTCTTTTTGAGTTTAACACTGACAATATTATTTTGAGAGTTTAGCTAACACTATTTCACATTTTTCAAATTTGGAATGTTTTTTATATTACGGTATTAAACCAGAATTTTCATGGTTGCTTCTAATTTTGGCTCATACGGGTTGAAATAGATACTGTGTGCAGTTGACACAAATTTTAAACCCCTGTATTAAATGATTTTAAAACAGATTTTCTTTTCTTTTCCATGAGTTTATGCATCTGCAAGCTTATTGGCATTACACACAGTGTGAACACGTACTCTTTTCCTCTCTGGTTTTGTCAGCATTGGTAAATTATGATGTAAAATATATGTAGAAAATGTTAATTGAGTTGTTTTAAATATTTCGCTTAAGTATAAAATTAGAAATCTCATCGGTTAGAGCAACCATTTTCCACTGCCTTTAAAAATGATCAGGAATCCGACTAAAGCAAACATGTCAGCTGCAAAGCTGTACTGAATTTTATTTTACATCTGCGTATCAGCATATAGCATATATAATATTAGTTTTACATTTTTTTCCTAAGATATTTCTTAAATAAGCACATTGCAGCCATAGTATGATGAGCAGCACAGCACAGATGGTCTTTTGCAGCCAACATGCATGTTTGACAAAAGCAGGCACCTTCAGATATTTTACCAATGCATTTTTCTGTTTTGTTTTTCAATTTCAGGATCCATTTTGAAAAAGCTTTTGCACACTGGAAACTCTATAAAGGTATTTCTCTTAGATGACATATTTAGTGTTTCTTGCTACTTCAGTTTAACTGGTTGTGTACAGTAACGTCCATCTGTCAGTCTAATGTATCTGTCAATTTAAATTCCAAATCTGCTGTAATCATTTTTCAAATTAATGTATACTCATTATTACGGAAGTTCCTGTAAGTGGTATTTCTGTTTTTAGTTCACAATTTTTTTACTCAGGCTTACAAGTTTACCTCATTATTGTAATATTTATATGATGATTTGCTACAGCTATAATACATTTTGTTAATTCTGCCTCTGGAAAAGATCAGTTTCTATGGGTTAATAGATCTTCAGATATCCCTAGCCAGAAAGTTGACACATTACACTGTTAGTTTGAATGCAAAGTTTTATTTTTGTCAGTAGTTTTTAATCCATTGTTCTTTTTCTCATTCAAATACCAAAAATTAAAATTCTGCTGTATTTATTAGCTTTCTTTGTTAAAAGTTTACTGAGGGTTCTGTATCATTGGGTTATACAAAATAAATCATAACGTGAATAGTAATTTCATTAAGTAGAGTTTTTCAAGGAAATACTTGGACTACTATGGCAATATCCTATCCCCATTGAAGTCAATTGCAAAACTCCCATTGATTGTTATCAGGGTCAGGATTTCACACCTGATGTGGTACGATATATCGTCAGTTGCTGTAAGCAGGAAGTACAACCACTCTACTTCCTTCAAGGATCAACTTTAAGGTTTTGAACCTTGCATGCATCTGAGCTACATTTGGCAGATGCAGAATAATTTTCTGGAGTTACCACAGCTGTTTGACTCCTGGGTCAAGCTGAAACAGCATCAAGGTTGATCCAACTTGTGACAGCCTATGGGGCAGAGGTGGGCACCTTTTTAGATGCAACATTAATGCATCGGGGTCTGAAAATGAGCTGCTGGTTGTAACCCTCTCACTGCTGCCACTTCCCCTACCATGTTTGTGATCCAGCCACCACTTCCTGTGCTGCTGTATGCTGCTAATTTTTCCTGCCACTACATTGCCACTGATATCCCAGGTTTGCAGGCTAGATGAAGTCATGTGGTGGGCTGGATCTGGCCTGTGGACTGTAGGTTTTTGACCCCTGCTCTAGGGAGTGTTTCTTTGGCTAGATGAAGCTGTACCCTTATCCTTATCTCTGGTTCCAACATACCCTCTACACTAGCAGTCAGTAAACTTTTTGAGTGGCAGCCCAAAGACAACTCATCTTGGGTCTGAGTTGGGCCAGCACCTTCTACCCAGCCACCATGGCCACTTCCCCTGCCACCCGACTACAGCACAGACAAAGCACCCTGCCTCCCAGCCACAGCACAGGGAAACCCCCTGCTACCAGAATGCTGCTAAAGATACCCAGCTCCATAGGCTGGATCTGGTTTATGGACCTTAAGTTTATAATGCCTGTTTTACATGGTTAAACTAGCAGTTATTATTCGCTGTTTGTCTGGGGATGATGGGAGCGAAATCACTCACCATATTTCTGGTAAATAATTTTTCTTATTTCTTAAAATTGTATCATCACTGTATTTTCAGGTTTATTTTAATATCACTTTCCACAAAATGTTCTTGTTTTAGATAAGATGTGAAGGAATCCGGCTGTATCTTCTTTGGCTTCAAGGACTTCAGACAAATTGTTCAGAAGAGCAAGTGTTAATTTTTGCATGTCTTGTGCCTGGTTTTCCACCTATTATGTCATCAAGAGGTGCTTGTACACTGGATGCCCTCATTAGTCCTCCTCCCAGTTTACTTGATGGTAAGTAAAATCATGAATATTCACATGACTAATATATTACACTCTTTTCATTTTTAAATCATAGAATTATAGGCATGGCTCATGGGGAAAATATCTAATAGGTATACCTCATTGCATCTGAGATTTTGTATTGAGTTTATTACTCAATTAAAATTGTTTTCATTACACCAGATTCCCTTTATTTTTGTAATGCCAGCACATACATTTTAGTTTTCTTACTGTTAGAGAGAGAAATAAATTGCCCAGGTCATCATTTCGCATATTAATTTTGACCTGTCACTGAACAGAGTAAGTCATAATAAGTTCTATTCATTATAAATAGCTGAACTTCAGCTTATTGTGGAAATAACGCTTGTTGGTGTTTATAGGTAGAAAAATGATTCTTAACTCTCTCATGCATTGTCATTAGACACCATCTTCAAGATCCACCAAGAGCAGTTCTGTACCTTCAAAGGTGAGGATATTTGGCCTGTGGCAGTGAGGGAAAGAAAATGCTTGGTTCTCTTTCCAGGATTGCTCCTTCTTGTTGTTCTTTTTGTTGACATTTAGGCAATTTGTATACTGCCTCCCTGCCGAGTCCAGGACTGCTGCTGATGAAATGAGCTGTACCTACTCACTACTGCTCCAGACATGCAAAAACCGAGCAATTAGGCAGCGTGCGGCATGGATTGCACTCCCAAGCATCATTCTTAGGCTTGATGATAATTTTTGGTGCACCATAAATTTTGACAGCATAAACTGAATTTAATACTAAAATGAGCACCTCAAGGGCTACTGTGCCAAGGGCATTATCCACATTCATTTTGAATTTAATTTAAATATTTATTTTTTTTAAAAGTTAACTGAAACTGCCACAGAATTCCTCAGAGTAGGGATCAGCAACCTATGGCCCATGGGCCAAATCCCACCTACAGAACCATTGAATCTGGCCCATGGAACTAGGGCTTCGGCGACATTTGGCAGACAGCACCATGCTGCTGCATCCAGGCAGTGGGCGCAAGGAGCTTTCCTGTGCTGCACTGCAGCCTAATGACACAGAGAAGTAGTGGCAGCAGCCAGTCCTAGCACCAGTCCACCCCAGACCCAAGTTGGGCCATTGTGGCCTGCTGATGGGAATCTGAGGCTGATTGCAGCTTCATAGGGATCCCTGGGCACTTAAGATCCCTCAGAGTTGCTGTTTCAGTCTGTCTGCAGACTCAGGCAAAGTTATTGAGTTTTTTGTTCCCCATTTCAAGCTTATCACTATCAAGAAAACTAGAAATGTGTTTCCATTTAAACTAAAATGATGGAGCTCAGTTTTGTGGCCAGGAGCAGATCCCACAGGATATGCTTCGGTCGTAGTATATATGTAGTTCTGTAGATTTTTTTTTTGATCTACCTCTACCTTCAAGATCCTTGTTGTCCAAAGAGTAACAGGTTGTGGCTTCCTGACTAATTGTATTTTATTCAATCTAAGAACCTGACATAGGAATTGGTTTAATAATTTAACATCGAGTATAAAGAGACCCGGCTGGGCTCCTCCCGTCCCCAGCAGCTCGTGGGAAGTCGGCTTCAGCCATGTGCAGCTCCAGATGGGATGGACCTGGCCAGGTCAGCACCAGCTAGGAAAAGCTGGCTTCCCACATGCTACTGGGAATGGGAAGAGCCCGGCCGGGTTGGCACCGGCCAGCAGAAGCGGTGGTGGAGTCATATGCCGCTCGGGACAGGACGAGCCCGGCTGGAGCGGCAGGGGCTCAGCTGCATTTTTCCCCTGCCTGTGCCCATCAGTCCCGAGCGGCACATGGCTCTGCTGCCACTTCTGCTGGCTGGTGCTAACCTGGCTGGGCCCCTCCCATCCCCAGTAGCACGTGGGAAGCCAGCTTCAGCTGCGTGCTGCTCTGGATGGGACAGACCCACCTGGGTTAGCACCAGCCAGCGGAAGTGGCGGTGGACCCGTGTGCCGCTCAGGACTGACCAGCACAGGTAGGGGGAAAGTGCAGCTGAGCCCCTGCTCCTCTGGCTGGGCTCATCCTGAGGTTCATTTCATGTTTGTAAAATGCTTAGAGAGCCCCACATAGATGCACTGCATAGAAATGCAAAATATATTTTGACTTATTTGGTTGGCACCTTGGGCTGAGATTTCAAAGCTGAGTCAAAAGGCCAACTTCCATTAAAATGAATGGGATTTAGAAGGCTCCAAATCTTTTATGATAACTTTGTAACATGCCTATCTACCCCTTTTTGCAAATCTCAGCCATAGTTTGGAAGCTCAGCCAAAGAACATAAGAGCTTCTGAACATAAGAGCATAAAAAGTGCCATGCTTGGTCAGCCCCACGGTCCATCTAGCTCAGTATCCTGTCCCGAACAGTGGCAGAGGTGGATGCTATAGAGGGAGAGTTTTGAACTGGTTATTTAGACCCATTTCATTGTCACTTCCTGCAACTTCATTGGTGTCAAAGGTCACGTGAGATCACTTCCTGATGTGATACCACTTCCTGTGAGGTCTTTGAATATGGCTCGCCGGCCCACTGGGTGATAAAAAGTTTGTGATCCGGCCCCACGTTCAAAAAGGTTGGACAACCCTGTCCTACAAGGTCAGGCCCCTGCTGCTCCTGCTAGTGGCTGGGGCCCAAACCTGCAGGATAACACTGGAGGCACACCTCTACCCTGGGTTTCCCACTGGCAGAACAGTGCCTGGGGAATCCTTGGCATGCCTCTGCAATGGAGGAAACTCAGGATTTCCCTATTTGCAGAGATGCACGCTTGGGGAATCTGACTTAAGATATGCCTCTGAAAAATGGGGAAATCTCAGGTTTCCCCATTTGCAGAGGTATGCCCTGAGTTGGAGTACAGCAGTGCAATATGTACCTGGGGAATCCCCTGTTGGGCCATTCACAAGACATGCCTCTGCAAATGGGGGTGTCTGGGCAGGTGCAGGGATCCAGTCTGGCACACCCCATGTATTCCTGTTCCTGGGGCATGCAGGATTGAGTTTAAAGTCCCAATTTGAGGGGGGGAGGGGCGGGGTTTAATGTTTTCAAGCAGCCTAGATAATTTTCTAGAATCAAGCACAAATGATGGCTCTTTCTGCTGCTGCAGCGAGGTTTCTCTTTTTACAGGTCCCACCAAGGAGTTGGCAAACAAGCAGGTGCTCCCTAGTTTGCACTTTACTGTACTCTCATATATTTGTGTTATTAGAGTAGCCCCATTTGATCACGTTTATTTTTGATCTTCCCATTTGTGTGCACAGGCTATTTGGGCATCACCATGTTGCCTGGTCTAGATCAGCCTCTCTGGGA
Organism: Alligator mississippiensis; assembly: GCF_030867095.1. Classification (NCBI taxonomy): domain Eukaryota; kingdom Metazoa; phylum Chordata; order Crocodylia; family Alligatoridae; genus Alligator; species Alligator mississippiensis. The sequence continues at coordinate 229,153,051 of NC_081824.1, forward strand.
AGGTCATCCTGGGGTTCCAGGTCCATTTCAGAGCACCTGATTCTTTCCTTCCATAACCTCAGTTGCACCTTGTCAGCCATCATGTCCAACAGCACAATAGTGGTCACAAAACTCTTTATCATTTTAAGCAATCTAGATACTTCTGTGTGACCATAGAGTGGATGTCTGGGGTCTTCCATCTACCATGATCTTTCTTTTTGGCTTTCTTCTGATAGCTGGTGGTGCAGTGCCAGCTAGTAAGTACAGGCTATCCTTTAGTGTTGGCTTTAGACATCCTGTTATTTCACAATAGATGTTGTTTAGAAATGGATCTAGTTTCATGGCATGAACTGATCATTCCCATGCTAGACATTCATACTCTGCAGTGCAGTAACACAAGGCAGTAGTGGTGGTTTGTAATGTAGCTGGGTTCACTCCCTACTTTTAGGTGGCCAACCTTTGAAGTATGTTATTGTAGGCACTGACTTTCCCTTCCATTTTCTATACATGTGCCTTGAAGGTAAGTGTTTGGTCCAATATAACTCCCAAGTGTACAGGGTTCAGGTGATTAGTCAGTGGGATTCCATCCCAGGTGGTTATTAATTTCTCCTTGATTTCTCTATGGCATAAGTGAAAGCCTGTGGCCTGTCTTGAGTTTGTGCAAAACTGGCTCTTATTATTAATAATAATAATATAATAATATAATAATATTAATTATAATTACAATAATCATATTATTATAATAATGCAATAATATTGTTATTATTAATGATAATTATAATCATAATTATTAGTAGTAATGTAAGAAGCTGCTCAGAGCACATGTTAGTCAGTTCTCAGCAGCAGCAATGTCCTTCTCTAGCAAGGTGATACATAGATCATCAGTGGGAATCCTAGTTTTCTCTGTTCAGAAATTACAAATTTGCTGATTAAAAACCCCAAAGTCTGTTTTTCCATCATTTAAAATGAAGCACCACTATGTAGGTATCAGTTATACACAGTGTTTTATTGATATATTTACATTTTAAAGCAAGTTGGACGCCTACCAGTGCCTCAGTCACTATAATGAAATAAATTCTAAAGGCCTATACATTTTGGCATCTGATTTTGGGTTTTGGAAAATCAGAGCTCCCCCACCTCCTTCACCCGCCAAGATGTGGGTTCAGCTGTGGCTATTCTTCCCCATTGCTTTGTGGCAATGAGCAGCCCTGATATGCTGATGCCTTGCCCATGCTATTGCTTCTCACTTCCAAGCCACAGCCCCCCAGCCCTGCTGGTGCTCCTCATTCCCGACCCACAACCTCCTGGCCTTGCTGGTGCTTTTCACTCTCCACCCAGAGCCCCCCTCCCCCAGCCCTGCTAGAGCAGGCCTCCAGCTGCCAGGGCTGTGCGGCGTGGGACTTGGGTCCACAGCCCCCTGCCCCCACCAACAGCACCTGAGCCCTAGCTATTACCTATCGGTGGCTGCTGTAGCCAGAGCAGAATGCAGAGCCTGGGTTCCCCCTCCCTCCCCCCAGCTCCCCCACTGGGTGGCACAGCTGGAGCAGAGCCTGTGGGGGTTAGTGGAAATGGGCTGCTCGCTGTGGGCTTGGGGCTCCCCACCCTGCTGTCCTCCCCTAAGGGGCCACTGTGGCCCAGTGGACAGGACCCGGCACAGCAGGGCAGGACAGGAAGGCTCTGTGCTGCTGCCTGGAGCCCTGCACCCACATGGTGAGGCACCACCTGGCAGCTTTGGAGGTGGTGGCAAAGAGTTGTTCCCTCTGTTGCTGCTGAGTGGGCAGTGGGCGCTTCAGTGTGGCGGTGTGGGGCTTCTGGCAGAAGGAAGCTTCCCTGCTCCGCTCTGCTGTGCCAGGTCCTGCCTTCTGGGCTCTGAAAGCCCCCAAGGGGAAGGCAGCAGGGCGGGGAGCCCTGAGCCTGCAGCTGTCAGCCCGTATCAATCCCTCCTCAGGCTCTGCTCCAGCCATGCCGCCTGTGGGCAAGGGGCAGCCAGCTTCTGTGCTCTGCTTCAGCTGGAGCACCTGCCGCCTCCCACAGGCAGCAGCCAGGGCTTGGGTGCTGCTGCAAGGGCAGGGGACTGCAGATCTTGGTCCCTGGCCTGCATCTGCCCCTGCCCCATGCACAAATCTGGGGAGCACATGCCCCCCATACCGTCTTAGGGGTGTGTGCAGTGGTGGGGAGCTGGCCCCCCTGAAACCTCCACCCTAGATGAGCTGCCCTCAGCTCTGTCCTCCTCCCCATGCAGGCACTGCTGCCTGGCCCCAGGCCCCATGTACTGCCCCAGCTGGACAAAACCCCTAGCCTCAGCCCTACCCAACTCCCTCCCTCACTATGGGGGCCTCAGTCCCCTCTCACTCCCTACTGTCGTGGAAACACACACAGAGTACTTTTGGGTCAGGTCAGCAGAAGCTTTTATTCAAAAGAAACTACAGCTGTAGGGGGAGTTCCAAAGTGACATGGATTTCCCAAGCACTTGGAAGGGGTCCCCCCCCAAGAGCAAAATCAGGAGGCTTATATACTTTTTAACAGTCGCTTACAACTCACGTGATCATATAGTGAAATTAGCATGAAAAGCGGCTATAATATTACTTCATTATTTCTTTGCTGTTATCAGGATGGGAATTATGGGGGAGGTAGGGTTAGTTCACAAACCTCCTTCTTGCACCTGGAAATCTACTTTGTACATACTTTTTTTTTTCTACCTTCAAGGCCGCGGTGAGCGAAGCATTTGCAGAAGAGTTACAAAGAACAAACACTTGCCCTTATCTGTTCTACTGTACTGAGCCAGCAATTCTACACAAAGCGGTTATGTCATCTTATAACTAAAATAATCAAAGTTTAAGGCATATATTTTTTCTGATTCCACACTACCCAGACATACCTATGGGGAGTTGCAGGTGGTGTTCTCCATGCTGCCTGGCTGCCACTTGCATGTGTGAATGCGCACATGCAAGTGATGACTTCTGCCTGATGATCTTCTGCTCTGCCGTCGTGTCCATTCCCCCCAGCACCTTGCAAGCTGGAACTCTGTGAGCTTGCAAGGGGAAACCTGCCATTTCCTGTGTTTTTCTCCTTTAAAGGAGAAAATCTGCATTTTTCTTCATTTTTCCATGGCAAATGGAAAACCAGGATCCCTGATCATCAGCATATGTGAAGCTCCTTGTATTGGTCTGTATGTGTTGATCATTGGTATGTATATTAAAAAGGATTGGTGCTAGTATGCTATACTGTGGGAGGCTGTTTTCCTGTCATCTCCAGCAGCACTGTTTCTTGCACAGTTCTACATAAAAACATCTAGTCTCCAAAGAGATTGGATGAGCTACACTAGGTGGTAGTCATGTATTATATCACAGATTTTGGCATGCAAGTTTCAGTGGTTGATTGTGCCATATGCCTCTGATGGGGATAATAACAGGTGCTGGTTTTTTACACCTATCTCAAATCCATCTTTGCATGCTGGGTAATATGTAGAATTTGGTCAGTACAGGACTTGCCTGATCTAAATCTGGTTTGTTCTGGTGTTAGATGTCATGCAATATGAGGTGAAAGGTGATTGGGAATAAGGCATTCATAAAGCTGATAAAGATAGCACACAGGTAACACTGGCCTCAAGTTCTCTCAGCCGGAGGCATCCTTCCTTGCCTTTAATAGAACTATTATACGGCCTTGTCCCCATAGTTTAGGTATTCTAAGGGTTGATGAACAATTGTTAAAAGGTGTAATACCTGTAACTTGGTTGTGGGACCAAAGTGCTTGATCTGCTCCACGCGTATGTCATAGAATCCAGCTGCTTTGCCATTCTTCAAGTGTCTTATTTTGGCATCAAATTCGTCCATTGTGTATGGCATGCTAAATTGATTTTCCTTCAGATCAGTTTGCAATTGAATCCGTATTTTAGCCTGTTTGTTTGAAACTTTATCGTTGACTAGAAGCTGATGAGCCACCTGGTTGACTTTGGGTCATTACTTAGCTTGTGAATAGTTAACCACACTTTCCTGCTAGTGTGGCTCATATCTATTCCTTTGATCAATTTTTTCCATTTCTCTCTCCTTTCTTCTTAGAACTTGTTAGTTTGGACTTCCCCTGCCACAGTACTGTCTTCTGAGAAAAGGATATATTTTGAAACATTTGTATTTGGTGGCTAGCATGGAAGTAAACCCTGATATATACTATGGATGTAAATATCATTAAAAAAATTATCCATTTAATCTCTTCTAATTATATCGGTTAAACAGTTAACCAGTAACATAGTAGCTTGGACATAGCTGGTGCTGGGAGCCCCTCCCAGAGCCCTTTGGCAGGATGGGTGGGGAGGAGGTGATGACAAGCCCAGCCAGACAATACAGCCCATGGGAAACCCCCTCCTCACCAACCTGGGAGTGAGGGAGCACCTGTGAATGAGCAGCTAACTGCTTAATTGAGGAGTCATTAGGCCACCTGCTGTTTTCCTCTTTAGCCTCAGGCTACCGGTCCTCATTGCCCCTCCCCTCTTCCTCTTGTCTTCCCTTCCTCCCTCTTGCCTGCCCTGCCATCTTCTGGTTCCTGCTGGGGCACTGTGTGGTTTCCCTTCCCTTTTCCCCCATTCCCTGCCATACTGTATCCCGCCCTGCACTAAATGATAACTGGTAAGCTAAACAGTTATCACTGGTCTTATTGGTTAAATCAGTGGTTGTCAACCAGGGGTATGCATATCCCTAGGGGTATTTAAAAAGGTCATAAGGGGTATGCAGAACTAATATGGCTGATAAATGCCACGTGCAGATGCAGCACAGCATGCAGGCAGCCAGGAGAGAACAGCCGGGTCTGGCTGGTAAGTGTGCTGTGAGGGAGGGCCCTGTGGTGGGGAAAGCGGCAGGGGCAGGGGCTGCCCAGCCAAGGCAGGGCATGAGACTGAGTCGCTGCACACACCTGGAGAGGCATGGGGGGGCATATGACCCCAGATCTGTGTGTGGGGCCGGGTAGGCTGCCACTGTGGCCTGGGGTCAGGGCTGTTCTGGGCTCTTCCCGGTGGGGGTTTGTGCAGCACCTGCCCCAGCCCCACTCCCTCCCTTATCATGGGGGCCTCAATCTGCCCTCTCCCCTCCCCTCCTTAAAAACAAGAAAAAAATATAAAGGGGTGCATGAGCTGAAACTTTGAGAGAGAAGGGGTACATCTGTTGAAAAAGGTTGAAGCCCCCTGGGTTCAATGATTAGTCATTTATCCTTTCACATCCCTATTATATACTCAGTTTTGCATCCTCAAGGTGTATATACCCATTGGAGGTTTTACACAGTGCATTCACAAAGAGGTGATAGTTAACCAAGACTGGTTTGATGTGGGCCATTTTGTCAAGTTCTTCAGAAAAGCCTCTCCAGTCTGCTTTCTTAAAACTGAAGCATCTACACATTGATACCATGTTCAGAGTTATGGCTGTTGTGACATTGATAGCAATTCAGTTGGTCTGTGCTGTGTGTGAAATGGGTTCCAGTACATCTTTTTTGCACATAACTTCTATATTGCTGTCAACAAAGGCGAGGTCTGAATTATAGTTTCATTTCCATCAGGAGCTAGTCAAAGACCTAGGTAGCCTTGAGTCATAAACCAGGCTTAGGTGGTATGCCTTGGCCCATATCTTGAACAAGTTGCCATTCTCATCATTTTCACTGTAACCCCATGTAATGTACTACTAAAATACTGCTGCAGGAGGCAGAAGTTCAAAGAAAAACTAGTTTTGGGAGCTTTGAAGAGGACACTGATCCACTTTTAAATGGAAGCTTCCTTTAGAGAACCGAACTGGGAGGTATAGGTTAAGGCTCCTTAATTCAGTTTCATAAAATGCAAAATTGAGCAAAGGTGAAGACTAACATTTCATGGTTCCATTCAGCAGTGCTGTTGAGGATGTGATATTAAAAATATAAGAACATTCCTCCAGTGCTCCACCTCCAAAGATATATCATTTATTTAGTCTATATGAAAGGTTGAGTAGATGGATTGCTGTCTGATGGCTTATATTATCACAGTACCTGTTGTTATCTCACATGAACTGTTTACAGTTAGTTTTTTTATGCACATGGTTGTGTGCTTAGATATCATTTGTATATGTATGTAGCTTTTAAGGAGGCAAAAGCTTTTCAGAAACCTGTGCAGGGGGAGTAAAGCAAAAAGATCTGGCCAGTTACTGTATAAAGCCAAGTGCCAATCAGACGCTGTGTTATATTTATTCCATTATTTTTAAGTTTTTATGTGCAATTTATCTTTTTTTCTTTGTATTTTAGCAAAGATTTGTCCTGAAGAAATAACCCCACTTTTGCCAGCTGTCTCTGGTGAAAAGATTGCTGAGGATCAGACCTGCTATTTTCTTCAGCTGTTGTTAAAGTATATGGTAATCCAGGTACGAAAGGAATCATGTTCTCAACTCTATATCTCTGTAGGAATTACTTGTAGGAATTTGTTTCCCTTGTATCTACATATACTGTATCCTTCAGAAAAGGGGAGTCTGTTATCATTCTTTATTCATTTTTTTAAAACACATCAAACATTTTGGCTTTTGCATTTGCATTGAAGCTGTTTTTATTTTATGTTACAAGCCTGAAAAACTCATAAGGGGTGATATAATAGAAACAAAATATAATTCTGCATTGCCTCAATATATTATAGCTCTCACAAAGTAAACAGCTTTCACAGATCTCTCCTCACTAGGCTTTAACAACTGACATCAGGAGCTGATGTCAAAGCTTGATTTAATTTTGACTTATTGTGGTAGATGCACCCAACATGTCTTGAGGCAATAATAAAATAATTCCTCATTCAATTATCAGTGTTGTTAGGATGGTAACAGAAGGTGGTCCATACATTTCAGTCAAATGCTTTAAATAGAGCTCTTCAAATGTCTATTACTCTTCACATCTTAGAAAGAGGTAGTTAGCTGTGTTAGTCTGAGGTCAGACCTCTACTCTGCCTTCTTCACATTTTAGAATTCTGCAGATAATGTATTTTACATGTATCTTTTGGGTAAAGAAAGTCATCCTGTATTTTTAAATCAGAATTAAGTCATGTTGTATATGAAATGCATTGAAAATAAGCCACATCATTGAGTTTGTTTGCCACATTTTCATTCCATACACTTCTGTTTTAACAAAATATAGATGGCATAGCAAAGGCAGATCTGCAAGGAGTGCAGCAGCGTGGTCACAACCCCCTTTTGGCTGTGTGCTGGAGGCTCAGTGAGCTCTCTGAGCTCACCGGTGAGTAAGGGCAGCTCCTGCTGGGAGCTCTGAGCTCACCAGCTGATTGATCCATGCCCTGGCTGGACCCCCTACTTTTATGTAGCTCCAGAGATTGGGAGAAAGTGCTTCTGCTGTTCAACTCTCTGCCCCATTCATCTACCCTCCCCTCTGCTCACCTGGCTGAATTTAGCTGCAGGGCAAAAGAATGGACACAAGTGGTAGCACTCACCCCCTGAGCTCCTGAGCTGGATGAAAGTAGGCACTCTGGCTAGATCCTGTGCTGACCAGCTGGTGAGCTCTGTGAGCTCACTGGCATCCAGTATTGTGGTGAGGGACTTGCAGGAGTGAGCTCTCTTCACTGTGCATGCCTTAAGGAGTTTAGCTACATACTTTGTTGTAGGCCTGGATTTGCCTATGTGGTAACTGTCAGTAGCATCCATGCCTGAGAATTTTTTTCTTTTCTTAAATAGCTGCTATATCAGTATTTGAGAGTGAAGCTGACCTTGACATGGACCTTTTTAAGTGGACCTTTTATAAACTGGAACCTGTTTTGTATACATATGGACTTCTTATATTTTAGATTTCGTTATCATAGCTTGACTTCTTCCTAATGACATGGTGTCCTCAGGAGTTATTGTGACAGATAGGAGGATTTTTTTGCTCTGTGGATGAGGGACATATTGCTAATCCAGAAGGCAGTGTCAAGCCATCAACTCATGTAGTGGTATCCTTCCTACCTGTGCTACTATGTCTGAACTTGGAATAAGATAAGGAAGTAGCATGGATGTGACAGCAGCAGTATTGGACAGTGGAATTTGGGGAAGATGGCATGTAGCCCAGAGCCTCAAGACTGAAGATTGTCTCATGAATAATGGCTGTTTGGCATAATAAAGATTTGAGAAAATAAGAAACTTTCCATTTGAAGAAGACAAGGGCACAGGAAAGTAAAAACAGAAATAACAGTGGTTGCTAAACTTGAGATTTCCATTATCCTTCAAAAAACTAAATGTATGCATAAAAAGGCATTTTGTGGCCTTTTTGTTTAATCCCTGTAAGGCCACGATTCACAAAAGGACTTTGGAATGTGAGAAAATAGATTCTCAATAGATTCTCTAAATTTTCATCAGTAAAGTTCCTTAGGCACATTAGCCTAGAACCTTTTCCACCTACTAGGTGCCCAGATAGACTGACATACCCAAATGTGATACTGTTCATCTTGCTTGAGTCCCTGAAAAACAGTTAATGCAAAAGGGTTCATAGGTTTTCCTTGAACTTGCTGCTATTTGTGATTTTTATCTTGAGGCTGAGGTGACAGCATGTTATAAAAATAGGCATGTTAATTTTTCAGGGACTTCAGCAGGGTGGAATAAGATCGTGGTTAGGTGTCTAACTCTACTTGGGTGTCTCATAGGTAGGATAGGATCTAGCCCATGAAGTTTTGCTTTGGTGTGTGCCTGTAAGTAAGTATCTCCTTTTTGACAGGTATATGACAGTTCAGCACCTCTTTCAGGCCCAAGCCCTAAGTAGGCCCATTCCCTACATGGGCCCATTGAAGTATCCTGTTCAGTAGGTATTCTGAGCGTACTTATCACATACCAAGAGTGCTTTGCCCACCTCCACTCCCTCTAAAAAAAGCAGTGGCAACAGCAGTGTCTATTTTCTTTCTCTAGCCATGATTTTGAAGGAATAAGTGGCATTCTCACCCAATAAAATAGCCTAGTGGTTAGGGTACTCTTCCAGTATGTGGGAAACTTAATTTCAGTCCTCTCCACTGCCTCTGTATCAAATCTAGAGTAGAGGCCTTGCCTGAATGAGTTTTGCTGTCAAGCAAAAAAGAATTTAAAATCCATTGGGCCACAGTAGGGGAGAACAAGAGTGATTGTTATTGTAGCCCCTTATTTAGGGCACTCCCCTGAAAAGAGTGCAATTAGTTTCATAAAAAATGCATCACTCCTTCAGAGAGAGGAAAGAGTTGAAACTGGGTTTCACTCCTTCCTGGGCGAGTGTTCTTATTATGCTGTTGAATAGAAAAGCACTAGTTCTTTTAGCAAGGTTTCAAAACAAAGCACCATTTTTAACACAAAGGTCTTTAGGCATTTTACTTTGGTAGAAGGTTTTGGGCTGTGAATCCAGAGCAGAAATGCACACAAACCCTGGAGAAGGGTGGTGTTTGGGATATTTTCTTGTCATCAGCATTTCCTGTTGACTAACTTGGGTGGCTCTTTGCTCAGCATGCTGACTCTAGTAGATCTGATTCTAAGGAGCTTATCTGTTTCCATGCATTGTTTAAGAACCCTCTGTGTCTAACTTAGAACTGAATTATGCTCTGGGATGCTTTAGGAATACCACTCCCCTTTCACTTTTATGAACCATCTTGTATTATTTGCATACTTGCTAGGGATATACCACTTGGCATCTAATTAAAATCCTTTTAACATTCAAAGTACTATTTGACCATCCCTATCCTTTTGAATTTGAATGTATCCTTATCTGGCAAGATTTATTTTTTAAATAACATGGGGATCTGTGAGGAGCAGCCAGATGATCTTATGGGGAGAACAACATTTCGTTATCCTTAAAAAAAATGATGGCTGTATACACTCTTTTTAAAGCAATCCATAGTGTGGGACACTTTTCACTAAAATTAAGGGTATAAAATGCCCTGTTTGGATTATCTAAACTTTTAGTTATGCATCAATGAGAGATTCAATGAATGGCTTATAAAGCCTCTGCTATGTTTGTCTTCTGTTTATTTGTCCATTTGCTTATGCAGTTACCTGGTGTATCTACATAGTTATACACACAGTTGAAGTAACTACCTGTGTAGATTTGGCATATACTGTTAATTACATCTCTAAATCAGCACCCGACTGAGATGAGCACATTTTCTTATTTCAGGCTGGCCCAGAAGATGCAAAAACAGTTCTCTATAGGCACCTTTATCTGTCAGCCAAGTAGGATACAGCCTATATGCTGGGTATTTTAAATCCCTGATACGTAAAATAAATGTGGAGAGCAAAAGGAAAGGACTACTTGGTTTCATCAAGATTATATAATGTGCTTGGGTTTCATATAGAATATTAGCTAGTGGATCTAGGTATAGAATAGAGAAGAAGTAGGAATTGAGAATGTCTTAGTTCTATTTTTTTTTATTTAAATACTATTTTACATCCTGTTACAAAGCCTCAGAAGCAATGTTGTGCATATTTTTCCATCAGGAAAGAGGGGGATATTGAATAATGAGGATAATAAAAATACAAATAGTGAGAAAAAACAAAATGTAAGTCAAATCAAAAGGGAGATACTCAAAAGCAATGCTGATAGAAGGAAGAAATGTATATGCCTTAAATGGTAAAGAACTCTAACAGTACAAAAAGAAAGGTAGTATAAGAATGATATTGTAGCTGTGATGGTCCACAAATTATGCAAGAGGAAAGGATTTCTTAGTCGGTCCAATAAAATATAAGGGGGTGATGACAAAAGTAAAAAACAGTAGAATTGGTATTTTTTTACATTTTAGGAAAGTTGTGACAGCAACTTGATAAATAGTTTGAAGTATTTTTGTCACCTTGCATGTAAAAAATGGCACCCTCCTACTGAACAGAATTTCTCTTTTTATAAATTCAGACTTTCTTCAGGTGTCAGTGCAAAAATATTTTACATTTTTTTTTAATTATCTTAGTTCTGCCAAATCTAAATCATAAGATGAAGTGCTCTGTACTTTTTACTCTTGTTTTGGTTTATCATTGTTTATATTTGAAGAAAATGGTGTGGACCATTAGAGTTAAAGATCCAGCTTGGCTGGCAAAACTCTTTTTGTTGGGGGTAATAGGAAAAATAAAAAGTGGCTAGTTTGAGTAAACAATCAATGCTCAAAGCTGGCATCTCGGCTAGAGACAGACTTTCAAAAAACCTGAGCTTGAATTGATTCAGTCTTTGCAAGTTAGTCTAACCTGACTAGGCTGAACTGGTTTGAAACTGCACAGACATTCTCTCTGGACTGAGGAAGTTCAGGCACATGCCTGCAGTGGCTCAGGCTAGAAGCTGGGGGGTGTGAGAGCAGCCCTCCCTTCCCTTCTGCAGGGAGCTGAGCTGAGAGGGACGTGGCCAGACTCTCTCATTAGGGATGTCTGCCTGCACAGTTTTAGGCTTTTCCCCGTTGGCTGCTCAAGGGGCGGGAGTGTTGCCAGCCCCCAGCCCCAGGCTAGCACTGAGGCAAGGGGGGGGGGGGGGGGGCTGTAGTGCAGCACGTGCAGTGCATGCATGTGTTGATGATTCAGAGCTTTTTACTCTGCCTCCCTGATTCGTCATACTGTCTGCAGCAAACTGACAGGCGAGCAAGCCAGCTGGGGGGCTGATAGCAGGCTTTATTACCTAATTAGCAAAACAATAGCCTTTCTCCACATTACTTCAAACTTTTTAAACAGCTTACTGGCTGACCTGTTGATTAGCTCCAAAAACCCTAAGCAGTCACTGTTCTGTTTGCCTATCCCAGTGAAACTGGAGACAGACATACATGCAGACACCTCTTGGCATTAGCTAGCATACCACATGCTGGCTATGGTCTGTGCTGTGGCAGAGAGGAGGAAGAGATCTCTGCTTAAGCAGTGAGTGGGGAACGGCAGGGGAGGGTGGCATGGGGAAGCCAGCAGACCCTTCTGTGCCTGCAAGTCTGTGCCAAGCTCCAGCCAGGGAGTAGAAGGGAATGGCTAGCCCTGCTGTGGAGCAGAGAACCCCGCCCAGCCTAGAGAGCATGCTGGGATGCTGGGGGACTGTGATTTAACTTAAACCAGCAAGGGGTCTGGGGCAGACATTGCATAAACCAGTTTGAGCCAAATCAATTAAGTCTGATACTGCATTCAGCCAGGTTTGTCTCAAACTGGTTTCAGCCATTCTCAAACTGGTTTATGTCCATTGAACATCTGTTCTGTTTACAGGTTTAAACCAGTTTCTGATCACTTAAATCAGTTTATGTGTAATGTGTGTCCCTAGCCTTAAAGAGAAGCCACGTATTCAGGAGGAAAGTGATAGATAAAAATCCTAACCTTTCAGGACCTAACCCCCGTTCATCACGGGGGCACAGAAGGGAATTGGCGAGTTTTTATTCACCAAGGCGCCCCCGGGGGTTACAAGAAATAATGGCCACAAGCTAGCAGAGAGCAGATTTAGAGTGGACATTAGGAAGAACTTCTTCACAGTTCGAGTGGCCAAGGTCTGGAACGGGCTCCCAAGGGAGGTGGTGCTCTCCCCTACCCTGGGGGTCTTCAAGAGGAGGTTAGATAAGCATCTAGCTGGGATCATCTAGACCCAGCACTCTTTCCTGCCTATGCAGGGGGTCGGACTCGATGATCTATTGAGGTCCATTCCGACCCTAACATCTATGAATCTATGACTCTAAAGGAGTTATGAACATTTTATAGAATATTTTTGGAGAGAAAGAACTTTGTGCATGTAACTCCAAATCACGATTCATTTTTTGGTTGTTTCATGTTTTCATTTATGTTGAACATGGAATTGGTGCTTTGTAAATTGTTTGGTTTAAGTACATTGTTGAACTGAGACCAAAAAAATTCCCAGCATCCCAAGCATGTAATCTAAAAATGGGGATTATAGGGCATCTGATACCCCCGATGAAAGGTGCACAATAAGAAATAAGTCATGGCATAAAAAGCTTTACATGTTTTACTGGAATTTTACTGTCAGTTGAATTTGGGGATGGCCAGAGAGAAAAAAGAGCAAGCTTTGAGGTGTAAATTTTCAGATTCAATCCATGAATTTATGATCTTGATGAATTTTTTGCAGCATGATGGCAAAGAGTAATTTCACATGTGTATAAACTCCACTTTTTGGTCAGTGTGGCTGTTCTCTCTCTCGCTCTCTCTCTCAATTTACCATTACAGAGAAGCACCTGTACACAAGCTCTTATTAATATCTGACAATAGTTAGTTTGAAACATTCAGAATATTCTACGTTTAAATTGATTACCACACAACAGGCTTAAATTAGTAACTAGAAGGAGCAATTTAATTTAGTCACAGCATGTAAGACCTTCGGAGATTTGAGAGATCCACTATTGATGAAAGTAGAAAAATGTAATAAGGTTATGGCTGAATAAAAATCAATTGTAATAAGGTAAAGAAAGAACTTATATAGCTGCTCTATTTTTAATATGAAAATATTGGTGAGGTAATTGGTGAGGCATTGGTGAGGTAATTAGATATGGCATTACTTGGGTGTGTTTATCTGTCACACATGCATACACGCACACATATATATGACAGATAAACACACCCAAGTAATGCCATATCTAATGATCTATCTCTAGATATAGACAGATAAACACACCCAAGTATATCTATCTATCTATCTATCTATCTATCTATCTATCTATCTATCTATCTATCTATCTATCTATCTATCTATCTATCTATCTATCTATCAAAAGATGGATGGAAGGATGGATGGATGGATGACATTACTTGGGAGTGCCTATCTGTCTGTATATATAGACAGATCATTAGATATGGCATTACTTGTGTGTGTTTATCTGTCATAGCTAGATAAATAGATGCAAGGGTGTGCATGCACACATATACATGCCCACATGTGCACACATACGCTTTTCTGGTGTCTAAGTGTGCCACTGATTTTAATGCTGAAAAAGGGTGCCTCAGGTATCAAAAGTTAGGAAACTGTAAGACTTGTGCAGTGGTGCCTAACCTTTTGGCCCTGAAGGCTGGATGAGTGGTGCTGCATCAGTCTGTGAGCTGGATCTGGTCTGTGGGCGCATTCTTGGGTGTGGTGCTAGCTCAGCTGGGGCCTGATCCTGCTGGGCAGGGTCAGTGTTTATTGTCACTGCTCCCCCAATGCCAAATTTTTGGACCCAAGGGGAGCCCTGTAAGCTGAATGATATGCCTCCATGGATCAGATCTGATACTGATGAAGTATCATTTTTCACAGCACTTGCAGAACATTAGTGCACTGCAGCCCACCCTTTGATAATCACTGTTCTAACTTATCTGGCCTTTCTTCTCTTGTATTGTACTTTTTCATGTAAACCCAAATCAGCATAGTTTTCTAATATTCTTATAAGATACCCTCTTTCAGCTCAGCTTTCTCCCACCCCTTTTTTTAAAGCAACATCAAAATAAATATACCTTTTAATAACCAAGTTTTCTACAGAAGCCTAACATATATCTATACACAAAAACAAGTAATGCTACACAGTGTAAGAAGTCAGTCTTTCCTTTATTACACACAAGACTATTTGTACTTTTTTCTGTGCAGTAACATTCATAGATTCATAGATTGTTTGGGGCCCGAAGGGACCTTGCAGATCATTGGATCCAGCTCCCCCAGACTAGGCAGGAAGACATCTGGGGTAACGTGAGAGGCACCTCTCTGGGGTAACCCCAGAGAGGTGACTGTCCAGTCTCCTCTTGAAAACCCCCAGGGTAGTTGACTGCACCACCTCTGGAGGGAGTTTATTTCACAGTCTGGACACCCTGACTATGAAGGAGCTTTTCCTGGTATTAAGCCTGAAGGGGCCTTCCAGGAGTTTGTATCCATTGGTCCTGGTCTTCCCCGGGGGTGCCCTAGTGAATAGTTGTTCACCAAGCTCCTGATGAACTCCTGATATAGCTGTAAACTGCTTTCAATTTCACTCTCAACCTTCTCTTCATTAGGCTAAAGAGGCCCAGGTCCCTCAGCCTTTCCTCTTATGGCTTGCCTTGCAAGTCCCTGATCATACGGGTGGCTCTTTTCTGGATTCTCTCAAGTTTTTCCACATCCTTATTGAAGTTCAGTGTCCAGAACTGGATGTAATACTCCAACTGCAGTCTCACCAGTGCTGAGTACAGTGGGAGTTATCACTTCCTTAGTTTTACACAAGATGCATTGGTTGATGCATGCCAGCGTGTTGTTTGTCCTGCTGACCACCGCCTCACACTGATGGCTCATATTCATGTGATGGTCAATCATTACCCCTAGGTCCCTTTCACCCGTGGTACAAGTCAAGCTGTCACCACCAAGCTTGTATGTATGTTGAGGGTTGTTTGCCCTCAATATTAGAGTACATAGCACACGTAATTTAAAGCGAATTGACCCTTGTGGAGTTTTGTGTTGGGTCATGCCTACTTTGAAATGGAAATGCATCCCAGTGTAAAAATTAACACGTTATTTAGTGTGAGAGAGAAGATTTTTTGGGGGGGATATGTATCTTTTATTGGACCAACTGCATGGTTGGGAGAGGCTTAGACAAGTATTTGAGTACCTCAAAAGCCCATGTTCCATCTGCTATTTAGCACTGCTTTATCTTCTCTTTTCCCAGAGCCCTGAGGAAGGTATTGTGGCACCTGAAAACTTAGATCCAAGTCTCTTCCAACCATGCAGTTAGTCCAGTAAAGTGTATTGCCCACAAAAATCCTTGCCTCTTGCATATTTCCTACACTATCAAAGCTACCACATCACTTCTAGACTACCACATTTAGTGCAATTTAATACTGCCTGGACAGAGTTATTGTAGACTGGCAGAGCTATTGCAGACCAGTATGTGGCAGAATAGAGTTTAAAAGCCTACTTAATCTATATGTTTGCTCTACCTGAGACACACCAATTCTGATATAGTTAAGCACAAAAAAATCTTAAACTTTTTAAGTCAGCTTTCCAATGCCAATGGTAATTACCTGTGAGGCTTCCCAAGGGTGTCTTATATGTGCCAATGGAACTTCACTTGATGTCAAGACTTAGATGTGCTGGTTAAGAGAGGGAAATATAATGGACAAACTATAGCTTGATAGAATCCTACTTATAAGTAAGAAGATTTGTTTAATTTTGGTAATATTCTAACCTATTAATGACATTAGTTTTTCATGGCATTTATGAGAATTACTGCTTTATACAGTATATATGTGTCAGCTGTTAATAGGTTTTCTTTGTGTTTGCTTTTTAAATGATGTGGTACATACCACATTTTTCTTATACTTTTGTTATACTTTGTAAAAGTATGAAATAGTGTAGTAACATTTTATATTTATTGAAGTATAGTTTTCCATCATTCACATTCAGTAAAACAGCTTTTATTGCTAGCCTGGAGAGCATCTCAGTAGAATGTGTATTAACTTGAAATATCTCTTTTGACTCCATGGCAAAGGCTGCAAGCTTGGAGTGGAAGAATAAGGAAAACCAAGACACTGGTTTTAAGTTTCTCTTCACCTTGTTTAGAAAGTATTATCTTCCACACTTGTTTCCATCTTTTACAAAACTAACCAACCTCTACAAGCCTGTGCTTGGTAAGTAATAAATTTTACCTTTAAGTAGCAAAAGTTATGGTGGTTACTTTCTGTAGAGCCTATGGGATCATTATTACTGTGGTTGAATAAGTGTATGACATATATAATTTTTGTAATAATTTTAATGTCTTACCAAAAAAAAAAGGAAGTTTTCCCTAGTGCTATTCTAGACTTCCTTTTTTTACATTTCCGTAATCATAAAACAGATTATATTAACATAATTATATACAGCATTTTAATGAAATATAAAGTTCCATTCATATAAAAACAAATTTTGTTTTTCAGGGCCAGATATTGCTCATTTATTGCCTTGAGCACAAAGTTGTTATAGTTCTATGGCCAAAGGCAATTCCTCATGTCCCAGAGGGGCAGCTGACAGAACCTAGGGGCCTTCGTACACGCCACAAAACTGGCCTTTAAAGCAACTTAAATGCCCTTTTGCACCGCTTCAGTGGCATTGCTGTTTGCACGTCCGGCAGTGTATTCCGCTTTAATGGCGTTGCTGTTTGCACACTCGGTGGCATATTCCACCTTAAATGATTTTGGTACGTAGCAAGATAAGACACCTCTGATGTGTTTTATTTTCTACCGAACAAAGTGCAACGGTGCACGGGGTGCTGGAAGGGGCTGTGGGACCCAGCGGCAACCCGTGCAGGCAGGCTCCACTGAAGAAAAAAAAGAAATGGCAAACCTGATCTTTGTTAGTTTTTTTCCCCATCTCCAGAGCCTGCCTGAGCTGTGTGGGGGCCCAGTGCCCCTCTCCGCGACGGCAGTATCCCCCGGGACTGCCCAGGTTGGGTGCCAGCGGGCAGGTGCTGCCTCAGGGGGCCCCCACACAGCTGAGACTGGTCAGCTTGCTGGCAGCTCACCCCTGTTCCCTGCCACCAAAGAGGCAGGTAAGGATCAGGCCCCCACCCTTGTGTACACACCATGGGGGTTTAGTTCAGTTTAATTCTACCTAAATTGAAGTGGTATTTTTAAAAACCCACTATTTCAGTTTAGGGGGAACTAAACCAAATGAAACCCTTGTGGCATGTACAAGCCACCTAGGACACTTCCCTTCATTCTCCTCCCTCCCCCCAACACACACGCGGGTCGGACTTGATCCTATGTTCCTTGAAGAACAAAAACTTCCACTGCTTTCACATTTTTAAGTGGACAAGAAATATGTAATTGGATCACTTAAAAATGACCAAATAAATGACCCAGACCAGATGTTGAAAGAATTGTATTTTGCCCAGATATCAGGGAGAAGTTGTGATACAAATGTAGTCATAAATGTATATGCTTACATACAGTTTGTATTTTACCTCTTCTTTCCTGAAGGGAGAGGGGGAGTGTGCAGCATTTGTGAGGGTGGGATGAGGCTAAGTGCAGCTGTGAGTGTATGCATGCAGTAACAGGGTGGTGTGGTTCTGAGGAGAGTAGTCAGCACTCTACAGCCATCTAAAATGTGCAATTACATGATTAAAAGCCTCCTTCAGTTTAAAATTGAAATCCTTTTGTCTTTGAGCAGTTCCCTAGGTACTGATTTAGGTGCTGTGTTGGAACTATAGGTTTCTTTCCACTCATGGTTCCTGTCTTGTTTACTCCTTCCCTGTTCTGTCTTAATTGACAAAAATAAGTTGTAAGATTTGATTTATACTATAACGTGTGTCCTTTCTTTCTTTCAATTTTGTCCCTGCCTCCCAGTCCTTTTCTTTTTCTCTTTTATTTTTCTCTGTCTTGTTCATTATGAATTAAGTTCTGAGGGCACTGGTATGTGCTTTGTCGTATTTGTCTTTGGCATCAATCACAGTGATGGCAGTACACATTATTAATAAGCATAATATCTATGGGGTAAAAATAACTTTTATTATTTCACACTGGGTAGAGTTGTAGGTTTAATGTTCACTTTCTTTAGCCAAGGCCTGAAAGCCATTACATTTTTTAAATATTATATTTATTATTTTCTGTTTAATCTCACCTAGATATTCCTGACTTGAGACCAAAACCAGTGTACGTTACTGCAACCCGAAACAATGAAAACATTTACAGCACGAAAATTCCATATATGGCTGCCCGTGTTGTTTTTATTAAATGGCTTGTCACCTTCTTTCTGGAGAAAAAGTACTTGGCAGCAGCTCAGGGCACTAAAAATGGAGGTGAAGTGCTGCCTAAAATCATCCAGGTATGCCTTAGAACTTACCTTGTTTCCTTATATTTGCTGAAAGGTTGCAAGTAATCATGATACATTGACAACTGAAGCAAAAAAAAATAATGTGCTCAGGTGAATGAATGAATGATGAAGTTTAAAGTGATTTTTTCTGAGTATGTGGAGGAATCCCTTCAGTAATGTAAGAAAACATTCCTGTTGTGGTTTGTCCTTTCCTTCATTTAAAAAGCAGAAGTTTGCTTTTGAATATTATCACTATACATTTATGTTCTAATCCAGAAATGCTCAAACATCAGCATATTGCTCACATAATTAAGTTTTTACTTTGCAAATTTTCAAGAAATACTACAAAAAATGAGAAAAATGTCTTATGTTTTGCTGCTAGTTGGCATATCAATACTAAATTGTAATTGGTTGGGAAAGTATATGATAAATAACAAAATGGCCCTTGTAAAGCTTTGCATTTTAATACACTGATGGTTGCTTCAGAAGTAGTGCATGTTATAGCAATTCAAAGTCTAAACAGAACTGAGTCTTATCAGTCTTTAATAGGAAAGGGTTTTTGTTTATACATTTTTTTCACCTTCTCTGAAACTCCAAATACCATGGATTAATGTTCTTTGTCTCCATGGTTTTGATAGTGAATATCTCGCAAGCTACTTCCAACATAACCATAGAGAAGAGTTGGCAATTAGTTCCAGTTAAAATAGTTGTTTTAAACATGCCAAGGTATGGTAAAGTGATAGCTTTTTAATTTTCAGTAAGTTACCACATAGGGATTTTAAGAGTCCTATTATAAATTGAAATGTATAAGAACAATGTGACAACTGTTGATAAATGTCAACTTCTTAATGACTTTGGATATCACAAAACATGGACTTCTGCTTCCCTTCTACCTTTGAAATTTATGGTAAGCGTTTTTTAAATCAAAAGCATGTTGATGGTGCATTTCTTCTATTCAGCCTTTACGTCTTGGCAGAATTTTTTAGTGAAAAAAATATTTAAGTGCAATTTTGGAAGACACATTTTTCATTCAGCGTTTCATTTCTTCTGTTAAGGTGAATAAGTTTTACAGAACAGCTTTTTATAAAGACTGTCCTCTGTCATTTTCTGTTTTAGGATTGGATAACTTTAACTGTATTTTTATTACAAAATGTTGCAGCTATGATGAATTTATACTTTACCACTCTGCCATACTGCCTCAAATCTGTATGCATACTGGGTTCATTTTTTTTCCTACTGTAGTTAGTTCTTACTCTGTTTTTTCTTTTCCTTCTCTTGGGGGGTATTCTGGATCCCAAATTCTCTCTCTCGTAGTCCATAATGGGCCAAAGAGTCTTACTTTTTATTCTTTAGAAAGCAGGAATCTTTAGAGGTGGATCTTACTTTGGAGAAACTGAGGTTGTAATGGTAGATAGGCCAACAGAACCCACACTCACCTTTTGGTGGGGAGGGCAAATCTTAGACTGAGTTCTGCCATTTTTAAACCAGGCTCTGCACGCCAAACTTCTGTTCTGTTATGGGTATAGACTGGTTTTGCGTGCCACACTTCTGTTCTGTTACAGGTATAGACTGGTTTCCAGTCACTTATACCAGTAAAAGTGTAATGTCTGTACCTGACCAAAGTGATTAAAACTCCTTTACCAACAACCTGGTTCAGTTCATCTCATTGTATGGTTTTCTATCTTACGTGGTTGACAAACAGTCAGCAGAATAGGGGAAAAGAGTTTGCATATTAAGCACTAAAAATGAGACTAATGTTTTGCTTGGCTCAATAAGTCAGTTCAGAGTTGTATTTCAATGGATCCTGAGGTTCGTTGGTTGGGGGAAGCTGCTAGTAAGTTCTAAGTTACGCTGGGTTTTTGGTCTGCTTAAGTACAATATGATGTGATTGCTTTATTAGGCTGGCATTTTCTCTTGTCTAGACTGTTGGTGGTGGTTCAACTCAAGATAAGAACCCTGAGCTGGAAGCCATCGCACAATTGGAGCAAGAAAGAAATCATTCCAACAGTAGCACCTTGTCTGATAGGAGACTCAGTAATTCTAGCCTTTGCAGCATTGAAGAACAACATCGGTCAGTGTATGAGATGGTGCAGAGGATTTTATTGTCCACTCGAGGTTATGTCAATTTTGTCAATGAAGTATTTCGCCAGGTAAGTATTATATGATCACATATGTTGTTATATGATTTAAAACATGTTGAGGTATATGCTATTCTACCATAACTTTTGTGACAGCACAAACTGAAAGCAAACCTATGTCCATGACCTTAGTCATGCCACAGATGCCCAAATTTGTGACCATGAGAAAAAGTAGTATCAATTTGGACCTCTGTGTTGCAGTGGACTTTTTTTTGTTTTAGGGCAGGAAAATATGGGCAGCCTAACCGGTGGGACAATGAGCAGCGTGTGTTTCACCCAGTGAAGTGGATTTGCTTCCTTTGGCAATGTCTATTTATAGCCTAAGGCTGGTTACGGAAGTTTAAAAAAAAAAAAAGTGTCACTTGCTCTGAGCGCAGTGCATGCTCAGAAGAAGCATTGCATTAGTTGGACCCAGGTCACCCAACATCTCTATAAATTGGGCACTTTAATGGGGCTTTTTTGGCGCTTTTATCTAATAGGGGATTAAATGTGCTTTAAATAGGAGTGCCAAAAAGCCCCACTGAAACACCTGATCTACACAGACGCTGTGGAATCGGGTCCAGCTCACACACTGCTGCTTCCAGTAAAGTGTGTAAGTGTGTGTGTGTTAACATCTGTAAGTAGCTTAAGCATTGAAAAAACATTGTTAAGGCAGTAAAGTCAAATGATTAACTGAACTT
Source organism: Alligator mississippiensis (assembly GCF_030867095.1). Taxonomy (NCBI): domain Eukaryota; kingdom Metazoa; phylum Chordata; order Crocodylia; family Alligatoridae; genus Alligator; species Alligator mississippiensis. Next base: position 229,174,499 of record NC_081824.1, read on the forward strand.
GACCATCAGTGTGTCTTCAAATTTTTTATCTTTCGAGTCCTATCTGGACCCAGTTCCAAGATTATTGTGATTTTTAGTGTTCCAAATAGGGGAAAATGCAATGCTGTTTGTTAAAGAAACATTCTCTCTCCCCCCCCCCCAATAAATAAATATATACTTTAAATGTGTTGAGTTCAGAGGATGTGTCTGCAGTTAAAACATGAAATGTGATATTCTGTTCTGCTATTTCGGAGCACAGTCAGATAGGTGCTGTCTTTTACACTTATTGAGTTTTCCATTTTGTGATTTATAGACTGACTAGTGATTTAACCATTACAAACTTGTACAAAGTGTAAGATTTTGTGCATCTACTTATTAATTTTGAATATCACTTCGAAATAAAATCACTTACTAAGAAAGCAGGGAAAGAAAATAATATTATTTCTGTGTACATAGAAAACAGACCAGATTGACATGGTTAAAAGTAGTTCTGACGTTTAACAGCAATGAAAATCTAAAAAATAATTATTCTTTATCGGGATGCAAATCCTCTAGTTTTGACAAAGAAAAATAAGAACATCAAACAGGAATACAAATGGATTTTCGGACCAATACAGCAATTCTGTTCAAGTTGTTGCCTACCTTATTTTACAGGCATAAGCATTCATTTTGATTTACACTAGTGCACATAATTGTTAAACACATAGTATAATTTTTAGGCATATAAGTATGATACTGTATGTACATGTACAAACATAGTTAAATTTACAAAATCCTTGCTTTGGCTCTGCAGCAAGCATTAAAGTCAATATTTAACTTCTATGTGGGGAAGAGTAAAAATCATTAGTGGGTGCTTTCTTCTAGCACTCCATATTTTTCACCTTATTTTTCAGCAGAAAATGTGTGTGGTGTATTGAAAAACAGGTAGACATGGTTTCATCCTACATAATATTTTTGTATAGTTTATGGAAAGCTGTGTTATGCTGCCCTCTTCTGACATGATGATAGATTAGTACAGTGGTCCCTCAAAAGAGCTGAAACTCTACCAGATTTCATAGACATGAAAAATGTTGCAGCAGAAATACTTAGCCTTTTATTTAATTTAAAAAGCTACTCTGAAATTGAAGCAGATTGGTTTTTTTATCTGTGTTTTTCTTTAAGTGAAGGAGAGTCTTTTTTAGCCCATACAGATTAATTCCCCTCCTTTTCATTCACCGTCATCACTGCTCCTTCTCAAGATTTTATTGCAGTATCCTTTCTTCCAGCTGAGAAGTGCTCAGAGTTTCTTAATGCTTCCTCAGTGGTCTTGCCTGATAACACTAGGCCACATATGCGCCAGAGATAGCTGTGCTGACACACATCTTCTGCTCAGACTTCGACCAAGTTGTCACTGAAGTGCTCTCAGCTTCTTGTAATTAGAGTAGAAAAAGATTAGCTCTGGATCAGTAGTCCATCAGTAGTTAGCTTCTCAATAGTTAGAGACAAGTATTCCTGTTAAAACCAGATTTCAACCTCTTCCTTATAATTTACAAAACAATGAATTCCCAGTATCTAAATTGACAAACAAGGTTCTTTGGGTAAGGAAGAATTATTCTTTGCAAGCTTTTGGGCACAAACACCCTTCTTCAGGCAGTTGGGAGTGTCTGTTGGTGTTTGTGTGCTCTCCTGGGTAGAATAGAAGTCAATTTTTCCAACTATTTAGTTGGTCTAATAAAAGATTTCACATCTACCCAAAGAACCTTGTCTACCTATGTCCTTAGACCAACACGGCTACAGCCAACAACCCTATAGTATCTAAGCTGACACATGTTGTTGCCAACCAAAAAATTCTTTTAAGTTGGAGTTAATTGCATAAGGGATTTGTATATTATGAAACATTCAAAAGGTGTTCATCTGAGTCCCAAAATTCTTCTAATGTTGATTGCCCATATGATAACAAAATAGAAGGAAGTCAAAATAGATTATGGGATTTATCCAGCCCAGGTCAAATGCTAAGAATCAAAGTTTTATTTGATTTAGCTTAGATTTTTTAAGTTAAAAAAAATTGAACCAGGAATTTCAGATTGACATATTTAGTAACCTACATAGAGATGTGAAGGCCTGGAAAAAAACCCAGAAAAAATCAGGAAAAAAAGGGGTGGGGTTTCAGGTTTTTTCCAAGAACGTTTTTCTTTTGGGTTTTTTTCTGAAAAATTGGGAAAAAATGAAATTTTTTGGAAAAATTAAAAAAAATTCTTATGACATATATTTTCTTTTAGAATGATGAATAAAATTCTATAAGACAAGGTATTCGTATATTACTACCCTTTACTCTCCCAAGAAGTCTTCTAGTAACTATGTAATAGTGTTACATAAAAGTCTTCCCATCTGCTAGGGCTGTGTGAAGCTTCAGTAGCTGATTCGATTCAGAGCAGATTCAGCCCGATTTGGGGACTGAATCTCTGAATCAAATCGGGAGACCAATTAAAAGCTTCAAATTGAATCGGAAGCCTCTGAATCGGTTCAGAAAAGATTTGGCCAGTTTGGAGATTTGGCCATATACCAAACAGGCAGCAGTCTTCACCATGCTGGACACAGCTGCCTCCATCTGGTAAGTCTGTTGGGGTTGGGGGATTGGGGAGGGGGTTGGGACAAGCTGCCCAGCTAGGGCGGGGGGTGCAGGACTCGGGGAGAGGGGCAGAGGGGGTGCGGGATGTGGGTATAGCAGCGCTGGGAGCAGGGGCTATGCCCTGCTACTGTTTGGCCAGTCGGGACAGGGAGGGGGGTCGGAATGTGAGCACAGCTCACTCCAGACAGAAGGGGGCAAGTGGCAGCAGGGCATAGCCCCTGCTCCCAGCGCTGTTGCACCCATGTTGCCTCGCTGGCTGGCAAGCGGTGGCAGCACACGCCTCCCTGCACCGGCTGGCAAGTGGTGGCAGTGCCCATCCCTCTGCACCAGCTGGCAAGCGGTGACAGTATCCAGTCCCCCATGCCAGCTGGGCAAGCAGCATTAGGGCATAAACCCCGCTCCCAGCGCTGCCGTGCCTGCATCCCGCTTGCCCTCCCCGGCTGGGCAAGTGGCAACAGGGCAGAGCCCCCACTCCCACCGCTGCTGCGCTCGCATCCCATGCCCTCCACCCTGGCTGGGCAGCTTGTCCCAGCCCCAATCCCTCCCTTCCTCATACCCCTTCCCTCCCCCCTCCCACAACACCAACAGACTTACCAGCTGGAGGCAGCTGTGTGCAGGGTAGTGCGGACTGCTACCTGTTTTGTCTATGGACATATCTCCAAAGTGGCGCCAGATCTTTGGATCTGATTTAGCCAAATTGAATCGGGACAGTGATTCAAATCTCCAAATAGAATCACTGTCCCCCTGAATCGGCTGAATCCAAATCCGAAGCAAATACTTGCTGCTTCTCACAGGCCTGCTATCTACAGTATCAGATCATTACAGTTCTTGTAAATCAAGAACAAGCAGCAAAGTACACTCTCAAAGAGTTGCCCAATCAATATCCTCAAGTAACCAAATATTGCAACCACCTGTATACAAAAGAGACTCAGTAGCTTCATTTGTAGACAAGATGACACCTGAAGATCAGGAAAAAATTGACCAAGCTCTTGCAAGAGCAGTATATTCTTCTGGGATGCCATTGTCAATAACTAAAAATGCGTACTGGCAGGAAGCTTTTAAATTACTAAGACCATCATACCATTTGCCCAGCAGACATTCTTTGGGCAAGCCTCTTTTAGAGTCTGAATATGAAGGTTCAATGCAATCTGTGCAAGGAAAAATCAACAAAGCACTGTGTCTTGCAGTACTTACAGATGGATAGACAAATGGTCAGGGAGAAGGAATCATAAACTTTGTGATAACAACACCTCAACCAGTTTTTTACAGAAGCACTGAAACAGGAGAGAACAGGCAGACTGCAGAGTATATCAGTAGTAAAATATATGAAGTCCTACCGAAGATTGGGAGCGATAAAGTATTTGCTTTGCTGACTGACAATGCAAGTAACATGAAAACAGCATGCGAGATCATAATGGATAAATATCCACATACTACTGCAATAGGATGTGCATCCCATGGGCTAAACTTGCTTCTTAATGACATCGTGAAGTTGGACACTCTGCAAAAGATCTATTGAAGAGCAAAAGAAGTTATAAAACTTGTAAAAGCTATTCATATTGTGGCTACAGTCTTTAAGAAGAAACAGGAAGAAAATAATGCAAAGAATAAAATAGTGACACTCAAACTCTGTAGTTAAACTAGATGGGGTGAAGTGGTGATCTCATTTGAAAGTTTACTAAAAAACAAAGAAGCTCTCCAAGAAACAGTAACAACTGAGGATCTTAAAGTACTCAGAAGTGTAAGGAACACTGTACTTGATGAGGATGTCTTCTGGGTGCAGCTGCAGACCTCCCTGAAGATTCTAAAGCCATTTTCTTCACCGGTCACTGCGTCTGAATCAGACAGTGCACTTTTGTCAGACATTCCTTACCACATGGCCCAGATAAAATCAACTGTTTTTGAGAATCTAAGTGCATCTCCGCTTACAAGTACAGACGAAATAAAAGTTGAAAGACTTTATTAACAGACAGGAAGAATTTTGTTGCCAATCAATTCATGCTGCTGCAAATCTCTTGGATCTAAGATTCAAAGGCAGATATGTTAGTGATGATAGCACTGCCACTGCATTTGACTGGATTACAAATCAAGCAATACTTAGGACTAGATGTTGGAAAGGTATTTTCAAATGTTGCAGAGTACAGAACATCTTCAGGTATTTGGTCCAGGAATGCAGTCTGGGGCTCTGCCAAGCATATTCCTCCTGCAGCATGGTGCCAAGGCCTTTGCAGAACAGCCTCTGACTCCTCTTGCTTCTTGCCTGCTTCAGATTCCTCCATCTTCTGTAGCATGTGGAAGAAACTGGTCTATGTTTGGAAATATTCTCACCAAATCAAGAAATAAACTAATATGTGAAAGAGTAGAGAAGCTTGTCTTAATCCAGGCAAACCTTCAGTTTTCAGAAGTCCATGAAGAATCAGAAGAAGCAGAAACTGCTGATAGTGATAGCTCAGAAAATGAGACTGATTAGAAAAGTTTCACAGAGCAAAATTTGTATTCAATGAAGCTTGGGGTGGGGGCTTCCTTTTTTTCTCAGCTGTTTCTAAACATGAGTGCTTTCTGTATCTGCTTGATGCTGTGGAGGAGACTAAGTCCAGAATACTGGAATAATAACTTCCTTTGTTTTACTATAACGATGATGGTTTTGTCTGTTTTCAACTTTTTTACCTGCTTCTCACAAACTGACAAAAACTAAGAGATGCTAGGTTCCTTAGAGTTCAGCAGCTTGTAGCTCCATCTGTAACAAAATTTTAAAATGTTTTAAATTAAATTAAATTAGCAAATTGTAATTATTGTAGGCAAAACAATACTTTAAAATTTAATAAATATATCAAACATGATGCATTATATATATATCTCTATCAAACATGATAATTATATGAGCAAACCAAGTTACACATAATACATTTTATGTTCTTAAAGTAGCAAAGTGAATTTAGATCTGTAAAGGGTGCTAAGAAAATAAGTATTGCATATATTTCAATTTTCCCCCAAATTTCTGTTTTTTCCTGGGGAGGGAAAAAAAACGGAAGAAAATCAGTTTTTTTCCATGGCTTCAAAATTTCCCTTTCAGTACCTATAACAAAATTACTTCATTCAAAATAAGCCACCTTTCCTTGGATAAGAATTATAGGCTAGGGGACTTGGTAGCAAGAAGGGGACTTGGTAGCAGCTTACCGCTACATCAAGGGAACACATCAAGGACTTGGTGAATAGCTGTTCGCCAGGGCACCCATGGGGAAGACCAGGAGCAATTCCTGGAAGACTGCTTCAGGCTCAATTCCAAGAAAAACTCCTTCACAGTCAGGGTGTCCATACTATGAAATAAACTCCCTCCAGTGGTGGAGCAGTCACCTACCCTGGAAATCTTCAAAAGGAGACTGGACAGTTACCTTCCTGGGGTCACTTGACCCCAGTTGTCTTTTCCTGCCTAGTGCAGGCGGACTGGACCCAATGATCTACAAGGTCCCTTCAAGCCCCTAACAATCTATGAATCTATAAATAGACTTCTGCTTGAAAACGCATGCTTTGAAGCTTGCCTGGTCCCTGAGCCTTACGCTGACCTGTGATGGGGGATGTCACTCTTGTATTTTAGTAGATAAGTCAGTTTCCCATGACCTGGCTTTAAAATCTTGGAAAAGGCCAACAGGTATACTCAGATTTTATTAGGTGTCTATCAGTCCCTGAAATTGCAGGGCAGGGGGGAGGGCTCAGGCTTGCCACCCAAGGCTCTGAAAGGGGAGGTTTTTATAGAAGGGCTCCCAAAAACAGACTTTACAGAGTGTGCAGAAATAATTTCTTCCATTGGATTCCAGAAAGTTTAATAGAACTTACATATAACTGCTGTTCTTCCATTCTTTCCATTTAACTCTTACCATTGTGTAAATTAACTGCACTTGCCTGAAACAGGTTTTTATGTATGGCCCTAAGAACATAATCTGATGTCCGTAGGGTTGCATGGGTGAAGTAGCTGAGGGTGTAATTTAACCTGCAGGCCTTTGATCACTGATAATGATGTGTGAGATGGAAAAAGAACCAAGGGTGAATTTGTTGAGCTGGCAATAAGAAAAAAAAAGTTTTTTTTTTACTTGCAGTCTGAGCAAATGTGGTATGAAAATCAGTTTTAATGGTCATAGACCTCTGCAATGACATTTTAATCTGCTTTCATATATATAGGTGATAATTGTAATTCTTTGTAGTAGCAATTTAAAAGTTAAAGATTCTAAGTTAAGCTATTTTCTTTTGGACTGTTTAATTTATAAGATACTATAAATAGATAAACTCAGTTAACTTTGCATTTTAGGCTTTTTTATTACCTTCTTCTGATATATCTGCAACACGAAAAGTAGTGAAGGTATACAGAAAATGGATATTGCAAGAGAAACCTGTGTTTATGGAAGAACCAGATAAAAAAGAAAACAGTCCAGATGATTTGACTACCTTGGAGCATTCAGAAACACAGACAGATAGCAAACATGTATGGTACCAGTTGTTATTTAATACAAGCAGGTGGAATAATGTTTATCTTTTATTAAATATTGCTTTGTAAAATCTTTTTGTAACTAAACTGATACTTATTTGCCTGTTTACCTTTTCCTTCTGTAAATCTGTATTTTAAAAAGTGCCAAGTCTCATAATGCCCACTCCTGGGAATGGGAGATTCTGGATGCCGATCCCTTTTCAAAAACATGATCTCTTATCTTCCTTTTGTTTCCATATAAATACCATAAGATAGGCTTAATTAAACAAATAATTTACATTTTACAATATTAAATTGTGTGTTCTACCAAAGTAGAGCTCACTGTATAGAGTGATATTTCCTTCTGGCAGTAATATTTCAGTTTGGGTATAAAATGGCAGTATTAAAGTTGCATATATTTGAAACATAAATGCGTTATAATATCTTGATAAATGCCAACTTCCATTTTCAAATTTCTGTCAGTGTTCTGAATTAGAGCAAAAACATGGATCCAGGCATCTTGAATATTAGGAAGTTCAGATGCAGATCTGAACTTTGTACCTTGGACCTTTTTCATATATTGAACCAGGAATATATCCCAACTGTATTTGACCATTTCTCTGAGGTGTGAAATTATTTAAAAGGGCATTTCTTCATACTGGCAAAAAAGATTGCAGATATTTAAAAAAAAAAAAAAATTGCAGTGCCAGTTTTTATACTGTTTTATAGAGAGCCAAAATATTGACTCTGAATTTAAGGTGAACAGCCCTTAAACGTTTTATGAGCCTTTAAATATAATATGATGTAAATATTTGAATAAAAGAACACATTGATTAATGGGCACAAATTTATTTCCAAATTAAGCATGGAACCCGTGTCATTGTTCTGTTTCCCTCCCCATAGCATTTGCATGTTCTGTATGTAAACATAAAGGATAATGAAAGATATATCCCTATTAATAAATTGACTTTTTTGTTTTTGAAAGTTTGCCACTGAACATTCTGGACATAAAAGAACTTCCAGCTGGGGAAGAACGTATTCCTTCACTAGTGCTGTTAGTAGAGGATGTATATTAGAAGATGAAGACAAGAATGTGAAAGCTGGGGCACAGGCTGCATTACAGGTATGGTATTCAGAAAAAGCCTGTGGTTTTAACAAGAACTTCAACAATTCCCGTAAGCTGTTTGGAAGTTGGCAGAAGGAAGGGTTACCATATTTCCAATTCCAAAAAAGAGGACACCTGTTATGGGGACACCTCACTCCCCACCTGCAGCCCCATCTCTGCTCCTGCCCCTCACTCCCAACCCACAGACTGCTGGCCTTGCCAGTTCCCCTCACTCCTGATCCACAGTCCCTCACCCCCCAGGGCTGGTGTCCCTCAGGTTCAACCCATAGCCCCCTGGCACTGCCAGTGCCCCTCTCCCAAGCCACAGGCTCCCCAGTCCTGCTGGTGCCCCTCACTCCTGACCCAAAACTCCTGTTCCCTCCAGCCCTGCTGGAGGGTGCATCCAACTGCCCCATCCCAACCATGCTGCAATGCAGTGGCTGTAATGGCTCTGACATGCGGGTGGCGGTGGAATGAGCCCAGCCCTGGTGCGGGCTGCAGGGAGGAGGAGGAGAGGCCTTTGGCACCAGGCAGCATGACTACACCCTCTCCCGGGCTGTCTCTCCCGGATGCCCTGCCTCTGTGACCACGGGCCCTGGCTCCTGGTGCCACTAGTCTGGCTGCGCAGCTCCCCACTGCCCCCAAAGGGCCCTCCCTCCCCCTGCCCCTGTGACATGCCACAGCCTTAGCATCTGGACTCCATCCCCCAGCGCAGGCAGGCATCTACCTTCCTCACATGCCCTGGCCCTCCAGCCCCTGCTTCCCATAAACTTACCTGCATCCAGCTGCCAAGGCTGTTCTCACCACCCTGCCAGGCTGCATGCCAGCCATGTGTGTGTGCTTATGCAGATTCACATGGTGCCCCCTGCCTCCACTTGCCCTCCTTCTGCTCCCACCAGTGGAGCAGAGCAAAATCCTATACATTTGTTCAGGTTTTAAAAAAATGCCTGGATGGAGATCTGAGGACCCAGAAAGAGGTCCTGGAAAGCCCAGATATATGGTAACCCTAACAGAAGAGGCCTGTATAAGAAAATAGAAACATATTTAGGTTTTCCACTTGTCTAAGCGTGCAAGACAATTTCCATTCTAAGTCAATTTTCACGGACCTATAACTTTGCTCGGATAGATATCTGAAGGAAAAGTTGCAACAAAATCTCTGAAGACATCTGGGCTTTTATAGGGTAAAAACAGTTTCTTTACCTCCTATTCAAAACAAAAAAAAGACCACATTTCCCCCAACCCCTGGTTAAGTGGGTAACTCAAGACACGCAAAATGGCACTTCAGTCATGGTACCTAAAGAGAATTTAATAAAAAGTAACTGCTTAAAGCTTCGGGGTAAGGTGTTTTTAAAACCAGACTTATAAAAAATTGAGATTTCAATCCTGATTTTAATTGCTTCAGCTGTAAACTGTCTAAATGCATGCTTATGTAAGTAGCTATAATGATACCTGACAACAAAAATTTGAGAATGGCAGTAGCTGAAACGTCAATACTTCTGTATCTTAAAAATAAGGTGAAATGGTTGTGAATTAAATGTAAATGTTTCCTTCTGAGCTCTTTATCTTAACATTTCTCTACATAGAGAAACTGCTGTACAGTAAGCTAGGGAGTGAACTGACAGTGCTTTAGCCATTCTATATAAGCTGCTACATGGACACTGTCACTGTGTACTAAGTTCAAGGGGGCTTCCTCCTTTTTCAAAGTAGAGTGAGCTGCCACATGCCAAGAGTGTCCAAACAAGGAGTTGGCAAAGGGTGATGGTGACATACATTACTTGTTTACCTAAGTTGTTATACTTTTGTATTGTATAGATTTTATAATTAAGGTTAAAATGGCTATTTATGTAAAATTTTCATTCACTAAGTTGGAACAAAAATAAAATTTGCTCTTACACTTTTTTATAGCAGTTGCAATTTTCCATCTATGACATTCTATAATGTGATGGGCTAGTGATAAAATTATGTGTAAAAAAAAAAAAAAAAAAAAAAAAAAATAGCAGCAAATAGGTTTAATTCAAAGGTACAGATTTATTTGCATCTCATTTTGAACAAGAAGATGCTCCTTGCTGGCAGGTAGGAAACACATACCATTGCTGATTTAGTCAGAGGACATCCACAGTAGAATCCCTTGCGGTCTTAAGACTAAAATAATCTTTAGTACGATAGCCAGCATAGGCCATAACTTCTAAGTAGCAGAAGCAGCTGAAAGAAAGATTACAATTATTTTTGTCTCTACAACTTTGAATAGCCTGAGTTGTATAGATCCAAAGAGCTCAGGCTATTCACCTCATTTGATTCTAAACTCTTCTTGTTCAGTCTGCATGTCTTACTGGATAACTGAATGAACACCAAGTAGTCAATTACTTGTGCAGGCAGAATTAACAGGAGCAATATATGTGAATTGGGGACTTTGTATTAACATTGAAAAGAAGTAACTGTTGATCAAATATGAAGTGTTTTTTTCTCATGTCTTTGCAGAAATACTTGATAGGGAAAGCATAACATTCAGTCAGGCATATATTACTAGTATATCTAAAGTCAACATGGTCACTCAAGAAACAAATATGGCAGAGGAAATTCACAAAACTAGCTATCTAAACTTTAAAGACAAATCTGCATGCAGTGTCACCAATCAGGAGATGATTTTCTGCACACATCAGCAGCCTGTCTGAGAAGGTAAAATGCACATCTGGTTTAAAAAGAAAAGACAGCTTTTAACTGAGAGCTTGTTTTTTAGTTTTTACCGATTCTTAGGGCTACTAAATAATTCTCTGCAGTTCTAATCCAAAATTTGGATTAAAAATAATCTAAGGATCATGGAGCAGCATAATTTGGTTTCTACCTTTACTATTCCCTCTACCCCCTCCCCATCCTAAATTTCATTAAAAAGGGACTAAATTATATACTAATCCTGAGTACTAGGGGTTAGCCAGGGTTATCCCATTCTGTGAACCTAGTGATAAGCCATCTACTCAAGTAGTCTGTTAGCAAAGACGTTTTCTCTTAACAAGCTGCTGTTCCAGTTTCAAAATTTTGTCCTTGATGGGCTGGCTTTTGAGAAAATTATCCTAGTTAAGGGCCCTCCAGCTTACATTAAAGACAGCAGGAGTCCTCCTATTAATGTGATAGCTGTACAATTGGGCCCTTTAAGAGGACATTCAGGTAAAGTGGTCAAAATGCCTCTATACGCCAGAAAGCACTCTATACTTCCTTTTGCTGTGCTAAAAATGGAGTTCTGCCGGGTTATGTAAGCACTGATTCAAGATTTGCTTTTTAAGTAAAGAATGGATAAAGGCCTTTTTCTTTTTGCCATCTGAAGCAACTGTTAGTGCAGTTGAACCTTCTAATGAGTTTCCTTTTGGACAACTTTTAAGTTCTGCTGTATTTCTTTAAATGCATATTAAACTGTGCTCCTGACTTGGAAAGCCAGACATATTAGAAACTATTTGCATACTTACAGAGATGGGAATTGTTTGAAGCTATGGGATTGCCTGTGCTAAAAGTAAATTTTCAAAAGTAGAACTACTGTTTCGATATGTTCAGCTAGAAAATAGCTGGCAAAAAGGGGGCAAAAACAAACATTCAAAAGATCCTGAAAATATTCCATTTTATTGTAACAGTGAAAACAAACAGAATATGTATTATGTTTTTATTATTATAGTGGGTGAAACTTAACTCTCTTCTTTGAAATTGTGTGGAAGAGCAAAGAAAATAGTGATAGATTAAAAAAAAAAAGTAACACAACTTACTCTAAAGAAAGGTAAGGTTCAGTTAAAAGAGGACAAAATGGCTGTTGCAGAATTTGGCTGTTAATCTTGTGTGGCACTGAATTTTTTTCTAATTAAAATGCTTTTCTTTCAAGGTGTTTTTGACCAATTCTGCAAATGTTTTTTTATTGGAACCATGTGCTGAAGTCCCTGCACTCTTAAAGGAGCAAGTTGATGCTTGCAAAGCAGTTCTGAGTATTTTTAGGCGCATGATAATGGAACTTTCAATGGACAGAAAAACATGGTAAGATTTAATTTATTTCATCTATATTTCACATTGTATTAATATTAGAACTGTAAGGCAGAATAACTGATCAGGAGAAAAGGCTTTATTTAAAAAAATATATAATAAGATTATACTTACTATTTGGTAACACAAGTTATGATTCCACAGAGGGAAAAATGCTCATAAAATGTTGAGTATTGAGAGAGTTTTGTTTTAAAACTTTTGCTACTATAACCTTTAGGTGAACTATTCTCAGTCATAAAACTTGATTCTTGTGCAAGCTAAACATTCAGCATTTTACAATAATGTATTGAAATTTTGCAGTGGTAAATGCTGCTAAATTAAAAATTGATTTTTAAGTTGTTGATCTAGAATGATATGAATCAGTTCTGATGTTTGAAATGATCATGTTACACTAAGGCAGACCTTGTAGTTCAGGAGCTAAATTCCTGTGATTGCTGTGAAAATGTGAGAAGGCTTTTTTTTTAAATCAAACCCATTCAGTTCCTCTTTCTATCACTAGGGCTGACAGGTGCCTTTTTGTTTGTGCTCATCTGTGTGGGCTTGAATATACCTTCTTAACTCTTTGATCTATTTATCACCAAATATAAGCAAGTGCTTGCCTGGGTGTGTAGGCTTGAGCATACTTTCCACCACTTTTGCATATTTATCAGTTGCGTTTAATCTAAAAGTATTTTTCTAATGCAAGATGGACTATTTTATTTAATAGTAGAAATATGTAGAAGATTAAACCAAAATCTATGTTGATAGAATGTTACTAAAGCAGTGATTCTCAACCAAAGTGCTGCAGCATCCTAAGGGGTTGCCTTGATATTCGTTCCAAGGTGCTGTACAGTGTTAGTAGTTTGGTGTACAAACATGATTCACAAGAGAAACCCAGAGATTTCAAATAGGAATTCATAGTCTTAAAAACATGACCCATGGTGGTCTTTCTAATATCTTTGCAATACAAAAATTGTTCTGTTATTTTTCCATCGTCAATAACAAATGAAAGTTAAGAGTTAGCATTTTCAAATGGGTACCTTCAGTCTAATGAGGGGTATCTTGAGTCTGAAAAGGTTGAGGACGACCGCGCTAGAAAGTTGTGCACTTTGCTTACAGAAGCAACATTGCATACACTAGGGGCTGCTTGCTCTCCTGCATTCCCCTCTGTTTGCTCCCTGTGTGTCAGTTGTCCCTTTCCCTCCATTTCAGGAACTCTACATAACCTCTCTTAATATCTCCATCATGCTATGGACTCTGGGTTACTTCATGTCTGCTGTTTGTCTTTTCCTTTTCCCTTCTGAGTTCTGGTTTATCTTGTGCTTGTGAATCATCATTTTAAAAGCTGTATTATGAGCAGGGATTATGGTTTTCTTTGTTTAAAAATCACAAATCCTCTGATTAAAACCCCAAAATGCATGCTTTTTCTCAATTAAAATGAAACGCCACTATACAGGCAACCCCTGCTTAATGCTGTTTCACTTAGCACTATTTCACTATAACGCTCATTTTACATTCATACGTGATTCCACCTAGTGCTCAGCGAGTTTCATTATAATGCTTACAGGCATTGAGCAGGGAGCGTACACTAGTGCCACAGTGCATTGGTGGTGCGCAGCCTGGTTGTGCAATTTAGCCCACCTGTGCCCAGGCCAGGTGCAGCAGGGCTATGATCGTACAATGACTCCTGCTGGGGGAGACCTGAGCGTCGCTCCTGGTGCCTGGAGTGACTGTGACTGTGACTGGCCGTGATCGCCTGGCTCCCATTCCCCAACAGATGGGTGGCACAGCCAGAGTTGTCCCTGTGCTGGGGGCAGGTGCAGGCTGCCCGCTGCAAGCTCAGATTCCCCTGAAATTGGCCCTCACCAGCCGGAGAGTGGGGAGGGCCGGCCAGTGCCCCCTCGAGGAGTGCCAGTGGCTCTTCTGGTTTTTCTGGCAGCACTTCTGGTTTCTGGTTTGCTGCTGGCACTTCCAGGATAGGCAATTGGCTGCTGGGGGACCCCTCCCCCCCTCCGGTCGGCAGTCCACTGCTGGGGGGCACCCCCTCTGCCCCCATCAGCAATTGGTCACTGGGAGACCCCCAGAGCGAAGAGGCACCAGTCACCCATGACTGCAGGGAGCCCCATGCCGTCATGCCAAGGTGCCCTATGCCCACCCAGAAGCAGTGGGGGTGGTAGCCCTGGAATTCTGCCAGCCTGCAAGGGCAAACCCGTCCTTTCCCTGCATTTTTCTCCTTTAAAGAAAATTTGGGTTTTTCTCCTTAAAATGAGAAAATCTGGGTTTTACTGCATTTTTCTGTGGTGAACAGAAAACCTGGATTCCTGATTATGAGGATACCCAAGAGCTCTGGGTTTTGCTGGAAAGCTTTAATGAATTGATCCGTCTGAAAACAGTTACAGAGCTGGTTGGAGCTGCTGGTTCTGCTAACCAGGTGCCTGGGGCTCTCCATGCTCCCCCTTTTTGCTTCTTATTTTTTCTGACTTTTACCAAAACTAATAAGAGTTCTAATCCCTAAAGGGTAGCACATTTCCTTTAAATTTTGCAATTCACTGCATATGATATTTAGAAGATATGTTACAGATAGAAACGTCATTGTGTGCAAATATTTTGCATCACTCAGTATATTAGGGCTGCAAAATCAAGCAACCTTGGATTTTCCTCCAAGGAGTAGGAAATCCTAAAATAGTATTAATGTGAGGAAAGACACTCGCTGTGACAGCAGATACCTGCTAGCAGTGGAGAAATAGTGAGATGCTAAGAAACAGGTTCTGCTCCTGGTTATAAAATGTCTCCCGTCTCTTCTCCCATATTCTATCTTCCTCACTCTCAGCCCCTCCAAACTGTTCTTGTCTGTTGTTTTCTCCACTCTTCCTCCTAATTCCAGTTCAGCTGTCTTTGCCTGCACCATTCTTTTTCTAGTCCCAGGCTCCTTGCCCATTCAGATCATATCTCAGCATTCTGTGATTGGTTCCCAGGCCTATTTCCCTTGCTCAGCTGTTCTTGTTCTCCATTCCTACCACATTCTTCCCATCTAATGCCATTGTTTCCTGTCCACCCTCCAGTTCCTCAGCACTTCCATTTCCATTGCCAGCTCCTGGATCCAAGTCTCCAGTTCTTCATACACAACCAATCCAGTGTTCCCCTCAGAATTACAACCAGAATTTCTCTCTCCCAGACTCCAGTTCCAGTCTACTCTCTTTCCCCCACCCTGGTTTGTTTAGGATGATTTCTGTACCACTCCCCCTATCTTTTCCCCACTCCGATGTGCCTGTTACTATGAGTATTCCATAAGGTATGCTAAGACTGTATGTGGGTTATCCTGATATGTGCAATATGCTTTTTACTCCTTGTCAATGAAAGTGGCATTTCTAGTGGCAATTGGTAGCAAGGAGAGCGAGTAAGATCTGAGCTGTCCCAGCAGATCCTCTGTATATTATCTTTTACAGTCCTTCAATGCCAGAAAAGCTTTAGCTGATTATTTGCACATCACTAAGACTTTTTGTGGGTTTACAAAGCTTTTTATAGCAATAGTAGAGAAATCTAAACACATGGAAGTTTTGGTTCAAAGATTGCCAAGTTGAATCTTTAAGCTCTGTTAAACTCTGTTATGAAACTGTTATGAAGTAGGGCCATCATCAGTGAGGTCAAGCCTGCTTCCTTGAAGGTCTAGGCCAGGGGTGTCCAATGTTGGAGTGGCTAAGGACCACAGACCTCATCGGCACCCTGCTGTACTGCCAGCCCCTCCCTCCTTGCCTGTCCCCTGCCCCCAGCACATGCAGTGTATGGAGGCTCTAGGACTGCTGAGTTGCAGGCTCCTTGGGTTCTGGGGGGCTGTCACCCTAGGCCAGGGGTTTTCAACCTTTTTTAATAAGTGTACCCCCGGCAGCCGGATGTGGGAGGCGGCATGCGGCTAGTTGCAAAGTGGTGGCAGTGTGGGTTGGTGGGTGGCAGCAGGAGCTGCCACATGCTATCTCCCCACCCCCCTGTGTCCGGCCGGCTGGGCGGCACCTGTGCAGCCCACAGAGGGGCGCTGCTGCCTTCACCCTGCTCCTGGGAGGCGGCAGCATGGGGTAGATGTACCCCTGGTTGACAACCCCTGGTCTAGGTTACGTCTGTAGCCTTTCTTTGCAGTGTATTTATAAGCAGCATCTATAGCAAGGCCACCTGGAGCTCAATACAGACCTGTATCAATACAGACAGAGATTGTTAACTGTGTGAGTCTGAAGTCAGAGCAAAGACAAGAGTAGAAATGTACCTTATTGACTGAATCCGAGATGTATAAGCATTTGTGTGCAAGAGCTCACTTCATCAGATACTATGAAAGGACATGCACAGAGAAGGGTATCAAATAGAGAGAGAGTTGAATGCAGAAGGCAGAAAAGTGAGGGAGGTGGGGAAGACAGAAGAGGGAAGGCAGTGCTGAGAAAGGCAAAACAGATGATAAACCAAATGGAACAAAGGGGTCCAAAAAGTTAATCCAGCTAATGGAGTAAGAATCTGTAGTCCCTGTTTAGACCAGAATTAACAAAACCAAATCTGTGGATGATTTCTTGTCTTACAATTTTCTGGTCAAGTCAGCTTTTAAAGTACTGTTGTTTAAAAACAGGTACTCTTAGGTCATCAATGAAAAGTCTAGGAATGTTAAAATGTTCTGCACTAGGCTTTTCTGTGTTTTTTGGCCTCAATGTCAGACCAGTGTTACCTCATTCTTTAACATGGGGATTGCCCTGTCTGTCAAACCTGGGAAGAGGGGCATTGTAAGTAGTGATGGCATATATGATGTTGATAGAGGTGCAAGTGAGTGAACCGCAGATGTTATAATCCATGTGAGTTGGCCCAGTGATAATGTGAGTTTGTATTGATGGGCAGGGGGGCACAACTTGCATTTGAGCGTGTTGCAAGACTTGGTGCCTCAGTGAGAATAGGAGGTAGGTAGCCTGTTGAACATCACGACAAATATTAGGCTATTGTGGAGGCCTCAAGGAATGGTGCTGCTTTTACTATGACAGTCTTTCAGTTTCTGTTTTCCTAGGAAACTCAGGCCCACTTCTAGGTATGTGTGGGCACTATATTGAGGTCATCTAGGTGAATTATTCAGGCAAGAAAAGGTTGGTAATTATCAGTAATTGGAGTTCTTTGACACGTATTATCCACATACATATTCAAACCCTGCCCTCCTTTTTCTCCTCTGTCGTAAGTACTAGAAGTTTTGTGACTGAGAGGAAACTGAGTGAAAAGTGTTCATTTCCCTTTATCCCCTCAGTCCCTGGGGGAGAAGGGTTGGGACTGGACCATACTTGATTTTCACACCTTAGCAATACTTGTATCTTATCAAAGCCTTACGGCTGAGTATATTTACCTGTGGCAATATTTACGTGGACAATACATGTCAAAGACCTCCAGTTACTGGTAAGTAGCTTTCTTGTATTATTTAATAAAATTAAATATTTTGCATCCAAAAACAATACACAATTTTGACTGCTTCTATAGACACTCAGTTCTAAAGTCTTACAGTGTCCCTGGTATGTAACTAAGGGCATCCTTAAGTTCTCCTTAGGCACTCCCAGTGGTCTGTGTGTGGACCTACTATTGAACTAGTTAGAGATGTCTTTCTTGCCTGTGACTTTGGGATTTTGGTTATTTCCCCTTCTGAGTCGCCTAGTAAAATATCAAAGGTTAACTTTTCCCCCAACTTTCTACCTCCATCTCTATATCTCTGTCTTGAAGGTCATCTGCAAAGTATATTTGAACATAATCATGTTTTCAGTTTGAGACTTGGTACATTTCTCCCACTGACAAATGAACAAGTATAATTAATAAAACATGCAACTAAAATGTGAGATTTTACTTTGATACCAGGGAACAGATGTTACAGATTCTCCTGAGAATTACAGAAGCAGTCATGCAGAGGCCAAAGGATAACCAAATAAAGGACACGTTTGCTCAAAGCATGGCAGGATTGCTTTTCCGGGTAAGTGCCTTTCTTTTTGTTAAGAGCATGTAAATCTACTTTTGCAATGCAAAGCATCTTCAGAAGAATGGTAGATAATTTTCATGTTAGTTTTGGTTGTATCAGAGGTTGTTTTTCCATTATATTTTTCTGCCTCTTAAAATTTTATTGTTTTAATTCAATATTGCCCTGTCATATTAAAATACTATTTATGACCCATGATATCCTGACTTAATGGGGCATTGTCTGTTTTGTAAATGTAGCCACTAGAGGCTCCAGCTGCATTGGAGCAGGTCTCTCATTCTAGCCAGAAGGAGATATTTACATGTCATGGTAAGAAAGACACATAAATGTGTGTTATGGAATTTGTGCTTTTGTTACTACTGTAAGAGAAACATTTATGCTGAAAATAGGCATTCCCTTTATGCTCACTGATCCCTCATTTAGAAGCTACAGCTAGATTTTCTATTGTTTGTTCTTAGTAATTTCCTGTTTCCTGTTCATCTTGCACTCTTCTAGTTGCAAAATACTTACTTTCATATGGAAACAACTTGGTTAGTTTAATAAAATAACATAACTAGTATATCATAATCAGTACATCCTCCTTTTATAGGATTAGCTATATTTTTGCAACTTGGCTCTATCAAAATCGCAAATAATCTGAGCTTTCTATAATTGTTTTCCAATGGGTAAATTCATCTAGCAAGTCAAAGTGTTGGACTGTGTTAAATGAAGGAAAATATTCATAAGTAAATTAGTAAGTACTTATGCCCTGAGGTACAATATGAGGGCTCATGGCATCTAGCATTAAGATTTTTCATGATGTGCCATTGTTTGTTGACAGTTTTCAATTTTTTACTTCGCTCTTTTTATTATAATGATAATTCTCTTATATTATTTCAGAGCTCTGAAAGTAAAAGTATTATGAACAGGTATTTTCAACAAGTTCTGGTTGTTGTCAGGAGTTCTTTTTAGCACAGTAGATTACTCTTGAATTTCAAACACTGGGAACTTATCTAGAATTGATCACCAAAAATATATTTACCCTATTGTGTTCACCAGGATGTTACCTTTCATTCCTTTTGGCTCCAAATTGTGTTTTCTTAAAGAAATTTACAACTTACTGATGAATCATATGGGCAACCTATGAGCCATATTCCAGTCTTGATATATCTTCTTTACTTATTGACTAGTCAAGATCTATGGAAGTTTGTATAGAGAAAAAGTGTGTACTGTATATTTTCTGGAACAAAAATCATGCATTAAGGTGGAGGTAAAATACAGTTGAGAAGTGTATATTAGTAACTAAGAAGTGAAAATGTTATAGGGATTTTAACTCTACATACAGTGGTACCATGTACGACTATGATGTAAAAGGTAAAGATTAAAACATTTCAGTGTTATGGTCCCTGGTTAGATAAATGGAACCAAATTTTAAACACATTCTATTCACTGCCCCTCTTGTGGTGTTCCATAAGACGCAGTTAAGGTGATGTTGATGTATGTAAGCATTTTCCCATATCATTGTTTATTGCATCTCTGAAGTCAATCCAGATTGGAACCTTCCAATTAAGTGTGAATAGGAAAGACGGTTTTATTTTATATAAACGATTGGTCTGTTTAGATTCTGTGTATTCAGCAGTTGAAAATATTCTCTCCTCTATATTCAGTTTACTTCTGATGTATTCTTTTATTTCATGTATCAATTTTTTAATGATTTCAGATTTTTAAACTCTCTGGCATCAGACATACTATTGACAAAGACATTCAGGCTATTGATGTCAAATCGCTGTACATATATTCATTGGATAACCAATTTACAAGTGAATCGAGTCTCCTGTTCCTTCCTAAAGTAGTATATTACCTTTCCTATTTGGTAATAATCTTATAGGAGTATGACAATAACATCCTCCCCCACCATTTTTTTCCTTTCAAAAACAATTTTTCCTGTAATTTGTGAAAGGAACTGAGAATAACATTTAAAAACTAAAGCAATTTAAATAAGAATGCATCACAGCACAACATTGTGGGTGTACCAGCATCAAATAAATATTAAGATACTGTTGTTCCTGAATGGTACTTGAATGACATCTGTCCAAAGCAAGTACTTTAATGTAGAACAAATAATGTAATACAGACAATAAAGAAGGAAAACAATACGCCAGGAAATGTATATACAATAATCACTAGGGGAAAAATTAGGAGGAGATTAAAAAGATTTTTTCCTACAATATTTTTTTTTCAAACCAAGACACTTTTACATAACAGTTTGCATAAATTAGGTTTAATTCTTAATTTACAAAGTGTGTTGATCTCATAATCAAAGTCTAACAGCTTAATTTCAAGAAAAAATATGAGAGCAAATGTACATCTTTTTCTCATTTTAATCAGATTTTAAAACTTTGATTTCTAGCACCATTGGCTGCATCCAGACGTGTGTGGATATTTGGATCCCCGGGGACAACTAGCAGCAGCCCACCTTATTCCTCCACTAGTTGTCCCCAGGGAACACCTGTGCCATGTATGTTCTGGCATGCAGGAGGTTACCCAGGGCGGGGTAGGGGAGTTTGGGGCCAGCAGTGGGCTGGCTCTAGCAGTCTTACCGGCATCCTGGGGGCCTCCCAGGGCTTCAGCAGTGTTTTCCACCCCGTGTCTTTTTTTTCACTGACTTTTTTGACCCCTGGATATCCAGGGGTCAAAAAATCCTCCTGTAGAAAAAACCTCCATAGAGGACAACAGAATATATGGTATGTGGCGTTGCAGATATGTCTGCAGTGCCACATACCACATGGCCATGCTCATCTGGACGCGGCCATTGTGACTCTTAGCTGTTGTTTTTATTTAGATCAGTGGTTTTCAACGTTTTTGGGCTTGAGGCACCTCTCGCTATTTGAGGCACCCCTCCATAACTTTTCTGAACTAAGCAGAACCACCTTTCAAAACTAATTTGTATATTACAGTACTTAACTCCTTGCAGAGCGGCCTGACCATGGGCATGGGGGTCCTCCAGACAGGACAAGCCTGAGCCTATGTTATCTACTTAGTTAATCTGTTTATCTCCTCACACCTTGCTTATTTCCTCTTACCTCATGGCATCCTTCAAAAGATCTGGCAGCATCCTGGTTGAGAATCAGACTTAAGTAGGGGTGCACCGATAGAGATTTTGGGGGCTGATACCAATAGCCAATATTTAAGAAGGCATATCAGCCAATACCAGTTTGATATCTGATGCAGCTGCCTCCAAGTGGTAAGTCTGTTGTGGTGGAAGGGGCATGGGGGGGGGCGCAGATCAATGCCCTGCGCCCCCCCCCGCCGGTGAGGGAAGGAGGGAGCAGGGGCAGGCGCTGCCCACAGAGGGTAGGGAGATGGAGGCTCAGCTCGTGGGGTGGGGGCGGCTCCTGCCACTGCACGCATCCCAGGAGGACGGAGGGAGTGCCTGTGGGTCTGCGTTGGGCAGACAGGTGGGCTGGCACAAGTGCTGTGCAGGGCTCTTCATGGCAGGGGCTGGGCTCAGAGTGGGCACCAGCAGCACTGGAGGGGGGCTGCAGCCACCTCAGATTTCACCACTGCTCTGCTCCAAGCCCTGTGCCACCAGGCTCAGCCTGCCTCCATGTCCCACCTCCACCCACACACTGCAGCCCTGTCCCAGCACCACCAGCACCCACTCAGAGGCTCTTTCAGCAGGGGTGGGCTTGGAGTGAGTGCTGGGAGGGGGCTGCAGCCACCTCAGATTTTGCTGCAGCTCCACTGCCAGTGCAGCTGCTGCCACCAGCTGCCCAGCACAGCCTCAGCTCTTCCCAGTGCGTGGGTGGAGGTAGGACATGGAGCTGGTCTGCAGCTGGCAGCGCAGGGCTAGGAGCAGTGTTGCAGCAAAATTTGGGGTGGCTGCAACCCTCTCCCAGCACCACTGGTGCCTGCTCCAAGCCCAGCCCTTGCCAAGAAGAGCCGCGCAGTGCTGGCTCCAGCCCGCCTGCCCTGCACAGATCCAGGGGCCACACCCCCCCCCCACCCGGGGTGCAAACAGTGGCGGGAGCTGCCCCCCCCCACGAGCTGTGCCTCCATCCCATTCCCCCGCCGTGCCTGGGCAGAGCCTGCCCCTGATTCCTCCAAACCCCTGGGGGGGGGTGTTGATCTGCCCCCCACATGGCTCTTCCCTCCCCACTCCCTTTCAGATTTACCAGCTAGAGGCAGCTCTCCACGCTGCCAGATCTGCTCTGTGCTGCACTGCGGCTGCACACAGCCCAGGCATTTATAGGCCAAATTATTGGCCCCATTGAGCTAATATCAAATACAGCACATTTTCTTTATGTCAGTACCAATATGATATTGTATCAGTGTATCTGTGCACCTCGAGATTTAAACTATACTTATATCTGGTTTACCTTACACTGTATTTCATAAAGGTATGGTCTTAAGTTTTACCTTGTGCTTTGTACCCTAAATTATCCTAAATTGACATTTAAATCAGATGTTTCATTTTCTAGTTTTCTTCCCCAACCTCCTCTTGAATCAAGAGGAAATTGGACTGCACAATTTTGATACGGTTCATGTTCTGCCACATGACAGATCATGAGCTTTCAAAAGTTCCATTTGCTATATATAGCATTTGCAGATAAGGTTAGTAGTTAGACAGTATTCACCCAAAAATTGTCAACATGAAAATTTAAGTACATGCTACTAGAGAATTAAATTAGGTCTACTCAAATGAGTTAGAGCCCATTTCACAAGGGCTAAACTTCAGTTACTTTCTGAAAAAATCCCTATTCCTGAATTCTGTAGGCAGGCTGTATGGACATCAGAACCACACTTTCACTTAGAACTGTTCTGTTTATCCTCAAGTTTTCATACTTCAAGAAGGCTATTCTGCCAGATTGGGCTCCTAATGCCCACCTCTTAAGTATGAGGTCACTGCTTGCTGGTCACCAGAAGTAGAATAAATATGGACAATAATTTGAGAAAGCATGGGCAGCTATACTTCTTGTAGATGGGATTTCCACATGGATTCCATGACCCATATTCTTTCACTAGCTTCTGTATTGGTCAGTGAACTGAAGGGCAGTTGTGCTCACTCTGCCCTTTATGACCTGTGGGGAAAGGAAGGAGGACATCATGTTCCCAGGTGCAGTCCCAGTAGTGACACATCTCAAAGACTCACAATTACAGTAAGAGGTATTTATTTTTACGTACAAATGTCACTCTACCAAAGCTGTATTTATGTATGCATCATGAGAGAAGATTTCTATATTTAAAGAAATAGAAGTATTTTTAACTGGCTGGTATCCTGGGTACTAATTACCTTAAGAAACTCTTTGGAGTAATGAAACTTTTGTTGTTTCCCTAGTTTCAAGGTGTTATGTTTTTTGACACCTTGGGCTCATACCCTAAGAGAAAAGCAAAGGGAGATATTTTTTCCCTTTAGTCCATTCCATGGCTGAAAATCCTGACCAGTCTCCCTTGTACACGTACACACATATACATCCAATATAACTTCGCATAATTTCTGATTGTCTTTGAAAATGTGTTGGTAATATTTTTGTAATTCCATGCTTTATAGAAATGTACAAAATGTTATTTGTTTTCTTTTCCAGACCCTTATTGTGGCTTGGATCCGAGCAAATCTGAGTGTTTACATTTCTCGAGAACTCTGGGATGAATTGCTTAGCGTGCTGTCTTCCCTCACTGATTGGGAGGAGCTGATAAGTGAATGGGCCAAAATTATGGATTCTCTAACAGTAGTGTTAGCAAGAACAGTGTATGGAGTAGAAATGACCAACTTACCGCTGGATAAACTGAGTGAACAAAAGGAAAAAAAACAAAGGGGAAAAGGCAAGTTGCTATTCTTTAGTGCATTTTATGTTAAATTAGTTAAAACATTCCAAGTTAGATTATATCAGAGTAGAATTGGAAATCTGAATTTGACATTATAGTTCCTGACAGTGCAAATATTTGGTTAAAAAATTACTTCCAACACCCTGCAGTTTGTATTATTATAAACCTACCCTGCGCTTCCTGATTGTGGCAGAGCACAGTTGGTGCCTGCCACTTTAAGGGCCAAGTCAAGCAGCCAGCTGGTGCTCGATTGTGGCGGCCATTTTAGAACCAGAGCCACCTACATAAACAGAGCAATTTGCTGCTGGCAGCCAGGCAGGAAACATTGCCTGGCTGAGCTGCTGTATGAGAACATCTGCCAGTAGGAGCAGG
Source organism: Alligator mississippiensis (assembly GCF_030867095.1). Lineage (NCBI taxonomy): Eukaryota > Metazoa > Chordata > Crocodylia > Alligatoridae > Alligator > Alligator mississippiensis. The sequence goes on from NC_081824.1 coordinate 229,198,797, forward strand.
AGGCTTGTGGTCCTGGGCATGACCTAAAACTGCATCCTGCTGGGAGTAGGTGGCCTGGTGGGTCTCCCAGTGGTGCAGGAGCCTCTAGGAAAATACCAGACCAGTTACCACCCTGGTGGAAGGTGGGTTGGGACACCTCAATAACCCCTAGCCCCCACATCACTAGGTAGCACTTGGGACCAGGCATGGTTATAGCCCTATGAGCCCCCACCGGGGAGGAAAGCTCCATAGCGCCAGTGAGGGGGTGGAAGATGTGGAGCCCCAGTAAGGGTAGGCCCCCAGTGGAGGGGTATAGAGTATATAGAGTTGCCCTGGAAGGAGCCAGGGCAAGCTTGGTCCCAGTCAGGTAATTGGCTGGCCACTACCGCAGTGAGGGTCACTGGAGAGGCCCAAAAGATGGTACGTCTGTCATCCAAGGTGTGCACTAGATAAAGCCTATGGCCTAAGGGGCCCTCCGAGTGGGAGCAAGGCAGTATAAGTTGTCGATGCGTGAGAGATGCTGTAAGAGGGGGTGGAGTGCGAGAGGTCCCTAGTGAGAGGAGGGCAGTATGAATGTGTGTGTATATGAGGCCTATCAACAGGGGCTAAGCTTGGTCCGGCTGTAGGCTGGGAGCATTATGTCACCTGGATGCCATCTGTGAGGCTTGGGCTGTGGTGTAGGGATGGAATGGAGCTGCAGATAGTGCCCTCTGGCATCGGGGCAAGAATGAGCAGCCTCCTGCCTAAATTAGAATCAAATGAGAAACAACAAGGTGCGGAAGGCGAGGAGGTGGGTGGTTGGCCCAAAAACAGGCAGATGGGCCAATGCCAGACCGGCCCCAAGAAAGCCCCCTGTTACACTGAGCCCTGCCTACAGGGCAGGTCCAGGTCACTTCAGAGCCCAGAGCCAGCACCAGGGGCTGTACCACATGTTTAACAGCCCTGCAGTACAGTTTTGTTGTATAGTAGTTTTCCTTGATGTGTTTGGATCAAGGTTGTCTATCTTCTATACTTCCAAAGTTGGAATCCCTTACATTTAAAAAAAATCTTTTTGCCAGAAATAGTAGATTGAAAACTTGCATGTCCTGCGCAAATTGTTTTAGCTCCTTTTTTTTTGTACTGTGAATTGAAGTATAGTGTTGATTATAACTATTGTAACTGATGCTGCCTTTCTCAAAGGTGGCATCTCAGATCCACAAAAGGTAACTGCAGTGGGAAGATCATTTTCATTAAGCTGGAGGAGTCATCCTGAAGTTGTGGAACCAATGAGATTCAGGAGTGCTACCACCTCTGGAGCACCAGGAGTTGAGAAAGCAAGAAATATAGTCCGTCAAAGAGCAACAGGTTAGGCACTGACTGCTTTAACCTCATTATAATCAAAACATCTGAATTATAAGCCTGAATTTTTAAAAAAAATTATAACTTCTTCTATATCTTTTAATTTCAGTTTTGTTTAGAAATAAATGTGTTCCCAAAAACTGTTCCCTAAATGTTTTTCTTAACTTACTCTCTTTTCCTTCAAAGACTGCTCATTTTTATTTATTTCAAGACATCTTTTAGTCAAAAATGTTATAATTAGGAAAGAGATCTATTGACTCCTTATGTAAGAATGAATGATTTATTATTTAGTACCACCTTTTTTTTTTTAAATAGGTCAACAAACAAATTGATTGGCTAAGTGTTCTGGCATGTGCAGACATAACGTAACCAGTATATCTGTACAAACTGGGACTTTTTTTAGCCATGTTGATCATCTGTGAATCTTTAAGACAGTGGCATTTAATTATGTTTCTAAAACCCCTAACTCTCTTGTCTACAAACAACCAGCTTCAGGAAAAATGAATATTCACTAGTGAATTAAGATTCACTGTCTTTCTCAGACAAGGTTCTTTGGGTAAATCTGATATCTTTTATTAGACCAACTCAAATGGTTGGAAAAAATTCTTCTTTGCAAACTTTTGGGCACAAACACCCTTCATCAGGCCGAGGAAGCATCTGTTCAGACCAACTGTAACAAACCACCCTCAGTCTGACGAAGGGTGTTTCTTAGGAGCATGTGAAACAGGTCATATTCAATGCTGCTGTGGGATGTTCTATCTGCCCTAGCATCGCAGCATTCACGAGCCGCCTGGTACCTTGAGGAATGTAGAAAAAACATTTAAAACTCTGTCTATGTCTGAATTGTTGAATCTTTCCAAACCTCTCCGAATTGATTCGGAAGGTTCCAATTAGATTCGCAGAGATTAAAGGGTCTCCTGGTTCAATTTGGATTGAATCTGAAGATGCAGACACTCCGAATCGGGCCAAATCTTCGCTGAATCCAGTCGGTATCTGAAGCTTTGCACAGTCCCAGTGTTTGTGACCAAAATCTTGCAAAGAAGAATTTTTTCCAACTATTTGAGTTGGTCTAATAAAAGATATCGGATTTATCCAGAGAACCTTGTCTGCCTATGTCCTTAGACCAATACATCTACAACCTATGCCTCTGGCTTTCTTAAGCATTTAAGTATTGTGATGAATACAAGTTTATCCTGTACTCCTGATGTTTACTTAGATTCTGTGCAAAGGAATCCATTAGTGTTGTATTAAGATTCCAGTTTTATATCAACAAACTCCGGAAAATACAGTATGTATTCACAATAATCTTTGTGTACCACCTTGGTGTTCTTGCCAAATTTGAATTGTAAAACACTTTTCTATAATGAAGAATTCTGTGACAAACCATTGTAGTACTTTCATTATGGAGAGTATTTCTCATATTTGTTCAACCCTGTACTGTATGACTTGACAGTTGGTAAACTTTTCTTTTGTAATTATAACTATGTGGAGGTATAGAAATATTTAACAGTTTTGCATAACAGTTATAGTGCCTATAATTTATATGGTTAAACAAGTAACTTAATGTAATGAGTTGTTTACTGAATACTAATTTATAATTTATAAATATTTTTTGTCATTTAGGAAGTCTTTTATTACAAATTAGTGGAAAATAAAGGTGGGGGAAGGAAAAAGAAAAGCTATAAACTTAAACCTTTTTCCCAAAGTATTGTATTGGTACTGTATAATAATGAAAATATCAAGCAGATAATAAATAGTTTTGATATAGACATATTTTATTAGTCTGTTCTTTTTTCAGCTGAAGACAGATTTATCTTTATTCTACAGTGTCAATTTTTAATTTAGGCAGGTATGTTCAAAATGTTTATCATTATCTTTTTATCTAATAAATCTAAATAAGGTAAGAATTCTTGCATTTTTTCTTACCCAGCATCCATATACCTTGTGCATGTTGTTACATTGTCCACTTTCTTAATATTGAGACAGGTAAAAAGCCTTTTTAATTTGCGTAACTTTCTTGCTGTTGTTTTTAAGAAGAGCACACTGATAACGTTCTGTAGATCCCCAGATTGCAAGAATAGTTGCATAAAGTTAGGCTCCCAAGTTCATATTTAAATGCATCAGTCCAGGGAACTTAAATAGTTTGTACTTTTGAAAATAAATTCATTAATTTAGGTGCCTAGATATGGATATCAGTTCCTGAAAGTCTTGTGATAATTCCATTTACCTCTGTGAATTATTTTTTCCAAAATATTTTAACATTTCTAATTTCATTGTAATTATATATCATTTATCCTCTAAAATGTTACTTTTTCAACACAATTTATAATGATGTCTTTCAGAGCACCATTCAAATTATGTTCTGTTTCTGTACTTCCACTTAGTTGGCCCATGTTTGTTGGCTTACCTTCTGCTTTCAAGCGGGAAATAACTTGCTTCATCCTCCTTTGTTCCACCTATTTGCTTCCACTCTGTTAGGCTGATGATACATATTTGGTAGCATCTTCAGTTTCCTTTCTCTTGTGTTTCTTACTTTTTGTAAAGAAAAAGATGTTGAGAAAACGTAGGAAGAAACAAAATAGGAATAGGGAGTGAAAGGTTGTTAGGGGAGTGTCTGTATCTTCATATTCAGGATAAAAGCCAGCATTTTCAAACATGCCAACACAATGAGTTTCATCTCCTCAGGTAGCAGATTCTATCTTCTTCTGATCTGACATAAGTTTAAGGGTTCCTGTACTATTGACGGTCAATAGGCAACAACAGCAGAAGATTCTTACTGCTTTTAAGTAAGCAATATTCTGCTACATGACCTTCTCATTCACAACAAATGGATAATTTATCTCACTGCTAAAATTTGGAAGTGGTTCTTTGTTTTTTCTGGAAGCTGCAGGACCAAAGCAAGCCCATTAGATTTCATCTTACCAGAAATTCAGCCTCAGTTGCTAGAAAGCAACTGTCCATTCAGTTTCCCCCACAGACTTTGTTTATATCTTTTAATTTTTATACTTTTTATGGTAGTGACTTTATTTAAATTTCTAGCTCTGCTTCTCCTCTCCTTAGTTGAGGAATCCCTAGAGCATTGAGAAATTAATCCTTTCATTCCTTTCGCACAGAAGTTCTCCAGCCAGCTTCCTCTGTACTTTATGGACATGTCCATGTACTGCACATTCAGCTGTTCACTGCACTGCAGGGGTCAGCAGAGATAATTTGATAGAGTCTTCCAGGTATAAAATCTAATTTATTGGAGGTTTGCCTTGAATTTGTCCTCTTCCCACTGCTACACCAGGGAAATTTTAAATCTGGGGGTCAGGTAGCCCCTTAGCCCTCTGCCCCCAAAACTTTTTTCCCCTGCAGTCCCTATCCCCCCTCCTTCCTTACTGTCAGACCCTGCTCCTCCTGAGGACATGAAAGTGAGGAGGAAATGTGAGGAAAAATTGGTCTTGAAATAAGTATAGCTTTAGTAATTTGCATATAGTAGCCATTCACTTAGTTCATCCAAAATTGATGCATTTTGTCTTTTTTTGAAACTGCTGCATGTTTTAGCACAGGTACTCCATAAACATACTTTAAAGTAGCACTTTGGCACCTACTTAGATAATATAAACTATGCATGATAATAGTACAAAGCCAAAAGGCTTGTGATTTACCATATAGTTCATTGGGCTGGGCCCCAGCAGAGTGACCATGCCATAGTGACCCCACAGCTCACTATTGTTCAGTGTGCATATGTGCTCCAGCTATCCCTCCCACAAAGGATCCATGTGCCAACTAGCCCCTGCCAACACCTGGAACCAGGTGTTCTTGTCATGACTCCTTGGATCTTCCAAAAATGTATATGCAGATGAGGCGTGGGGCAACCTGGTCCAGCTCCATCTCATGGAGGGCACGGTCACACTATTCATACAACAGGCTGTTAGAGGGGCTGATGGGGATTCTGGGTGAACTGTTTGTGGCCCCATTTAGTGTGGTTTCCCGGACATTTAAGGCTAGTGAATAAACAGGAATCATTGGAAATGGGAAAGAAAGGTACAGCTCAGTAGTGGATGTGAAGAGGAAGTTGAAACATATGCAGCATAGTTCAGCAGGGATGCTCAATTAGTCTCATTTTGGTCTCCAGAAATACTCTAATCTCAACCAGGAAATGGCATTTGTTTTGGATCAAACTTAATTTCTGGGGTAATAGGAACCAGTACGTTCTTTTTGTCAGGGGCTGCCTTTTTGTACAGTGTACAGAAAAATAGGAACTGGCCTGTAGCTGCTATTGTAAATCATATAAGTAATAATACCAGTAATCACAAAATTCTGGTCATGTTAGTTGCATCAGATTTCTTTACAATGTATGGTCACAGTCGTGCAATCAAGCATCAGATAAAAGTAAGTGTTCCTCTAAGTGTTGTCATATGTAAGAACATCAGACTCCTAAACTGAATATTAACAAGAGGCAGGATTAATCAGAATGACTAGATTATATATGACAGTGGTCAGTCCTTCTAGTTGCATTCACCTCCAAAATGCAGGTTTTGGAGTTAGCTCCTCTTCTATATAAGAATCAAGTTGTTCCTTTTAGAAGGAAACAGTCTCATCAGTTGCAAAATCTTTTTTGTCCAAGATTAATTCTTTCTGTAATTCTGGAGAAATAGTTTCTACTATTTTGTTCCTTCAGTCAGTAGCACTATTTTGGAAAGATTGCAGCATAAATGAACCACTCCAAAGTTATATCTCAAGAATGTAGCCTACATATTACAATCCTCTGTTCATTTTGTTCCATTCAAAGTGCCGTAGCCTCAAAGCTCTTGAAGCTGGTGCAGACAAGTTGTTAAAATCTTGCAACATTTTGGCATTCAGGGCATTTAGGAAACCATTCATAGAGCTGTTTCCATAAAATCTTTAGTGGCATTGTGGGGAAAGAAATCTGAAATCCATTGAAGACCTGCAAAGTAACTTTCCATTCCTCTTTAAAGGCATCCTTTGGTAGAAAGGTACTCTGAGGCTTCTTTAAAATGTAAGGAATTATTTGGGAACCTTCTGCTTTGTATGAGATGAACTTTAGTTTTTGTCTATTAATCTACTCAATATTAAATGTCTGCTTTATCCTTTCCCTTATTACACCTGAGATTTGCTGCTTGCTGCTTTAAACTCGCTGTGAACAAGGAGATAAGCTATGCAGCAAAACCAAGATTTTTTTATTTCAAGATTTTCTTTTTCTTAGTAGCTTTCTGACTCATTCAACTTACCTTAGTAATCTAGTTTGTAACAAACTCAGTGTTTTCTCTGAAGTGAAGCTTAAACGTATAATGGCCTTAAGTTGAATCAATATAATTTCAGGTTTTAATTATACTGATCAGTTAGTGGAGCATTTCAGCAGCTGTGGAAGAAGGCCAGCTCTGAATTCCTCATGTGAGAGCTGTTAATGGTTTGTAACGAATGAGAAAAAAGATACTAACAGAAAATTACCTAGAAGTAATTCCTCGTTGTGCCAGGTTAGATATCTATCTGTTTTAGTTCCTGACTTGCCAGCCCTTAGCACTTAGCAAACTTCTGAGCTCTCTCATCAGTGAAAGCCTCACAATGTGCAGTGGATTAAATCATTTTCTCTCTTTTTAGTCCTTGGTTATGAATTGTTTCTTCTGTTTCCTAAAGACAAACTCAAAGAAGAGTCTTTGAACTTCTAAGTGTAATAGGAGTTTCTTCTCAGGTCACTGCTGCTTTTGTGTAAACAAATAACACTTATTTTTATCACTGTGAATATTTTCTGAATACAACACAATGAAAGACAACAGTACTTTGTGGAACCATAAATTTGTTGCCATTGACAAAAGTGCATGGTAATTTTTAGGCAGACAAGGTTCCTTGGGTGAATTTGATATCTTTTATTAGACCAACCCAAATGGTTGGAGAATAGTTATTAAGCAAGCTTTCGGGTTCAAAAACCCTTCGTCAGGCTAAGGACGCTGCAGCAGTTGCTGCATGCTCTTCCTGGATGGAATGAAAAGTAAAGAAGCCAGGGGCTGGGCTGGGCTGGGGAGTCAGTTGCCAGGCAGATTGTAATGTATCAAAAATCCAATGTCTATGTTTAGTCCCTGATCTCTAGTATCCAGCAGGTTGATGAAATGCAGCTCATAGGCTCATCTCTGGGATGTGTTGTGTAAATTTCCCTTGAGGATCAGGACTGAGAGATTGGAGAGAGAGTGGCCCTCCTGTGAGAAATGTGCCCCCCACCGGTAATTGGGTGTTTCTGTCTTTGATGGATTTCCGGTGTGTGTTCATTCTGGTGCGCAGTTGTTGTCTGGTCTCTCCTACATATCTTCCATCAGGGCATTTGGTGCATTGGATGAGGTATACTACATTCCTGGAGGTGCAGCTGTAAGATCCTGGGATGCTGATGGTTCTGTTGTGGGGTGTAGTAATAGTGGGGGTGGTGGAGATGTGGGGGCAGGTTTTGCATTTCTTGTCATGGCACGGTCTGGATCCTTTTGGTGTGTTCTGGGGCTGAGGAATTTTGCTTCTTCTGATGAGGTTGGCGAGGTTCAGTGCTTGTCTGAAGGCTAGGATGGGTAGCTCTGGGAAGATTTTTTAAGAATAGGGTCTTTTTCTAATATGGGTTGCAATTTTTTGAGGATTTTCCGTATAGGTTCAAGGGATGGGTGATATGTCATAACCAGCAGTGTGCAATTTGTGGGTGTTTTTCTTCTGTACTGCAGCAATTCTTCATGTGGTATCCAGGTGGCTCTTTCAAACATGCGATCTACTTCTCTGGAGGAGTGTCCTTGCTGGGTGAAAGCCTTTTTAAGATTGGTGAGGTGGTGATCCCGGGTGCTCTCTTCAGTACAGATGCGGTGGTATCTGAGGGCTTGGCTGTATATCACAGCTTTTTTGGTGTGTTTCGGGTGATTGCTGGTTCTGTGCAGATATGTGTGTTGGTCTGTGGGTTTCTTGTATACTGTGGTCTGTATTTTACCCTTCTGGATACTGATCCTTGTGTCTTAAAAGGGGATGTTGGTGCTGGAGTATTCTAAAGAAAGTTGGATGGAGGGATGGTGACTGTTGAATTTCTGGTGGAACTCAATTAGAGATTCCTGGTTCTCACTCCAAATGATGAAGATGTCATTGATGTATCGTAAGTACAGCAAGGGTTTGATGGTGCAGTTCTTGAGGAAGTCTTCTTCCAGGTGGCTCATAAAAAGGCTGGCATACTGTGGGGCCATTTTAGCGCCCATAGCTGTTCCCATCGTCTGGAGGAAGTGTTGATCATTAAAAGTGAAATTGTTGTGTGTGAGGGTGAAGTGTATAAGCTCAGTGATATCTTTGGGTCTGTATTCTGGGTTGTAATCTTGTTCCTGTAGATATGTAAGGCAGGCATGGATGCCATCCTGGTGTGGGATGTTGGTGTATAGGCTGGTAACGTCCATGGTGGCTAGGAGTGTGTTGCTGGGAAGGTGGTCTATGTTTTTAAGTTTCCGTAGCAAGTCTGTGGTGTCTTGGACAAAACTTGCTCTGTGGGTGACAAGCGGTTTTAGGATGGATTCAACAAAACATGATATTTCTTCAGTTAGGGTCCCATGGTTGGATATGATAGGTCTGCCAGGGTTCCCTTGTTTGTGGATTTTCGGGAGCACGTAAAAAGTCCCTGGGTTAGGTAGTGGGGGGATCAAGGTCTGTAGTTTTTCTTGTAATCTCGGTGGAAATGATTTGATGATATTGTTGAGTTTTTTGGTGAAAAGGGGAGTAGGATCTTCTTGTAGTTCTTTGTAGTAGGTGGTGTCAGAGAGCTGTCTGTTGGCTTCCTTTATGTAATCCTCACGGTTTAGGATGACTATGGCTCCTCCTTTATCTGCTGGTTTTATTACTATTTGGTGGTTAGATCTTAGCGATTCTATGGCCTTTTTCTCTGGTAGAGAGAGGTTGTTGTGGTGGCGCATGTTGCTGATTATTTCATTGTTCATTCTTTCCCTGAAGTAGTCAATGTAGCGGTCAAGGTTAGGGTTTCGTCCACTGCGAGGTGTCCAATCTGATGTTTTTTGGGGTTTTTTGGCATTGATCTTTTCTTGAATGTTGTCAGAGGATGAGTTGTCATTGGGAGTGGGTTCAGTGTGGTCGTGGAAATATTCTTTGAGGCTCAGGCGTCGGAAGAATTCTTCTAGTTCTCCACATTGAAGTATTTTATTAGGGTATTTTTCTGGACAGAAATTTAGGCCTTTAGAAAGGACAGATTTTTCAGTTTTGGTAAGCGTGTGTGTGGAGAGATTGATAATATTTGTGGGTTGGTTGCTGCTTGCAGTTTCATCAAGTCTGAGGTTGGAAGGTCGTAAGGTGTTGGTGTTGTTCCTCTGATGGTTGTTTTGTGGCTGGGGAGCTTGTTCTTGGAGTAATTTGTCCCATTTCTTCTTTTTATGTAGGATGAGTGCTGTAGAAAGTTTTTCGTAGTCTCTTTGTATCTGCTGTATATTGTCAGGGAACATGCATGGATTTCTATCTTTTAAGTTGTTGTAGTGTATGACGATTTCCTTCCTGAGTTGGTCTCTTTTGGAGTAGAGTAGGTGAAGTAGATGATTTCTAATTTTCTCTGAAGTTCTGCATAGCTGTGCAGCATATTTGGAGTTGTGTGTAGTAGTCAGGGGATTGTAGATGTTTAGTCCTCGGGGAATGAAGTTGTGTTTCTTGCAAAGGCTTAGAAAATATATGTCGCTGTTGAGTCTGGCTTCTTTCTTTTTCATGTTGTACAGTTTCCATTTTAGACAGCTGAATTCGATATCTTCCATGTTGCAGGGGTTTAGGCTGTAGCCGTGTTGGTCTAAGGATATAGGCAGACAAGGTTCCTTGGGTGAATTTGATATCTTTTATTAGACCAACCCAAATGGTTGGAGAATAGTTATTAAGCAAGCTTTCGGGTTCAAAAACCCTTCATCAGGCTAAGGACGCTGCAGCAGTTGGTGTGTGCTCTTCCTGGATGGAATGAAAAGTAAAGAAGCCAGGGGCTGGGCTGGGCTGGGGAGTCAGTTGCCAGGCAGATTATAATGTATCAAAAATCCAATGTCTATGTTTAGTCCCTGATCTCTAGTATCCAGGAGGTTGATGAAATGGAGCTCATAGGCTCGTCTCTGGGATGTGTTGTGTAAATTTCCCTTGAGGATCAGGACTGAGAGATTGGAGAGAGAGTGGCCCTCCTGTGAGAAATGTGCCCCCACCGGTAATTGGGTGTTTCTGTCTTTGATGGATTTCCGGTGTGTGTTCATTCTGGTGCGCAGTTGTTGTCTGGTCTCTCCTACATATCTTCCATCAGGGCATTTGGTGTATTGGATGAGGTATACTACATTCCTGGAGGTGCAGCTGTAAGATCCTGGGATGCTGATGGCTCTGTTGTGGGGTGTAGTAATAGTGGGGGTGGTGGAGATGTGGGGGCAGGTTTTGCATTTCTTGTCATGGCACGGTCTGGATCCTTTTGGTGTGTTCTGGGGCTGAGGAAGTTTGCTTCTTGTGATGAGGTTGGCGAGGTTCGGTGCTTGTCTGAAGGCTAGGATGGGTGGCTCTGGGAAGATTTTTTAAGAATAGGGTCTTTTTCTAATATGGGTTGCAATTTTTTGAGGATTTTCCATATAGGTTCAAGGGATGGGTGATAGGTCATAACCAGCGGTGTGCGATTTGTGGGTGTTTTTCTTCTGTACTGCAGCAGTTCTTCACGTGGTATCCAGGTGGCTCTTTCAAACGTGCGATCTATCTCTCTGGAGGAGTGTCCTTGCTGGGTGAAAGCCTTTTTAAGACTGGTGAGGTGGCGATCCCGGGTGCTCTCTTCAGTAATTTTTATGCACATTTCAGAACCATTCTTATCTCTGTTTTTAAATCCTCTTGCTTGCAATCAGTAAGAATTGCTGAACAATTCAAGGTCTCCTTGTTTAATTAAGTTGGCAACTATAGACTTTATTCCATCATGTACTAAATGTATATATTCATATAATAAAAGGCAGCTGAGGGCATGGACAAGCAAACACTTGGGGGATTTTTGAAAGGGGAGGAAGAGCTGCTGCTTGGGACTGCGCAGCAGCTGTTGCACTCTGTAATGTGCATGCATGATCCTGTAACAAGGCAAGTAAAATAAATCCCTCCAAGTAAATAAAGTAAAATAAATCCCTCCAAGTTTAATTCTGGATGAAGCAGGATTAAAGTTGGAGTTGTTTTGCTGCATTTATATAGTTATAGGCACATGTAACTGTTACTGTATAAAAAGCAGTAGTTCCTTCTTCTCTTTTTGAAACTATTCCAGCTGTATATTTATTCATATTCTTAGAGCATCCAAAAATTACCCTGATTATGAAAATAAATTGGTTTTTTAAACTGTCATAGATGTTCTTCCTTTATTCATTTGTTACAAATTTACTTTGGGATCTCCATTTATTTATTTATATGTTTATTGTTAGTTTAATGACATTTAATCACCTCCCTGTTTTAAAAAAAGGCTACATACAGCGTTTCTTGACTCTGACCTGACCACCCTCATCCATACCTCTGCACTCTCTAAACTAGACTACTTTAATGCATTCTATGTAGGGCTGCCCTTGGAGACCATCCAGAGGCTGCAGCTGGCACAGAACATGGCATTGCACCTTCTGATGGGGGCATTTGTTGCCAGCGCCTGTACTAGCTCCCAATAATTTTCCATGTGCAATTCAAGGCACCAGTTTTGATCTATAAAGGCACTATACAGCATGGGAACTAGATGTACCTAAGGGACTGTCTTCTCCCCTATGTCCTATTGCTATTGCTAAAGTCAGCCAAGGGCAACGTTCTGCAAGTGCTATCAGTAACCAAAGTCTGCTTAGCCAAAACATGTGTTCAGTCATTCTCAGCAGTTGCTCCTCAGGTCTGGAACTCCCTCCCTCTTGAGGCCTGCCAAAGCCCAAACCTGGGCATCTTTTGGAAGCACTACAAGACCTTTCTATTTGGACAGACATTTAGCAACCCAAACTAGTCAGAGATGTGTCGGCTTTATTTTCATTTGGTCATTGTTTTATTTTTTCTAGTTGCCCATTTAAGTTCTTCTGTATCTCTTTCTGTAAGCTGTCATGAGACTTTTCGGGAAAGGCATTATATAAATTGCATACATAAGCAAGCAAGCAATGAAGGAAAAGCAACAAACAAAATACCACCCAAGCCTGTTTGGTCTTTCACTTAAGACTAATCTATCAAGTTGAAGACCAAGCAACATTATTTGCGTACACACAATACCTATTTGTGTAGATAAAAACTTTTTTTTATGGAGTTATAGTAAATAAGGCAATGGAGTTATAGTTTCTCTTTCTAGTATACATAAAATAATTGAACAAAATTGCATATGAATCTCAAAATGCAAGCCCACTGATACCCACCTTGGCCCTTAAGTTCTAAACAAATACAAAAATCGTATGATGCTGTTCAAGTAAATATTTTTCATGGTGGTAGCAGTAGCTCTTGTGGTGGGTGCCAGTGCTAGAATTATAGTGTCATTATGAAGGCACTTGAAAAATCAGGCCTAAGAGCAGCATGCACTCATTTCTCATGCATGCATGCTGCTAGCACTGGTGCAACAGGCTTACCTTGCTCATTCACCTTAGTTCCATTGGAAAGAGAAAAGGGAAGCAAAAGCCTCATTGTTACTGCATTGCATTGTTATGGTTAGTTGGAAGTCAGATCTTCAAGTGCCAGAACTTTAAGCAAAATCAGTTATGACTTTTTTACAGTTAGAACTTAGTGGCATGTGGGCATTAGTAGTTGTGGAAAATGATGGATAACCTCAAATTTCACCAGGGTTGAGAGTCAAGTAAATGTACTGGCAGTGTTGAAAGATTTTCAGCCCCAGCAGACCCAAAAAGATAGACTGCTGTGAGGCTGAGGGCACTTTTATGCATACTTTGGGCAGGAGGGAGGCAGTATTTTAATTAGAGCAGCTCTGAGAACTACCCTAATTAAAGCGCCTCTGGGTCTTATGTATCAGTGTCCCTGCACTTAAAAATGGGGGGAGGGCGGGGCAGCGCTTGAACTAAAGCTTGTTTGAGCATTAGATAAAGCACCCCTAGTGCCATTTTTAAGCACAGGGATGCTGATACACGAGATGCAGGAGGCTGCTAGAGCATGGCAGTTACCACACTTCAGCAGACTTGATTGAGTCTGCTCTGACGCATTGGAATTCTAGCACATTGGAGCCTTCACTGGGCTCATGTATAGGTGCCTTGAGATTCTAGTGCTGAAAGGTGAACTACAGGTGGTGTTGTGTCTTATAATGTGTGGTTGGGGCATGTGGAGCCTTGAATAAATCCCGTTTTTTACTTTTTATGTAAACCTAAATAAATATCAAAGTGGGGACAAGCTTTGTAAATGACTTAACATAAGCAAATGTGCTACCTGACCATCCTGATACCAGCATGTGGTTCGTTTCTTAGGCAGATGGATAGGAAAACCATGATTCTAGTATTGATGTCTAGTAGTGCAGTCATACCAAAACTGTCCTGGAGACTTAAAATTCCACCTGTCCTGCAGAAAGCAATGCTTTTTATTTCCTTAATACAAGAAACAAAACAAAACAAAATGCAGGCCTTCTGTAGCATATTTAGAAGTTTGAGGGGCTCAGGTAAGCCTCTGAGTTAAATAATAAGCCTCCCAAAATTGTACCACCATCTTAAAAAAGTGAACAGTATTAAAACTTGATTCCTGCAGTTGAGCATCTCGCAAAGTTCTGAGAGCTGTACTATTCTTCTCTCTGCAGTTCTTGTGATGGGTTACTGTAAATTAGCTGTGCTTGACAAATCCTCTTCTCTAGTACACTGACAGATCAGTCACCTCAGTTGCTTTTCTCCCAACAGTCTTCTTTGCCAACTTTGCTTTCAGTTCAGTTTTTTGAACAGTAACAAGCAACATAGTTATCCTCCCTCTTCCCTCTTGTGTCTGTTATTTAGCAGTGTGGTGGTCTTGGCCATCTATTTCTGCTGCTGTGGCCTGTCTGCTCTAACAATGCTAGTACTTCCCAGGCATTGCACGGCTCTCCCTCAAACACCAGGCTTATATCCAAGCTTGTTTTATTTATGAAACATCATTCACAGACTCTTCTGTGGGCAAATGACAGGAAAGGCCTGTGGTGAAACCCTCTGGTTCTCCTCAAACAGTTAAACATGTCCTTAGCTACCATGTTCACCTATGCCGATGACCTGTGTATAATAGCCCAAAACATTGGCTTTGACCATGTTGAAAAATCCCTAATTGAGAAATTAATTGGCCCAATCCCATACTACACTGAAAACCAATTACATACCAACCCTGTGAAAACACATGTTCCTTCCATCTGAAAAACCATGGCCACGTCCAGATGAGCATGGACATTTGGTTCTATGGGGACAAGTGGCTGTAGTGCATCTTGCCTGCAGCTACTTGTCTCTGGCATGCAGCAGGTTACCCTAGGGGCGGTAGGGGAGGCTGGAGTGAGTACTGTGCTGGCACCAGTAGGCTTACCTGGGCTCCTGAGGGCCTCCTGAGGGTGCAGCAGAGGCGATGCTACCAGGTGGAGCCTGGCTGGCAGCCACAGCATGGCTCTGGGTAGCCCAGCCCTGCTTTTCACTGGCATGCGCTGCCTGTGAGTACAATGCTCCATTTTTTTTCTGCAGGTTTTTTTGACCCTGGATATCCAGGGGCCAAAAATACCTGTGGGGAAAAAAATGGAGGAGCAGATGCTTGGACAGCATGCCCTTGCAGCACAGAGAACACCTGACTGTATGGTATATGGAGCTGAAGACATGTTTGCAGCACCACATACTCCATGGCTGGGCTCGTCTGGATGCACCCCATAAGGCCAACCACTAGGAGAAGTGGTCCAGGACCCCACTATCTCACTGTACAAATACAGTTTACCATAGAGTCACCCTCGATTGAACCCTCTCATACAAAGAACACATCATGAAGACAAAAGCAGAGGTGAGCACTCAGAACAGCATTCTATATAAACTCACCAACTCGAAATGGGGAACTAGCCTCTCAACCATCTGAACTACTGCTCTGGCTCTCAGCTTCTCCTCTGCTGTGAGTATGCATGCCCTGTATGAGAGAGATCCATACATTCTAAGCACCTTGACCCCTTTCTGAACAATAGGGGCCAATACATCACAGGATGTCTGAAGCCTACCAACCTGAACTGTGTGTACCTGCTGTCTGGTATCGCTCCACCTGACATCAGAAGAGCAGTGGCCAGCAGGATAGAATGATCAAGACAAACTGAAGATGTGAGACACCCACTGTACAACCATCCTGCAGTGCATACAAGTCTGAAGTCACACAGGAGCTTCCTGACCAGTACCCAACCTCTTGATGCCACACCCAAGAAGACATGACTACAGATGTGGAACAAGACACTGAAGAAAATATCTGCAGAAAAATGGACGTTCCAGCAGCCGAATCCTTAACACCAGTTGCTGATGAACCATGGCAAAGGTAGTGATGTCTTAACCACCTATGTACCAGAGTCGGACACTTGAAGGAACTAATGAAGAAGTGGGGCTATACCGTTGGTTCAGTCACCTGTGACTACAGCACAGAGCATCAGATTATACAACACCTGCTGCAACACCCATTGCTTGAAGGTGCATGCACAATGAAAGACCTTGCAAAGTACAATAAATAAGCACAAACGTGTATAACACAATGGCCAAATGTGTAGAGACATGAGAAGAAGAAGCTACCAGGTAAAAACACAAGGATCCTGCGTACCTCTCTTGAACATGAACTAGGACGATCTAAAACTAGGCCCCTATCCCACAGGTGCTGTGACTGACTCTGAGGGTGAGGGCTCAGAGGATGAATCTTTACCAGAGACTCATTAGACCAGGCATCAGCACTTTCATACATACCATGTCAGCCTCTGTGGTCTGAAGCATGTTTGTGCTAAGGTATGACCAAACCAATTAGTACTGCTGAATCTAGTCCTAGTTAGCCTGGGAACAGTACTGCATGAGTATGCTACTTCTGGCTGGGGAGGGAGCTGCACTGTGTTGTTGAGTACTTCTGTCTGGCACAATACATTTGTTATACAGATGTGTCTAACGGGAAAGGAATTAAAATGGCTGTAGGATCAAAATAAAGCAAAAGCTCTGGCCACATACAGATGCAACTCCAACAAAGCAGGCAGAAAATGTCAAAATACCAGAAAACAATAAAAGGGAGGGAAATCAAGATAAGAAATCCAAGTGATCAACCTGTGACTCAGGCTCCCCCTTGTTGACAGAAGAAAGAGAGCTCTCCAAATCAGGATGAGCAGGGATTTGGTGGGGGAGGAATAGCAGAAACGTTTGATACCATGTGCAGAAAAGTTGCACATACCATTCAGATCCAACTAGAGCAGGTGCCTATTGTTAAGTAGAAGTCAAGCACCTGCTACTCAAGTCTCTGGGACAATAGTCCTTTTTCCTTTGAGCATGTGATCATAGTGAAATGGGAAGCTCTCACGAGGGGAAAGTCATGAGGAGTCACACACTCACTTACTCTATAAGCTATAGGAGCCAGAAAATGTTTTTATAGAAATACCAAAGTTCTATACTGTGGTGGAATCTTTAACAAAGGGGGTGATGCCACATAATAGATATGTTTTTTTCCTAAGGATCTAACAGATAGAAAGGTGGAAACCACCTTGTGAAAGGAATTGGTGGCTTCCTTGGCATTTTATTAGGGGCATTCCTTTCAGCCTTTTCATGAAAGTATTAAGGGAAGGTTATTGGATACATTAGAGAAAAACTTGACAACTATGGATTAGGTGGCAAAACCAGAAGTGACAGTAACGCCGCTAAGAACTACCTTTTACAACAACAGGCTATGGCTCTGACTAGATCTGCATCTTGGGGCAGAATATACCACTTCTCAGATCAGGAAGCTCTTTTGACAACATTCAGGTGAAAAAGAGGTACCGGGCTTCAGTGATTCCTTTTGAGAGTTCTGCCTCTGTTTTCTACAGCTTTTGTCAGAGCAAGTCAAACTAGCTAAAATCTATGGTCAGACTAGGTTTTCTATATGGGACTCCAGTTGATGAAGAACATCCTGGCCATCAAGTTTTTTGAGCCACTTACACTGGCACACCATTCTGTCAGTTCTGTAAAAGACTGGGGGCCAACCTTTTTGGTAGACATGCCACAAATTAGCCCTGCATCCTCTCCAAATGTCAGTCCACTCCGCTTACTGCCCAGCCTGTGGCTCTGCTTTCTGCTTCCTGCCTGGTCTGCCATGTGCTCATGGCACGCGTGGCATGTGGGCATTAGTGCTACCGCATGCGTGCCACAGATTGGCCACCCCTGGACTAAAATTTGCTCCTTAGCTGCTATCAAAAATAGGCAACTCTTGAAAATTGCAGTTTCAGATGTGCAGGAAACATGCTGTGTTAAGATTCCAGCTTCTTTCTTCTTGAAAGTGCACTTCTCCTTCCAAACCTTGCAAGACATTTTTCTGCCATCATCCTGTCATAACCCACAGCATGCTACCAAAAAGCTGTGGTTCAGCATAGTTGTTTATAGAGTCCTTAAAGTATACCGTAACCCTATCAAATCACAGAAGAGGTTGGGTTCCTCATTTCTCTCTGTTTTACTTGAGGTACTAAGGACTTTGAACACCCAAATTAAATAAGCATACAGGGCATCAGGTAAACTTGTTTGGGATGTGATCAAGGCATACTGTTTGGTGAATGTTGACATACCATGCAGAAAGAGCTGTGCTTCCCTTTTTTGAAAATCTTTAGGACAGCAATATGTTTTTCTAATGCTATTACTAGATACGAACAGGTTAGACTTGTTCTTCTTTGTGTAGTCTTCCTTCGGAGGGAAAATGCTTCATATGAGGCGATCCGGAAGTGCCATTTTGTCATTTCCTTGAAGAAATTTTCTCTGCCTCAGTCTCTCTCTCTCTTCTGATTTCTTGTTACTTTTCATATCTAAATAATAAATAGCTTCAGAATAGGAATTTTGTTATGGGATAATTTCATTTCTGCTTCTAATCATCTATAGCTCCATCTTCTGTCGCTGGTCTTAGCCAAGGGAGAAAACTTAACTTAATTTTTATGCATATGTGTATAGCAGGCCAGTTTGCCTACTAGTTTACTGGTTAGCATTGAAATTATGGTTTATTTATCCTCAGACTTTGTGTGCTGCTTTGGAAGGAATTGTCCAGTGGGCATAGAAGGGGGTATGGCCATGATGGGGTGTGTTACAGCACTGAACCACCTCCAACATTACAGAGAGAAAGAAGAAGCCATATATGTCTCAATCATGGGAGACCGCACTAACAGAAAGGAAATTATTGAATATGATGTTCCCTATTTTTTATTTTAAGGTGAACACTTGGCTGAAAAAAAATTCCCTTGTGTTATCTAATACAACTAAAAACTGGAAAGATTTGGGATAGGATGGACTGGTGGTACATAGTAATTATACAGTTAGAGGAAGAGCTGGTAAGATGTCCCATGTCTTAAATGACCAAGTAGATTTATGATGAGGTATGGTATTGTAATACTTTATGTTCCTGTAGATCACAAAATCTTGCTGATTAGTGTACATCGTATGCTAGCTTATTCCAACATGATAATGGTAGACTTTTAACAACATTAAACATATACTTCATGAGAAATAATTTCATGGTGGTTTCTGAATATTGTATTTTTTGTCAGAGCTTTTTCAGATATATGCTGCATTCCATTTTGCCATGACACAGCAAATGTCTTAAGAAAAATCCAGATATTTTACTGTGTTTTCTGACATTATTATTACTTTATTTCTCCCTGGAAGCTAAGCGAAGCCAGTCTATCAGCAACTGTGTCCATCTTTATGAGGCTTTGCCAACCACTAAAAGTGTACCTCTTCTGCTTCACACTGTGAGCTCTCTCTTACCTGGTATCTCTTACACTTCTTGCTCTCACAGGCTTTCAGGTACTGTACTTTAAAGTCATCCTGTATCTAAATGTTCTTAATATTTTATAAACTGCTGTCTCTATCTTCCTTCTGTCTTTTTAATTATTCTACAATAGCATGCATTTGGTATTTTTTATACTGACCTCTATCTGTTGGCCTTATAACAGCTTATGTTGTTAAAATAACATTTG
Organism: Alligator mississippiensis; assembly: GCF_030867095.1. NCBI lineage: Eukaryota > Metazoa > Chordata > Crocodylia > Alligatoridae > Alligator > Alligator mississippiensis. The sequence continues at coordinate 229,218,202 of NC_081824.1, forward strand.
ATAATCACTGGAAAATGCTTCTTGTTTGTTCATAAGATTAATAAAAGTCTCTGTTCCCTATTATATTTGGCTAGACTAAAAAGAAAGGTTATTTAAGTAGTTTTGGTAACTTTTTTCATCAATGGAACTGTAATCACTGCCGCAATGGACTACCATTTTAGGGAAGAGGAGGACAAAAGTGTTGGGTTGTTTTTAAAAAAAAAAAAAGATTTTTCCGGATCAATATCAGGGGAAATAGTGTTAAAGCTAACTGAATGCTTGGATGATTGGGCCTAAAGCAACAGAATGAATCGTGTTGGAAAAATGCAGTCAGTCAAGGCTTCTTGATAATAAATCTCATTTCCTCTCAATCCATTGGTCACTTCTTAGAGATTAATATAAATTGTGGATATTTTGTGATAAAAAAAATAATTCTTGGTGATCCTGATTTTGGAAACAAAAGAAACCTTCTATCTCTGCTTTCTAGCCAAAAATTATTTAAACGTAATAAATTTTAGGATTTTTTCTGTTTTTGCTGAGATGCATGGAATACCACAAACGATTCTTAATTCATTCACTTTGAATATTAAGGATTGACATTGAACTACAGTTTGTTTAGCTGTGTCTTCCCTAGTAACTAAAATGTATCTGATTGTAATGGTTTTCTCATTATGCAGAAATATTTATCTCCATTATTAAATGTTTCAATAACTTGATTTATTAGAACCATTTCTGAACACTTGGGGTTTTTTTTGGTTTAGTTTTTTCAGAGGTGTTTACATTTAGGGTGGTGGTGTTCAACCTATGGCCTGTGAGCCTTCACCCCCTGGGTGTGGCCAGAGCCTGTGCAGACAGTTGGCGAGCTCAGACAGTTCACTGCCATTTTAAGCTCTGGCAGGAGCCATACTGACATGCTAGTGAGCTCAAACGCTCTGTGCAGTCCTCCGCCCATTTCTGATTTAATATTTGGCCCATTTGAAGGGGGTGGGGGAGAGGCAGAAAAAAAGATTGAGCACCACTGACTATGGAGCTTCCAAAGAAAGGACTTAAACATTACAGTGCTGCAACATCCCAGCGGCCTCAGAGCAGCCCCCTGCCCTGCCATGCGCTTTGCTGCTGCGGCTAGGCCGGTCTCCGTGACTTCACTGTGACTTTGCAGCTGCAGGTGGGGTATCCATGGAGACTTGCCCCAGCCCTGCAGGCAGGGCCTGCTGGGACATGATGTCCACTGCTGTCCAAATCCAGCCCATGGGTCAGACTTTGCCCACCCCTGACCTAATAGGAAAGCAAGGATTTGATTGATTTCCCATCTCTCCCTGGAACTTGGGCCCCTAAATCAGGGCTTCAGGAATACCTCTGTTCAAGATTCAAAGCCTGGAACCCACTCTTGAAAGCAGACAACTACAAGTATTCTTTGACAGAATTGAACAGAGATCACTTGTTTTAAAACCATCATCATCATCATCATCTGAGGAGGAGAAAGTGGTGGTGATGCCTGGCTTTTTCATAATACATAGAGGTTAGAGCACTCAGGAGACCAAGCTCAGTTCCTTTAGCAGCCTGTAGGGATTCAAACCCACATATTCCATTTTCTACGAGAATGTCCTAATCAGTAGCCCAAAGGTGGTACCCTTCATGCCTTCTGCTGAAGCTAGATTACTGTGCAGCAAAGAATTAGAGATTCACAAAGCCAGAAGAAAAGCAAGCCATACAGAGTGCATCTGTATGTGTGAGGCACTCAGCTGAGAGAGGGGATTCCTGGATTCTAGTCTCTTCTTCCTGAGTGCTTATGCAAGTTAATGTAGATAGCTGTTGTCTAAAAAAACAGTAATTAGCCTGAGAGCAGGAATCAGAAATTAGGCTTTCTCCTACTTGCATGCTTAGTGACTTTTATTTTTCAACTTTAACAATCAGGTGTCTTTTAAGTTTGAAAATCTACTTGCTTTCACATCCCACTTGTGGGAAGAGATGTCTGTCCCTTGTATCCTATCTCTAGCCTGACTGCTGCAGGCAGAAGAGGAGTTTGGCATGCTGTCCCTCCTAAGCTGATGTTTTTTGGATCTTTCTCATAAGCTGACTAACCCCAGTGCCTTCCTCTGATGCTCTTCTACCTGTTTGAAGCAACTGTAAGAGCTGCCCTCAGAGACATAAGCTTGCCCCTACCCCACTATATAATTTTTAAACTCTGTACATGCAAAGATTAGGAGGAAGCAGTTTGACTCTTGGAAGAGCTCTTTTGGAGAGGAACAAAAAGCTATGAGCCTTTCAGGAATCGCATCCTTTCTTTGCCTCTTCTCTGCTTTGTTTTTGTTACAGGCAGTTGAGACAGGAAGTGAGATGCAGAAGGGCTACAGGCACACTTTCTCTGCTTCCACCCATCTTGGTTAGCTTGGCTGAGTACTGAATATGTAGGGAAGTGGCAAGCTAGGGCAAAACTTGGAAGCTTAGGAGAGCTTCCAGGAATGGCCTGGATTACTTGTGGGAAATGATCTCAGGATTGTTTAAGGTAGATGGTCAGTTGCTTTTGAGCCAGATATTGAGCTTAACAGTGGATGTCTGTTACTGCTCCTAATGTTTAAAAGCAGCAACACGGAAACAGGTAAAGTCAGTGGACGTGGATCCTGAGTAATAAAATGAACTGATAAACAAGGTTCTTTTTTTTTAAAACTACATTAAAAATCATTAAAGGACCAGATAAGATTGAAAAGTCAGGAAATACCAGATTTAAATTTGCAATTAAGCACCTAACTCTTGTGTACATTCTTTAAGGTTATGGAAACAGTGTTTAAAATTCAGTAACTTGCTCCAGATTTTGCATTGAAGTAAAGCTAACTGTTTGCAGCAGGTGCTATTATGATGCCTGGCCATTAGGTAGCAGGGAACTGGTTTTCATGAAGTAGTCAGCTATCCCAGGATGAGAGGCATCAAAGATATAGCCTGCAGGCCAAATTTGGCCCACAGAGTCCCATCATCCAGTCCCTGGTGCTGCCCCTGGGCCCGAGTTGACTCACAGAACACTGGACTGGCCCTGTGTGCAGGTCCTGGAATGCATGCCGCATGTGATATCCACTTCTGAATAGGCCAGAACAGGCACCATGTGCAGCATGGGTCCTAGAGTGGGAACAATGTGTGCTGGATCCATGAGGGAGGAGGTCAGGGGAGATTCTGAGCCTGATCCAGCCTGAGGACTGGGCCCATAGCCTTTTCTTTCTTATGTGACAGTTTCTATTTTCTTCACTCAAATTCTGTTCACTGTATCTTTCTTCTTTGTCTCTTTGCCTTGTGTTTTTATAACAGTTCTGTTTAGCCTACCCAGACAAACCAAATCATGCAGGCTTTTTAGCTGTGACCTTAAAAAGTAAGAAGCAATGATATATAGGTACAAGTTACACTAGTGTACTGGTAGTGTATTTATTTGCTGAATGCAAGGTTGTTAAATTCAACTGGCCCTGTGACCAGAAAAGCAAACAAAAATGCCATTGTGTATTCTGGGAGTGGCTAATTAGTGTCCCGTGCCATTCCTAAGATTTTTTGCAGTTAGTCACAGAAGCTGCGTTTTCTTATTTACTCTCTTTTTCATTTCCTTCCTTTTACACTGGCAATAAGGCATGATTGGGTCTGATGCTAGATCTCACAGTCATGCCTCCTGCCATGCGTATGTGGCATTGGCAGGAGGCGTGATAGTATAGATTATGCATCAGATGCTATCACACCTTTACTTGAAGCTCTAGAGGGGCCCTAACAGTGAAACCCAAGAGCTGTCTGTCTCTTATAACTGGTTATTGGGGGGGGAGGGGGGGGGGTTCCCAGCAAAGGTAGATCACCTAAAAGACTCTCAAGCAATGGCTTTTGTTTAGCCTTGTAATGAGAGAGAAAATGTCAGAATGAAGGGTTGGTTTATTTTTTGCAAGATTTTAATTTCTCAACTTTTTTTTTCATGTGTATTCACTATTGTTCAGACTTTCTGAAACTGGTAATGTGCTATGAATAAAAAGAATCTGGCATCATAAAACTGAACAATGTATTGGTAATGTTATATAGCAATTAAGTAAGAAAATAATAGAAAGCATGTTTTCATCCAGAAATCCCTGTGCACAGAAAGAAATACTGTCTTGGTGACTCACTTTTAATTCTGCTAAAAGCCTCAGGGTATGTGCTGGAGCAGGGGTTGGCAACCTGTGGCCCAAGGGTGGCATGGGGGTTTGGGAGGTGCTCAGCTGCACTGTGCTGCCTATCCCATCTGCATTGTCCCCCTCCATAGCTATTCCTGCTGCTCTGCCTGTGATTGCCCTCACTGCAGAGAAGCCTGGGATCAGTGGCAAGAGTAAGCATAGGTAGCTTGGGCATCCTAGGAGGCAGAGATTTGTGGCCTACAGCAGGGAGCCAGGTCACAAGATCCAGCCCATGGAAGCTGCAAAAGGTCGACAACCTTTGTGCCAGAGAGGATGCCCTAACTTACTTTAGTTGGCTTATTATGAGAGTTCCTGTCCTTTACGAACCTGCTACATTAATTGGGGTCTCTTAGGCCATATTCCTGGTACAAGGAGTCTCATCAGATTTGACAGGTATTGATAGCCAGCTCTCTGCATGCTATGACACCTATATAAAGCTGTCTAGACCAGTGGTTCTCAAACTTCTTTTTTCGCGGACCACTTAAAAATTGCTGAGGGTCTCAGCAGACCACTTAATAAACTTTTTTTTTCATCATTGTCAAAACAGCCTTGATCTCCCTCGTCAGAAAAAATAAATCAAGTGCAGGGCCAAGTACAGATATTTTCGATTGTTCTGCAACCTTTCTGTGGACTGCCTGAATGGACTGCCAGTAGTGGTCCGCGAACCAGTTTGAGAACCTCTGGTCTAGACTGTTCAACCTAGTAGAGCTTCGAAGTGAATGATTCAGTTCTTGCTAATGATGAATGAATGAGCTTCCTGAGGGCAGAAAGGGGTGTTTGGGCTCAAAAGAGCATCCTGTGGCCCAAAGGATGTTGAAGGTTCTGGAGCTCTGTCTGCAGTCTCAGAACAATAAGGCCTCTCATTCCTTCTATCATGTGCATGGGGAAGCTGGGGTCCTAGCAATCTGTCTGATTGCCAGTGCACTTGCCATTGAGCCTGGGACTTGGCTGATGCACTTAAACTAGGTGGAGCCTTGTTGTTGTCTGTCTTCCAGGAGTGGTAGATATAACTCTACACTTGTGTATATAAGGAGATCTATAAGAAGAAAGGGGGAATACTCCAGTCCCCCCTCTTTTCTGTCTTGTCTCTATCAGTTAAGTTGCTCACCTTGTCCCTTCCCAGAATCAAACTTTGTTTGCCTCTTACGGCAAGGGCTGGCAACCTTTTCAAGCCATGGGCCAGAACAACCCAGCTCCAGTCCAGTGCAGGCTTGGTGGCTTCGGTGGCACATCTGCAGCAAGAGGGTTTGCTTGAACCTGTGCCAGGGCCAGGCATCTGGGAGCTGCATTAGCTCTAATGCTGCTTATCCCAAGCCCTGCTCCCCAGCAGGGATTCAAGTGCAGCTTCCAGCTGGACAGGGGCTGCGCTGTAGGGCTGTGCAAAGCTTTGGTTGCTGATTTGATTCGGCAGAGATTGAGTCTGATTCGAGGCTGAATCTCCGAATCCAAATCAAATCAGGAGATCCTTTAATCTCTTGCAATAAAATCAGAACCCTCCAAATCGATTTGGAGAGATTCGGAAAGATTTGATGATTTGGACATAGACACAGCTTTAAATGTTTTTTCTACATACCTCAGGGTACCAGGCAGCTCGTGAATGCTGAGATGCTGGGGCGGATGGAGCATCCCATGGGAACGTGGGGGAGTCCCCCACATACTCAACAGTGGACCCGGAAGTGGACCAGAAGCACTTCTGGTCCATTTCTGGCTTCACCTGGGAGCGTGCAGGGTACCCCCTGCCCCCCTGCCTTGGAGAGTAGTGCCTTCTGGGTCTGGAGGGGCACCCCAGTTCCCCCCACGGCTGATCACTGAGCCAGAGGGGGGTGGGGGGGGTCCCCTGTGCACTTGGCAGTGAACCGAGAAGTGGACTGGAAGTAGTTCCAGTCCACTTCTGGGTGCACCACCGACCACGTGGGGGGCCCCCCCACACTCCTATGGGACGCTTAATCCACCCCACCATTGCAGTGTTCACAAGCCACGCCTGGTACCTCAAGGTATGTAGAAAAAACATTTAAAGCTGTGTCTATGGCCAAATCGCTGATTCTCCGAATCAGCATCGAATCTTCAGATTTGGATTCGGTTGAATCAAATTAGGACAGTGATCCAAATCAAGTAATCGAATCGCTGTCCCCGATTCAGGCCGAATCTGAATCGAATATGGCCCATTTCGCACACCCCTACTGCGCTATAGCCAGACAGCTGGGAAGCGCATTCTCACTGCTGCTTCTCCCCACCCTATCTCCCTGGCTGCAGCACCAGTGCAGCTTCCAGCTGCTGGGGAACTGGGCTGGGGCCAGGCAACTTGAATCTGCATTCTCATTGCTTCCCCAATTCCTGGCTAAAGTACAGGCACAGCCAAAAGTTATTCATCAACTAGAATTTGTGCCTACACTGCAGCTGGGGATCAGGGAGCAAAGAGAAGCAGTAGCAATGCGGGCGCAGCTTCCAGATGCTGAATCCCAACATGGAATGGGCAGAGGCAAAACCTTCTGGCTCCACAGGCTGGATCCGGTAGCTCCATGGGCCAGCCCAGCCTGCAGGCTGTACGTTGATAACCCCTGTCCTAACAAGTGCAGGAGATAGATGTCAGACTTAAGTGTATCTATGAATGCTCAGGAAGGAATCCTGCTTAGTTCACTATCTACTCTCTGCCAGTAGCAAGTACTGGTCATTTCAGAGAAACTTAGGTGTGAGTACAGAATGTGAAGGAGGAAGCGAGGAATGGAGGGAATAGTCTACTCCTCGATGCTGTGGTTTATAGGAATGTATAATACTGCTTGAGATTTCTTATTTGTTTGACTCAAGTCCTCTGAAATGAGTGGAATAACTCAGAAAAGATATAACATACAAATAGTTTGATAAACACCTTGCATATTTAGATGTTTCTTTTCATTATGGGTGAGGTAAATGGGAATAGCAAACTGGTCATTTTTATATTACTTATTTACATATCTTCTTTCTTTTTTAATTCCAGGGTAAATAGGCTTATTCTTTTAAATCTGTTTTCCTGCCACCCCTCTGAACCCTCATCACACATTCTGAGCCTCCAATAATAATTTCATTTCCCTTTCTGTGGATTAGTCTTTATTTCTGCCACTGCTAGACATCTGTCCAAATTTAATATAATTTCAATAAAGCATTTTTTAAACTAATGTTTTTCATTTTAGTCTTGGAATATTTACGTTTTATTAATATTTGGTTTATTGTATGGCTTGTCTAGATTAGGTGGAAGCACATGTGTGAATAGTGTTAGAATATTTGTAACATGTTTTTAATTGATACTTACAGAAGTTGAAGAATCTCTGCCATCAGAAAATGTCACAGGGACAGAGTCAAGTGGTCCATTTACAGACCAGGATCAACAAATTACTCGAAGCAGTAGCACTTCAGATATTACAGACCAATTTAATTCTGATTTTTTTCAAGGTAACTGTCATGATTTATAAGAGAAATAGTGCATTAAGTTGTCTTGGCATCTCATTAAGCTACACTTGTGAATTGTGAGACAAAAGTTTTATTGCTATTTTATGAAAATGTATTGTTGCCATAATATCTGCTCATATAAGCAGTTGTGAACAACATGGCCTGTATTTTCAGTCATTCACTAAGTCATATTTTTCAGCTTTTGAAATATTATTTTATTTCTTAACTCATTTCAGTGAAGTGCTTACATGCTTCTGTTATAATACTGCCAATTCCTAACCACTTGCTCTGAGATATTTTAATGATACAGGCAAGGGATACTGAACCTCTGGCCCATGGCCCAGATACAGCCCCTGGCACTAATGGGGCTTCCCATGAGGAGGTCCAAGGACCTTGGCCCCACATGCTATCTATACTGGGTGCACAGGGACTGATTCTGGACCATGGGGCTGAATGAAGGCAGCCCGGGACTCAGTACTCAGGGCCAGGCAGAGATGGTGTAGAACTAGCTGAGGCCATGTGGGGCCTGATCCAGGCATGTTGGCCCAACCCTGGTGTGTAGGGTCTCATCCAGTCCATGGACTCCACACCACTCATCCAGCTCACAGAGCCAAAGGTTAGGGACAGACATTGCACACAAACCAGTTTAAGTGATCAGTAACTGGCTTAAACCTGTAACAGAACAGAAGTTCAGTGCACATAAACCAGTTTCAAAATGGCCAAAACTGGTTTAAGATAAAACCTGGTTGAATGTAGTATCCAGCTTAACTGATTGAAGTCAAACTGGTTTGTGGAACTTCTGTCCCAGACCCCTTCCTGGTTTAAGTTAAATCAGAGTCCCCCTGCATGCTTTTCAGCCCTGGGCTGGGCTGTGCTGTGTTGTCTGATCCGGAGAGCAGGGCTGGCCCCACCCCTCTGCTTTCTAGCTGGAGCAAGGGTGAGGACAGGATCAGACACCAGCCCAGCATGGCCCCATGAGATAAAGGGAGCAGGGAGGGGTTTTATTTCCTCCTCCCTCCCCTCTCCCCTTCTGCTCCTTCGGGGGACCTCAGCTGGAGTCTGCCTGACAGTGATGAAGCAGCCCCTGTCGGGGTCTCTCCCCTGTTGCTGCTCCAGCACCAGGGATGGGAGCATGGCCAGGAATGGCCCGGCATGGCCCCCTAAGGTAATGAGAGCCGGGGGGACACTATTTCCCCCTCCATCCCCTCTCCCATGAGGGGACCACAACTGAGGTCTGCCAGCCCCAGGTGCTGCCTCTGCTATTTGCCCCTGGCCAGGCAGACCCTGGCTGGGGTCCCCTGGTGGGAAAGGGAATGGAGGGGGAAACAAACCCCCTCCCTGCCCCCTTCACCTCAGGGGGCCATGCCAGGCAGGTGTCTGCCCATGCCGCCGCCCCCAGAGCAGCAAGAGGAGAGGGATCCTGACAGGGGCTGCTGTACCCCAGCAAGGCAGACCTGCTGGGTTCCTAGGGAGAGAGGGGAGAATAAACCCCTTCCCTGCCCCCTTCACCTTAGGGAGCCATGGCAGGCCAGCATCTGGCCAGGGGCCAGGTTCTGGCTACGCTCCTTCTCCCTGCCCCTCAAAAGCCTGGCAAGGGTTGCTTTCCCCCTCCAGGCACATCCTGGCTGGGGTCCCTGCAGGCTGGGGAGGAGGTTTAAACCCCTACCCAATTATACTCTGGCCTGCCAGGGCCTAGCCGTGCCCCTCCCTCAGCCCAGCTTCCCTCCGGCCTGGCCGCTGTGGAAGGGAAGGGAGGGCTCGCTCTAGCAGCTCTACCATCCCACCCCCACTCCCCACCAGCTTCCGGCCTGAGCCACTGCGGGCATAGACTAACCTGCAAAGATTGCATCAATTCAGGCTTTGGCTTTTTGAATGTCTGTACTTACCCAAAAGGTTGAGCACCACTGATATAGAGGATTGATCAAGTGGAATGCCAGCCATAATGCTTGGTCACTGTGCAAGGAGGTAACCCTTTATCCACCCTATCATCCTGTGGACAAGCAGCACCCATAGCTGTTCCTCTGGGGACTCCTGCTGCTGCCCTCCCTGCCCTCTGACAGCCCCTCTAGAGGCTGCTCCCCTCGTGTTCTAAGCAGCTCTCTGCCACCTGTGGACAAGTAGACTGGCAAATGTGGGACTGTGGAGCTGCACTTTTCAACCTGGCTCATCTGCCCCCTCCCCACTCTAGGAAGGTGGCTTCAGTCATCAGCTTGTGAGACCCTGGAGAAGAAGCCTTAGCAGCAGAGCTGCCCTTGCCTCTCATGTGCAGACTGGAGCCAGGGAGGGGAAAGAGCAGTGAACATTGGAGTGACGTTATGCACCATTATTCGCAAGAGCACGAGCTAGCTTCTAGCTCAGTGAGTTTCAATGGTGCCACTAAATTCAGAAAAGTTATTGAGGCTAAAAATGTTGAAAACCTCTGGTATAGATGAAGCCATATCTTATAAAAATGTAGATGCAATATCAGCTGTCTGTTTTGGGCAACAGGAGTGTATTTAGCCTACCCCAGGTAGTGTAGCATGTTATTCAGCATCACTGAAAGGTGAAGTCTAAGTAAGTCATGCATGTTTATCATCCTATTTTAAATATTTTTTTTAAATTTAATTTGCCTAATTAACATGTTTTTCTTCTTACAGTTAACAAAAGCTATCACTGCATTGTTCTGTACTGGAATAGCATGGTAGTGTTAATTTGAACTCTTGCCAGAGTTAGATGATATGATAGACACACACGAATACTGTATCTTTTGATATTTCTGCACCTATTGGTGAATTGTAGATACTAACTTGAATGTATCGACTGTACTGCTAATCATCAACCAAGGTGGAGAACAGTTGAGCAGACTTTCTTAGCTACATTTATTAAATGAACACTGAACAATTGAGAGAGATTTGATTCCCTTACTTAATTTATTTGACATCAATGGGTTGTCTGGTGGTATTTTACCTATTTTATGTTTGAAAAAGTATCTTCAGACAGGTTGCTTGAGTGGAAAAATACTAGGAATCTTGTATAACCACTCTATATAATGTTTGTTCTATGGGGAATATTTCATTTTTCACCTCTGACATACCAAAATATTTAACAAGTACTATATTCTCCTTGGCAAACATGTAATTTTTTAGTTAATTTGTAAAAATAAATTTGGTTTAAGATTACATAAAACTACTGCAAATATATATAACTGATGCTTTACTTCCTATTTCCAGTATTTAGCATTGTATTTACATTTTGTACATCACATTTAACATTTTATTATAGTCCCATTTCTTCAGTGAGTTGCATTATTTGAGGGGATTCTCCATATACTGTGCACTTGAACCATATAAATGAATTAATAACAATCCTGCAATATAGTATGTCATAGTGGACTACTTCTTCATAAATCGTGGAAAGATTCTAAAGACTCAAATGTAAAGCATTTATAATTATTTTCCCATTTTCTCCACTTCCTTGAGTGCATGTATTTCTTCTCTGACAAGGTTACTTTTTACAATTTCAATATGTATTCCACAGGGAAAAAGACTGAGAGCACGCAGAATTTAAGTTCTTCAGACTCCAAATCTGTTCAGGAAAATAAGGGATATATGAAGAAAGAACACGAAGCCCAGCACGTAAGGCAGAAGTAGAGAAAGTGGTTATTGACAAGATTCATAAAACATTTGGAAAGAATAACAAAAATGTTAAGCGTTTGTCGATTCTATTCATGATACAGAAATTGGAATTAAACTTCTAGCTGTTAAATATATGAACTACCTTATTTACTTGAATCTAAGACAAGTTTTTTACCCTCCAGTCAGTGTGGGGGGGCTCATCTTAGAGTTGCATACAAAGTCTGAGGTTGGGGCTGGTGGCTGCTGTGGCTCTAACTCTGATCTGGAGCCTAGGTCAGGGTCAGTCTCATACCCACAGCAGCTCCTGACCCCTCACTCTTTCTTGTCAGTTACCCTCTTCAGCTTCTTTATGTACATATGAGTGTATAAAATATAAACAATCAGTTCATAACTCTCTTTATAAATAATTTATATTAGTTACATAGTACCAGAATAAATATCTGATGATTTGTGAAGTGCTGAGAGAAATGCTTCCCTCAGCACACTTTGCACACTCAGCTCTGCATTTCAGAACTTTTTGTATGTCAGCATTCTGATGCACAGACTTTTTAAATGTTAATGCTACTTTTGAATAAACAGCACAAATAAATTGCAAATATTGGAGATATTTAGGGAACGGCTAGTGCAGTGCAACGTGAAAGGCTTCAGTTTGAATCCCTAGTTCTTCTCTGGTTGCCTGGCTTCACTTTGCAGTGACTTCTTTAGCCATTCAGGAATAAATCCCAAGTACTTTGAAGGGAGGTAGATCCAGACCTGTGTGAAACAATGACCAGCAAATTGAGAGGCTGAGGATGAGGGAGTGGCTGACTATTAATTAACGATGCTGTTATCAGTTTCATATTGCTCACCCTTTTTTTTTTGCAAACTGAAAATGAACTTCGGGCCGTTTTTGTTGCATATTATATGAACCAGTGCTGAACTCGACATTTTTTGTTTGCCAGATTTTTCTGACTATTCCTCACCCTGGAATCAATTTGATGGGAAAAATAAAACTGAATATAGTTTTCCAAAAAGTTCAGATAGCTGCATGATACTCAGACATTATTTTGATTCCATTCACTCCAAAACTAGTTCTAGCCACAAGTTTTTGAAAGATAGTCCAGGGAAATGCGATCTTGTCTGTCCTGGGTGTGGATGTACTTTGATTTCCTAAGCCTGTGTAGGGGAAAAAAGCATTTATAAGGCTTAGCCAATGGATCAGGTACTGTTACATTCTTCTAATATTTGGTTTATTTCCTTTTTTAAAAATTAAGATAACTCATTGCAAATATAAAACAAAAATAATAAAAAACCCTGCATTAATACTTTTTAAAATTAGACTTTAACATCTACATAATCTAGGAAATTTAGAGCTAAAGTTCCCCTGGCAACTAACTCTTCCATCCTTCTTCTATCCCATAAACATGGAGTTTTATTTCTCTTCATTTAATTAATAATAATGAGCAAACTGACATACTATTTTGCCAATAGTTAATTCTTTTTTTTCTTTTCTTTTTTATTGCCTCATTTTTAAACACATAAAGACTATATGGGATTATAAGAAGTGTTGATTTTAAAGTTGGTCCGCCATATTTAAAACCAAAGGTCGATGGTGAGGGCCAGGGGTATATCATATTAGAATAGAAAATTACCTGAAGATGGCATCAGTGCCTAGCTTTTGAATGCTTTGGATCAAAGCAGAATCTGGAAAATGTCAATATTTTTGGAAATTATATACTAATAAGTGCTGCTTATTGACTGTGGTGTTTCTGATACAAGACATTGGCATTATTATTACAGGGTGTGTGTGAGACTTTAGATATTGATCCATGATGATCCTTGTTACCATCCATTGGGTTGACTTCATTGCCATAACTGGGAGGGACTTTTGTAAAAACATACCCTTCAGAAGTACCCTTCAGATTTTCAGAAAAGGTGTGTGAAAGCCAGGCAAAGGTTTCAATAGGTGCCCCAAACACACTGAGTAATAGAAACATGGGATGAAGTTTTAAGACAACCCTATTTATATTATTCATTACTGTAGGTAAGTTTAAAGGTAGGGGAAAGTTTATAAGAAAATGAGTATAGGAACAAAACACATGCTAGAGTCCTTACCCTTGGCACTTTGAGGAAATTGCGAAGTTCAGTACTTGCCTATAAATATCCTGACTAGGTTGTAATTAATCTACAGTAATATTTGTGTTTAAAATGATTTGCATCTTCATAAATGAAATCCTAATAGAATATAAAGCAGTTTTCAAATTAATAATAAGTTGAAAAGAATACAATTTGCTACTGTGTTCTCTGAAGGTTTTAGTGCGAAGGAGCAGCAGTCCAGCTGAATTGGATTTGAAAACAGACCTGCAGTCTCACAGAAGTCCCAGGGAAAGAGAAAAGAGTGAGTTTTAGGATATTAGATACTTTACTAGTGGAGTAGTAATTTGTGATGACATGGTAATTTGACTAATCAAAGATGCAGTACTGTTTACTGATTTTACAGTATATTTCTTGTAGTGCATGTGTCTTACAAATTCCTGCTTACCTTAGGTGAAAGTTTTAGTAGTGACACATCCTTTGGCTACAATAATGAAGTAGACATCACACTGCTTCCCTGGCAAACATGTGAAGAAGACCATGAAGTTAATACAACCACAGATGTTTGTGCTGATCCAGATGTACGTCATTGGCTGCAGCTTAGTCCTTCAGATGCTGCAAATTTAACAGGTACTTAATGTTCAGTAAAAAGTAATTAATTGATCATGTATTTTTATGTCAACAGTGGAAATATATCTGATAGAAATTATACTACTCAACATGCTTATACACTCTTCTGTAGAACAGTATTTATTTTTAAAGTAGATGAGAATGTCTGACATGAAATTTAAGCCTAGTGTCAAAGTTCTTTTTTTTTAATTTAAAATATTTTACCTATTTATAATGTCTCATTTTTAAGCTTGAAATTATACTAATGGTACCTTGTATACAGTACTAATACTGATGAGGAGAGATGTTAACCTCTTCTCAAAGAATGTACGTTACAGTTCATCACAGTATATCTGATTCCCAAGACTAGACATAACACCTTTCAAAAAAAATGAAAAGCAATGTCACTAACCCAGCAAATATAGAGAGCAGGTAATGAAATGGGAGTCAAAGGGGAAAAAAAAAAAAGAGAATAGAAGAAATGTCAGCATGGGCGACCGGTGCCTTCTGGCTCTGGGGGAGCATCAACTGCCGATTGCCGACACAGGGGGTGTCCCCCAGTGTCCAGTCGCCAGGAGGAGGGCCAGTGGCAAACCAGAAATGCCGCCAGCACTTCTCAGGGGGGACACTGACTGGTACTTCCCACTCCCTGGCTGGCGAGGGCCAATTTTAGGGGGGACACATGCTTCCCATGTCCACCCTATGTGTCGCCTATGAATGTCAGACAATACTAATAAATAATAGAGAATAGCTACTTTCCAGGTTCTTTGTGACACTCTGAGGTCCCCTCTACACACTATAGGTATTGCACAATTAACTGGAGACCACCTACGTTACACAATTAACTGGAGATCAGTGCAAAGTATCTATCACATGATAAAAAGCCCCAACCAGCTATAAAAAAAATATGTACTAACTTTATAGCTGGTTCCTACTGAGCCTTAATTTGCATGTGTAACATGGTCTCCCCTACTACTGGGAGCCCCATCAGCTGACAGGGCTCCCAGCCACACAGGTGCATGGTGGCCAGAGTGAAACCCCCAAACCATAGGGATTGTACCAGCCAGGATCCCCAGGGTCCGAGAGCACACAGAACCCTTGGACTTAGGGGATGATGGCTGCCATCATCCCTAGGGCTTGGGGGGGAGGAGGGGTGTGAAACCCCTGGACCTGGGGGATGGTGGCTGTTGTGACTCCTATAGCTCTGGGATGCTGGAAACCCCTGGGGTAGAGAATCACTGTAAGGCAAACCCTGGAGTTTGGGTTGCGGAAAATCCCCTGGGCTGGAGGTTCGCTGCAGGGGAACCCTGCACTCTGGGGGTGCAGGAAACCCCTGGGGCTGGAGGATCTCAGTGATCCTCTGGCCCTGGGGGTTTCCCCATACATCCAGGGTAGGCAAATCACCCTGCAGGAATCCTCTGGCCCCAGGGGTTTCCCCACATGCCAAGGATGGGGCATAGGCCCTGTGGTTATCCTCTGGCTCCAGGGGGTTCCCCACACCCCAGGGGTGGGATGGGATCGCTGCAACAGAGATCCTTTAGCTCTAGGGGTGTGTAGGACACCTCTGTGGCTGGGCACCCCTCAACTGGGGTGTGTGGAGCTCCCAGCTGTGGGAGACTGCTTCTTAGTAGTGCAGGGGAAGCTCGATCCTGGGCTCCCCCTGCACTGGCAATAAGGTGTGATGGGATCTAATGTACAATCCCACATATGCATCTCCTGCCATGTACATGTAGCATGGCAGGAGGTGCAATTGTGTGAATTGCTAATTAGATCCCATTGCACCTTTATCTGCATATGTAGAGGGCCTGATTATCTTTTACTTTGAGCTATGGTAGCAATTAACTAGATAATTTATCAAGAGAGAATTCAGGAATAGAAAATGTTTTCTCCTCTGAATCAGGTGGAGTTATCAGAAATTATGTTATATTTTTGTTACTCTTCCTGAATATGTATTTAGAAATGAAGGAAGAGTGAGTAGGGCTGAGGAAGAGAGACAGCACTGTAGGTCTGGATTGTTGTTGTAGTTGTGGTGTTCCAGGAACTATACGATAGACGAGGATTTTTTGTAATGGCCTCT
This sequence comes from Alligator mississippiensis, assembly GCF_030867095.1. Lineage (NCBI taxonomy): Eukaryota > Metazoa > Chordata > Crocodylia > Alligatoridae > Alligator > Alligator mississippiensis. The sequence continues at coordinate 229,234,149 of NC_081824.1, forward strand.
ATGAGCGCATCCAGATGAGTGTGCATGTGCAGGGGCACACATTTTCCATGGGACAAATAGCAGTGGCACATATTGACCCAGGTGGGGTAAGAGAAGTTGAGGCCAGCACCTGTACTGGCCCCAGCAGCATTACTTGGGGTCCTGGGGGCCTCCTGGGGCAGCAGCTGCACTGATCTCACTGTTTGGAGTCTGGCCTGTAGCCAGAGCATGGCTCTGGCTGGCCAGGCTCCATTTCGGGTGGCACATACTGGTGCCACGTGTGCCATGCCACTTTTTTTAGCGGTGCTTTTTTTAACACAGAGATCTCCCATTGTAAAATTTTGGCACTGAGCTGTAAATTAGGAGTGCGGTGCCACAAACCACATGTGCATGCTCGTCTGGACGCGGGTTATGTACAGTTGGCAAAACTAATGGGCAAGTTTTCAGGCATCCAGAGCCCATTCTCAAATCTAAACCTAAGGTCTAAGCTTAGATCTGAGGAAGGGCACCTGATGCCCAAAACCTTGTATAACAGCTCACCGAACTATACATTAGTCCAGTAAAACATAACGCAAAAAACGCCATTTCCCAGAAAGTATTGTTTGAAAGCTAAGAAACTCTGTCTACTTTACTTAAAACTGGCACTAGCATGTATGAAACTTGATACTGTTTAGAAAGGGTATTTTATACTTGGTGTGCAAACTGAGTTTATAGATAATAATCCATGAGTTTTGATGGTCCATGTTAATACACAGTTGAAAAAATCTCTCTATGAATTCTCCATACTAAATTTTTATAAGGTAATAATATTTTGATCTTGAATTTAGACAGTGGTTAAATGATTAATAGTATTGATATTTGGGGTGAGATTTTCAGAAATGCCTGAGTGATAAGAGCATTGTGTTTCATATTTCAAAATTTCAAATTTCTTGGAGCTTTTCTAGCCAGGGACACTCAAGTGGATTATTTGAATTAACTAAAGGTGAAAGTGGATTCGATAAACCACCTTAAATCCCTGTTTGAACACACTTGACATTAATAGCCTTAATTTGATTTAGCTTAACTTTTCTAATTTTTACTCTGCAGACAAAAGCTCAGGCACTTTAGAAAATCTAGCTGATTATCTCTTTCAGTTTGCCAACTATTTAAATTTCAGATATGCAAAGGAACACCTAATTAAAAATATTTAACAAAAGTTGTTTTTATCTCTCTTAATTTAAATGTGTGGCTTTTGTCTTAGCTTGTTCTTTTTTTGAATATGTAGCTTAAGCCGAGAAGGGATGTAGAATAATAACAATTCTATATTGGAAAAATGTTTAGAGGAACATTATGCAATCTTTTCAAATTATTTGCCTCAGAATTATCATTTAAAAAAAATCAGTTACACATAACATGTACATGGGACACCCTGGTCTGGGGAATAGGCAGGAGGGATTCTGCTGCTGTTCCCTTTCCTCCATCTGGTCCAGGAGGGCAGGGAGTAATGGGGTAATGCTGCCGATTATTTCCCTGCTGCTCAACTCCAGTCCCCAGGGACTGGGAGGGCTGGAGCAGCCCTTGCTCCCCATGCCTTCCCCAGACTGGAATCACTTCTGTTTGGGGAATGTGCAGGGGGCAGGGCAAAGGAGGCAGTGACAGGCTGAATGCCTGTACTGTTCTTTTTCCCATAATGGCAAAGGAGGCAGTTGTAAGCTTAGATATATAGGGAGTAAAAGGAAGGCCCAGGGAGGAATAGGACCCCTGCTAAATGGGCAGAAACAATTGGTGACGGACAGGGGGGACAAGGCTGAACTCCTCAACGAGTTCTTTGCCTCAGTGTTCCTAAGTGAGGGGCACGACAAGTCTCTCACTGGGGTTGTAGAGAGACAGCAGCAAGGCGCCAGACTTCCATGCGTAGACCCTGAGATGGTGCAGAGTCACTTGGAAGAACTGGATGCCTTTAAGTTGGCAGGCCCGGATGAGCTTCATCCGAGGGTGCTGAAGGCACTGGCCGACATCATTGCAGAGCCACTGGCGGGAATATTCGAACACTCGTGGCGCATGGGCCAGGTCCCGGAGGACTGGAAAAGGGCCAACGTGGTCCCCATTTTCAAAAAGGGGAGGAAGGAGGACCCGGGCAACTATAGGCCAGTCAGTCTCACCTCCATCCTTGGCAAAGTCTTTGAAAAAATTATCAAGGCTCACATTTGTGAGAGCCCGGCAGGAGAAATTATGCTGAGGGGAAACCAGCACGGGTTTGTGGCAGGCAGATCGTGCCTGACCAATCTAGTCTCTTTCTATGACCAGGTTACGAAACGCCTGGACACAGGAGGAGGGGGGGATGTCGTATACTTAGACTTCAGGAAGGCCTTCGATACGGTATCCCACCCCATACTGGTGAACAAGTTAAGAGGCTGTGACTTGGATGACTACACAGTCTGGTGGGTGGCGAATTGGCTAGAGGGTCGCACCCAGAGAGTCGGGGTGGATGGGTCGGTCTCGACCTGGAAGGATGTGGGCAGTGGGGTCCCGTAGGGCTCAGTCCTTGGACCGATACTCTTTAATGTCTTCATCAGTGACTTGGATGAGGGAGTGAAATGTACTCTGTCCAAGTTTGCAGATGACACAAAGCTATGGGGAGATGTGGACATGCCAGAGGGCAGGGAACAGCTGCAGGCAGACCTGGATAGGTTGGACAAGTGGGCAGAAAACAACAGAATGCAGTTCAACAAGGAGAAATGCAAAGTGCTGCACCTAGGGAGGAAAAATGTCCAGCACACCTACAGCCTAGGGAATGACCTGCTGGGTGGCATAGAGGTGGAAAGGGATCTTGGAGTCCTAGTGGACTCCAAGATGAACATGAGTCAGCAGTGTAACGAAGCCATCAAAAAAGCCAATGGCACTTTATCGTGCATCAGCAGATGCATGACGAATAGGTCCAAGGAGGTGATACTTCCCCTCTATCGGGCACTGGTCAGACCGCAGTTGGAGTACTGCATGCAATTCTGGGCGCCACACTTCAAGAAGGATGCGGATAACCTGGAGAGGGTCCAGAGAAGGGCCACTTGTATGGTTAAGGGCCTGCAGACCAAGCCCTACGAGGAGAGACTAGAGAACCTGGACCTTTTCAGCCTCCGCAAGAGAAGGTTGAGAGGAGACCTTGTGGCTGACTATAAGTTCATCACAGGCGCACAGAAGGGAATTGGTGAGTATTTATTCACCAAGGTGCCCCCAGGGGTTACAAGAAACAATGGCCACAAGCTAGCAGAGAGCAGATTTAGATTGGACATTAGGAAGAACTTCTTCACAGTTCGAGTGGCCAAGGTCTGGAATGGGCTCCCAAGGGAGGTGGTGCTCTCCCCTACCCTGGGGGTTTTCAAGAGGAGGTTAGATGAGTATCTAGCTGGGGTCATCTAGACCCAGCACTCTTTCCTGCTTATGCAGGGGGTCGGACTCGATGATCTATTGAGGTCCCTTCCGACCCTAACATCTGTGAATCTATGAAAGCTGAATGCCTGTACTGTTCCTTTTCCTGGAAGGATTTCTGTTAAATTTCTGGGAAATTTCCACAGCTAAAAATGAACACCTGTATTCTAGACTTTATTAGAGGCTATTATATTAATTTCCCATTAATACAGTCTCTATAAAGGCAGCAATAATATAGTCCCTTTTTGATTTGCATCTGCTAAGACCTGGTATGCACTCAAGGATTTGCAACTAGAAAGATTACTAGAAAAAGTTCTGAGCATCTCTGATAGTTGTCTTTTTTTATAAAAATATGAATGAAACAGTGGTTAATTTGTATATCATCTGGTATGGCATAAAAGGAAAAAAGGTATGGCAAGTAACTGTACAAATCTGTTTCCAAAGATGTCAAAGAATATAGGAGTATCAGCCTTATTGTTTTGATTTCCCATCTATTGTGCTTGTTCAAATAGAAACATCATTACCACTTTCACAGATCACAGTTACTGAAGATTAGAAAGATACTATATTTTTTTTAAATTATGTCCTGGTTCTTTTTTCCCTGCATGTACCTTCTGCAGTTTTTTCCCCTCAAGATTATTTTCCCAGGTTTAACCCTTTGGAGTCTTTACTTCCAAGCATTTTGTATTAATGATGAATAAGAAATGGGAATCACAGGCTCCTATTATTGAGAGAGATTTACGAAGTCAGGCTGCAGGGGACGATTAATTGCAGTTTAGTATTTATACTCTTTTATAATCCATGCATGTTTCATATCCTTGCTCCATTAAAGTTGGTAGCAATAGTTGTATTGACTTCAGTGGGATAGATGTATCTCTTATCTATTGATGTTTTTGCAGAGTACTGTGCATGTGCTCTAATGTTATGGAAGTCTCTGATGTCTTTTGGAGATGCATTAGAATATGTGCTTAATAAAAGTAACACCTTCAGGAAGCCATGTCCAAGTAATTTATATTTTCATTTTTATTATTATAATTTTGACATATTGGGATATATCATTTATGATTATTTATTGTATTCTTTTCATTCTTTGTAAAGGTTCCTTTTTATCTAATACTTATAAGTCATTGATGTTAATAGCAATCTGGTAAAATAAGATTTTCTGGTAGACTAATTTCTATGGAAAACTATATTGTTTCAGGGTTATCTATTCCATATATTCAGTTCTTCTTTTAAACTCTACTTATGCAATGAATCAATGCAACCAGTTCAGTAGTTCAGGTTGTCATCTGTACAAAAGGGAGATTGTAATATAATATGTGTCAGGTATTATTAGCTGGCAAATTGGTAGCTTTCTTTCATACATAATACAAGAAATCTATCCTTTGCACATGCAGAAGAAAACTAATTATGTAAAATAATCTGATGAGTAACATAGACTAGAAGGGCAAATACTGAAATCAGGTTGTCATTATTCCACAGATTTGCTGTGTATAACTACATTTCTAACTTTTAGAAAGTGTTGCCTTGCTTTAAATATTGACACCTAACTTTTAAATCCTGTTTAGATTAGACATGCTAGAAAGCATCAGCTCCAATTAAAGGAGCTACCGTTAATTTGTATTGTCAGAACTGAAGTGTCAGCCTTTGTGCAGAAAGGGGAGAGGATTTCACCTTCCTATCCTTACTGTATTTCAGGACTAACTCTGAAATTTGCAGTTTTGTCTGTCAAGTTCTCTGGGCTGTACCTTTCTCACAACAGACCACAGCTGTCTTCAACACTGCTAATCTCTGTCCCAAAATTATTGTTAGGGCTTCATTGCACAAGACATGTAGGATAATCTGACTGCTAATAATCCTTTGCAGCTCTTGTTGAGTCTGGAAGAGTAGGCAACATTTCAGCATCCTTCCCCTAAATTCACTTTGTCCCAATCATAGAATCCTAGCCCCACAGTTCACTTACCATAAAGCTTCTGAGAGACTAAGTATGAAAGAGGAGCTTCTATTTCTCCTTCCAAGCATTCCACTATGGAGAATCCTGATTTGACTCCCTAATTTGTGTACAGTTGGGGAGAGGATGATTGGACTGTAATGTGATGTTGGTTTCACATGTGAACAATATTCAGAGTTGCAATAAAAAGACACCACTAACTGAAGATTTTCTTACAGTTTTCAAATTATAATTTGAGTATTCAGCTTACTTTTATTTCAGTATTTAATATTCTGATTTCATAAAAAGGATAGGTATATAATTAACAGGGACCTTTCAGTATTTTTTATTAAAATACTTCAAGGTTTGTATTGAATTGGGTTATTACAATTTTGATAATTAGCTATAGCAATTTGGTCTTTATCCTTGTGCTTAACTGCCCATCCAAGGTGGTGACATTGTAGCATGTCAGTCAGCCTTTTCAGGTCTCATTCATTTTTCCCCTCCCCTTCCATATTTGTTTGAAAGTCTTATTCAGAACGTGCTGCTGGACAGCATCTCCCTCATTCAGACTGAAAATTTGCACTTCAAATAAAAATTGTTGTATTCTGTTGTATCATAGAAATTGAAGCAGAGATCAATAGTACATGAAAATACCCCACAAAGGGAAGAAAAAAAATGAATTTCACCAGGCTTAATCTGTTTTGGCAAGCTTTCGGGTGTTGCCTACTTCATAAGATCTTGTACGGAACTATAAGGGATATTACCATATTTACCTGAATACAAAACAACTTCAACTTTTGGCCCAGCCACGAGTTCTAGATTATATACATAGCAAATTATAATTTGTTACAATTTTCCATGTATAGAATCTAGCTTGGGGGGATCATCTGAAATTCATTTATTTCCCTATCACCACTACTGCAGAAGGGAAACTAGGTGGGGGGCAAGCACCTACTTGTTTCAGTTAGTTTTAAGGGAAGTAATTGGCTGAAGTAATGGCTCTCTAGAGGAAAGTGCTGGAATTTCCAGCCCCTTGTATTTTCTTCCCTTTTAGGAAAAAAATATATTTTTCTTTCTGTGGAGCTGTTGAAATGTCTTGCCCTAAATCACCTGGATGTAAATATTGCCTGTCTTGAAAGGTAGCAGTTTCATTTAGTGGCAGCACACAGGTAGTTGTCTTTCATTTAGAGGACTTGTAAATGAAGTATGTTAAGTGCATTTCTCAAGAGACACTGAAAACCTAAGGAGCTGAGGCTGAAAGCATTTCTCCTAGACAAGGTGTGTCAACTTCACCTTGTGCCTTGTACTGGATTTGGATCACAGATCTCCTTGCATGCTGAATCCATCCCAGGGCATACAGCAGTGATGGCAGCTCCAGCATGGGGTATGTGGCATGTGGTGCAGCTCTGGCTCCCACCACGTGCCCCATGCCAGAGCTGAAGCTACTACTGTATGCTCTGTGGTGCGGCAACAGCTCTAGCTCTGGCACAGGGCACGGAGCATGGGGCATGTGCTTGAGGTAGCAGTGGTCAAGAAGTTGGGGCCACAGCAATGGTGCTATCACCACTGCTGTGGCCCCAACTTCTTGACCACTGCTACCAAATCTTTTAATCTTTTACATTTGCTTGACAAATCTACCAGAGGGCAGCCAGGACTGTATCAGTCCTTATTTGCCCTCCTGGTGCTGATCACTCCATACACCAAGGGCCCTGGATTCTGCAGCAGGCCACATCCCCAGCTTCCAGTGACTTGCTGGTATCCCGATAGGATGGATTAAGCCGCTCCATAGTCCATATGCTTGATACCCCTGTCCTAAACCAGCATTTCCCAACCGGTGTGCAGTCAGACATGAACAGGTGTGCCATGGAATTTTGGAAGTCTCACAAAAAGAAATAAATAATAAATGCTCTGTCTGCAATGCTCTTGGGGGGCCGTGGTTCCTGGTGGGGCGGGGCTCCAGCCAGTGCCTCGCGCCACCCCCTGCACTCTGCGGGGCAGTGAGTGGCGGTAGCGGCCATATCATCTGTTGGGGGCAGGGGGAGGGGGCGTGTGCCACAATTTTTTTTTATCTATGTAAGTGTGCAATGGGATGTAAAAGGTTGGGAAACACTGTCCTACACTATTCAATGTGGTTCTTCTTGGACATGTTCTCAATCTCTTTAGATTCAAAGCACCCTTCCATAACCTTTCTGAATTTAGTGGCACCATGTGGTGGGCCAGTAGGGGGCGCTCCTGCATTGAGCCACCCACCTCACTGCGCCCGACCACCTTCCAGGCTCCGAGTGCCTCCCTGGGGGTGCCTCACTTCTGGCTGACCCCCTTCCTGGAGCACACCCGCTAGCCTGGGGGTTCCACTGCCACCACCCAAGGCTCTGGACTGATTCTGGCTCTGCACACGTGGGAAACACAGGTCTAGTAGCCCTCAAGGGTACTTGATTCACTTCAAGAAGTTGGGATGCTTCTCTCAGTCGGAAGCACAAGTAATGGTCTCCCTTAGTCAACCGAACCAAGAGGACCCCAAGGCATAATCTAGACCCACTCCCAATAAGTCTCCCACAATAGGTACAAAGGAGAACGTTATTGGTTATAGAGGGTAGGATTAGAATAGGATACAGGGTACAGCGATATCAGAGAAATCCCATAGAGCAAACTCCCCTGGCTGGGTAGCCTTTTGATCACACATCTGAGTTACTGCAAGCTATATATCTAGTTGGATCTCAGGTCGCTTACTCACAAGTATCATCCAGAGGCAGGTGGAGATTCCCTCTGGAGGCAGGCAGTTCCTTGATCATGAGTTTTGAGAGAGAGAGCAAGTTTCAGATGGTACAGCTCGTCTCTGTCCCTGAGTCACCCTCATGGCTGCTGCCCCCTCCTCCTGGGCAGTCTTTAACTTATATAGCCCTTGTGACCTCATTTACCTGGTCCAATGGAGGCCAGCACCTGCTGGCAGTCAGTCAACCAATTTGAAATGCATCACTAGTTGCCGGGCAGACTCTAGCCCACCAGAGAGCAAGCCCCTCACCCAGGTATGTAATACTAGTCACATAGGTAGAGGGAGCAGGTTTCCTCCCTCCCTCAGGAATGTATCCAGCTCTGGTTACCTAAAGAGATAGGGTAAAGGTATGTATCCTCTGCTGGGCCCATCCTAATCAAATTGTCACAGAGCAGAGTTTTGGGGGGAGAGACAAAGGTGGCTTTCTGCCACACGCCCCATTTCAAAAACTAATTTATTAGGGTAATTTGTTAGGGCTGACCTTTTACCCTATGGCACCATTAAAAGGATTTCACGATACCCCAGTTAAGAACCGCTGTTCTACGATGTGGGTTTAGGTAACCTGCCTGTGCATCAGCCGTGGAGTTGAACAATGCCTTTTCAAGTTTGGCTTCTCTTTGCTTCTGCGCTGTGCTGGTCAAGCCTTCCTCTTCCAGAAGCTCCAGCAGGAACATTCCAAGGAAGCATGTTGTTTCTCTCCTAAATCTTGAGGCAGATCTCGTAATCTGCACCTCTTCCAGAACCCTTGCACCCTCCTCCCCCTTTGCCAACCAAGTAGACTCCATTTAGGCCAAATCCTACTCCAGCTATTAGGTGCCTAAGTGGTTTTCCAAGGAGAAAACCTTCCCAAAATGGAGGATCTTCCATTCGGGGCTCCAGTTTATTCTGCCTGAAAACAAATACCCTCTGCTCTTGAAGGATTCTCGTGCTGTTCTATGTTCTTTGGCAGGGTATATGACTGCAATAAAAAGAAATTACTCCTAAGTACATAAGAGAGAGAACTCTGAGTATCTTCTCCCAAGTTTTTGCCAGTGACTCCTACCTTCATCTGTCAATCTTCCAGTAAACAATTATTTGATGGGAGCCAATGAGAGCAGTAAGCTCTTTGGCTCTTACCCCTCTTCTTTCAGTACCCTTTGAAAACTTCCTCTTCATGAAACACTATTACTGACAGACAAGTAGATCAGACTTTGTTACAATTCATTAAAAAAATCATTTCCATGCTGTATGTGCTCCAACCCCCTCCCCTGTCTGTTTTTAGGGACCCTTTTAAAAAGGTGTTTTGAGCAGAGAAGTAAGTTTGCACTCTCTTCTCTCTCTCCGAGCTATAGAAAAAGTTCCTCTGCAACACAAAGGAAGGTCATGTATTTTATTTCATCATATCCAAGAATAAAGGAAGTGGAAACTTGTCCTAGATATCAGAATGTTGAATGCTTTCATTTATTCAGTAGGGTCCAGTATGATACTTAAAACTCCAGGTATTAGATCAGCTTTACAACTCTCGACCTTCAGGATGTTTGCTTTCCCATTGCCATACATCTTGTGTACCAATATTTTGTATGGTTTGTAGTAGTTCCAAACCACTACCAGTACAAAATTTTTACCCTTTTTGGTCTATCTATTGCACGACACCATTCATTTTGCTTGATGTTATAATTTTAAACAGCATCAAGTAAAATGAAAACGGGCTTCAGAGAAGTTGCTCTTAAAAAAAAAAAAAAAAGCGCACATATGATATCAGTTCACAAAGCTTGCATATAGGTCTTACCTGATTCATAAAATTTCCATTTATATCATGACAGACAATAAAAGGGCTGAGTTGCCTATACAATAGGCAGATATGGGCACACTTGCTTCTCCTGTGCAAGAGAACAGTACAACTATGGAATTCATGCATAAAGTGTTATGCTTACAGCAGTTCGCATGGCAGGTCTGCAGCAGACATTGGCATATTATCCTAGCAAGCTCTTTTCAACAAAGCACAAATGGAAAATATATGATTCAGTGATTCATTCAGTCTTCCAGGAAGGGGAAGTAAATCCATCAGTGTATTGATTTGTGACTGACAGGAGTAATTAAAGTTAAATTTTCTGTTCCAGAAAGGAGTTGAGTTCAAGATTTCTGTGAAATGTATTTATTATACTTTGGTCTCATGCTGTATTGTATGCTTATCCATCAATTCCTTTGCCTCCAAGAGAGCTCAGAGAGATAAGATAGCCATATGTGTGAGACAGTATTGGTTTCTAGAGTTTACATTGGAGGACAGGTTGACAAACATATTACTTCCTCCAACAGCAGATGTGCTGACTCAAAATGAAGTGACTCTTCATTCCAAACCATCCACCCTTTCATGTTCTCTGGATGAGTGTCAGCAATAATAAAAGTACATTCAGTGCCTAGTGTTCAGAGCATATTGTTTAATAGTAGAAAAGATTGTTATGCAAGGTGAAGGTATGAACATCATCGACTTGTACCTCTTGAAATCCTGACAGTTTGGGACTACCTTTTCCCTGTCAAGACTTTAAGGTTCTAGACGGATGTACACACCCTATGAAGCATTCTGAAAATGGCTGAACTACTCCAAAACTGATCCTGGATGGAGCTACAACTTCATTGAAGCACTTCATTTTGAAGAGCTTCCAGTTGCACGTACATTCTTAAATGTAGTACAACAAGGGGTTGCTTAGTTCTCTGGCATCCCACAGTGTTCTGTTCCTTTTTCCTCCCTACCCCACTCCCCACCCTGTTCAACTACTGAGCTCTCTCCTGTGCACTTGACCATCCTTGGCAATCTCTGGAGCCTAAGAAAGCATAGAAGGAACCTTTCTCCACAGGCCCAGAGAGACTGGCAGTCAAGCACACAGGCAAGCATGCATTGGCTGCCTGTCCCACTCACCACCCCCATATGGGGGTAGGGCTGTGGAGCCTCAGGACTGAAAAACACCCTGCTTACCCCCCTGGCTGTAAAGCAGTGGTCACCAACCAGGTGGATCTCAGATCCTCTTGCAGTAGATCTCAGAGCCTCTTGGAGTCGATCCGAGGCCGGGGTGAGGGGCTGAGTGCCTGCATGCATGTACGCGTGCAGCCCAGCCCAGCAGATCAGTCCATGGAGGAGGGAAGGGGTGGGGGGCTAGATCAAGGTCCCTGCAGTGAGGGTCAGTGCTGCAGAGGCAGGAGCAGGGGTACGTTGAGTGGGGCTGTAACCAGGTGGGACTTACCTGCTGGGGAGGCATGCCCCCAAATCATTTTTTATCCCTCTGCCTTGATCTGCACCCCCCCCCCCCACACACACACACACTTACCTGCTGGGTGTGGGGAAGCGGAGTTGCAGCGGCACATAGTAGATCTTGGGTTGCTTTTAAATGCCAAAGTGATCTATTTAAAAAGGTTGGAGACCACCGCTGTAAAGTATGTTGCCACATGCCATTGCAGTGATTTTGAAGCACTGTAGTGAGGAGGTATGGCAGGTGGCTGCACATCTGTTGATAGCCTGTGTTCTTTGAATTTGAAGCATTCCAGATTGGAGTGGAATTTTGAGTTCTTCAACCATGCATCTGTTCATGGCCTAAGTATTTCACTTACTTCTGTTTCTGTTTGGTGAACTTTGCAGCCATTAGTACTTACCATCCATTTCTAGATGATATGCCTTTTTTTTTTTTAACCATCCAACCATGACAGATTTCTTTGAGGCTTAGTGAGGGTATTTCTCATCGTGAAACCTGTTCTTTAATGGGACCTTACTGTAGCTTTGGCAGGTCTTTGGCACCCCTTTGAACTTAAGGCATCCTGGTCTCCCCATATGTCCCTGTGAAAATCTCTTTGCTTGTACTTGTCACATTAGCTTATTTTCTATTACTGTTTACATTTTGTTGATCAAAGAGATAGACTACACATCCCATTTCTAACTAACAACAACTGCATGTTTTTATTCTGTAGATAGCAGTGAATTCCTTGCTGATGACTGCAGTATAATTGCTGGTGGAAACCTAATAGGTTGGCATCCTGATTCTGCTGCTGTATTATGGAGGAGGATCTTGGGAATCCTTGGAGATGTCAACAATATCCAGTCACCTAAAATCCATGCCAGAGTTTTTGGGTATCTCTATGAATTATGGTACAAACTAGCAAAGGTATTGTTTCTAATACATACTTTCAGTGCAAAGACAACAGTAATGTATTTGCTAAAAGTGTCATGATCTTTCTAGCTGCTTTCCCAGCTATGCAGTTGGTCCATTAAAAGATTTCACAAAAAACCTTTGCCCCTTTGTACATTTTCTGAACCATCATTAGTACTATAACACTTCAACACTACTTTAGGAAGATATTGTTTACAGTATATTCTTTATTTAAAGTTTATTAACTAGTAAAATTACTTTCTGTTAGAATTTTCAAGGATTTTTGACCTCTCACTTCACTTCATTTAGAAGTACTATGATATTAACCATGAACAAGGCAAATAATGTCTACTGTTATGGGGGAGGATGGTAGGTATATTAAATCTTTTAAGAACTGTTTCCTTGAATTTAGTCAGGCACACCTTATAAGAGAGGTTCCTTTTTGATGACAATAAGGATTTAAGATAATTTATTCTCAGTGAAATAGAAGCAATACAATGAAAGTAAAAAATCATTGTCTTAATACTAAATGTTAGTGTAGATTCTAAGAAAACACCTGTAAGATGATAATATATGCTTAATATACTTCCAGTTTTCCTGTTGAATTCAGCTTCAGTGGAAATTTGTATGTATTTTTAAAGGTGCTACTTCTGAAAAAAAGGCTGTGTTATAAATAACAGCTGTGTTAAAATATTAGAGGATATTTTATTAATCTTCTACCTTTTTTTAAAAAATCAGATAAGGGACAATCTTGCTATAAGCGTGGATAACCAGTCTACTCCCTCTCCTCCTCTTTTAATTCCACCACTCAGAATATTTGCCTCATGGTTGTTCAAGGTAAAGTAGTTTTAATTTCTACATGGAGTAGTATTTTCCTGGACATCTATATTGGTTCATAAATGTTTATCATCTTGTTATATTGTTTTTACAGTGTTTCTGCAATCCTGGTTCTAAACATATTAGAAAAATAATCATAGTCAATTGTTTACCTATGTTGATGTCTAGATTGTAAAAACAAGTCTATACTTGCAGTATTAAGAATGTAGAAATAAAGCCTATTTTTGTAAATATAAATGCAGTATTCAGCAAATAAATATACCTTGCTGGAAATACAGTGTTGATTTATTTAGCAAATAAAAAGGCTGTAATAATAAAAATTATTTGTCTTTTCAGGCAACAACCTTGCCAAATGAATATAAGGAAGGCAAACTTCAAGCATACAGGCTGATCTGTGCTATGATGACCAGGCGCCAAGATGTCCTGCCAAATTCTGATTTCCTAGTGCATTTTTATCTTGTGATGCACCTTGGCTTAACTAGTGAAGATCAGGTACAGGGTTGATTTTTCTTTCAAAAAGAATTTAAGTTCCATTATTGCATTTTACATCATGTTTACTGTATTGCTTTGATGGGAAAGTGGACTATCGTGTTTGAAGTGGTGCAGTTGGGAGGACGAGGATCGTGGTTATATGATAAAATATACTAAAGTGTGGACTTAAAGGTATGCCTGTGTTTTGTAGACTAAACTGTTTTTCCGCCCTCTCAGTATGTTGTATATTTTGCTCCTCCTTTGTTCTCGTAAATGATTTTGTGTTCTCTGTCTGATAAACCTTTAAACTCCATCTGGTTTACCTATTTCAGCAGAAAGCAATTGTTCTGAAATTCAGTTTATTTTAACTAGTGCAGCTTCCTTTTAGCATTCACATTAAGAAAAGCTAAAGTAAAACTGGATGTGTCTACACATGCACTTTATTGCAGAGTAGACTAATTAGCTCTGCAGTAGAATATCACTATCTATATGTGTGCTGGTATTGGGGCACAGTAAACTAATAAACTTCTCTGTAGGATAGTACTATCCGGGTACAGTCTTACAGCAGAGTAATTGTGCTGAAATGCATGTGTAGACAGTGACCAAGCAGTGACCAGACCCCTGGCTGCTGCCTAGCCCCTCAGCTCTGCAGGTTTAGCACTCTTATGCCCCAGCCAGCCCTTCTGCTGCCCAACACTGCTACCTGGAGCCTGGGCTGATCCCCATGCCCCCTGCCAGCCTGGGTCTGCTCTGCCTTAGGTCAGATTGCTGCTGTCCTGGACATGCATGTAGGTGCTGCACCCAGAAGCAGTTTATTCTGGAGTTTATTGCTTTATCTTAATTACACATGTGGATGCATCCACTGAGTTGTAAATTGATTAGTATGTTGTAGATCAAAATGGCTTCAATTAGAAGGAAATCACTAGTTAATTTGACATGACTACTTGTCATTTGCATTATCTAGTGGCACTATATACAGTCTTTTCATAGTTTTAGATTAATAAGAGGGACTAGGAGAAGAAGACCCAATCTACCACCATTTATCATTGTCATGTACATTTTACAAAGCTCCCCTTTGCTCCATTTATTCTATTTGGGGCTCATAACACAACTGCTTATCAAACTTAGTATTTTCTGTAATTATCTTTGCAGGGTTCTCTACTGTTTTATAGTCTACAGTTTGCTTTAATAAGCTAGGCTCCTTGGCAGTCCGAATTTTCAGAGGCAAGGCAACTTTTGAGTTTGAAAAGATTGGTTGAACTGTAGCTGCTTGTGATTTGCCACTAAGACACATGAACATTGCTTTACATTGTCTAGAAACTCTGAAGCAATGCTTCTCAGCCTGTACTCCCTCCATGGGGTTTTTCATAAAACTTAGCAAGAACATTCATCCCATTTAGCATTACAAGCAGGGCATGACAGTTGCAATCCCCAAAGGTAGAACCCATTTCTGCCATCCGTTGTTTAGATTCTCTACAGATTTGGGCAAGCATTGTTGCATTGATTTACACTCATCTCACATTTTACAGTTTATTTCCACAGATATGGAAAGATCTTGAAACATACAGGGGTAAAATTCCATGCTGTGCCAAGGGGAAGGGTGAGCTACAATAGCTTTAGCTTACCTTTGTGCCCTTCTAAACCTAGGTTGCTCCAGGACCTCAGGAAGCCCCATGTATAATTAGGAAGGACAGTAATCAGTGAGAGAGAAGGATAAGATTAATACTACTGTGACGTTAGATGATGATTTTAGATAGGAAACTGGTATCAGAGATAATCTGCTTTTAACTTAAAATTTTCCTTTTCCTTCACTTATCAATAAAGTAAGAACTACAGGAAATAAGATTTGCTAAGCAACCTGTTTCATCTCTAAAACTGTCTCCTTAGTATTTCCTAAGCACTAAACCAGCAGAGAGGAAACCTCGGTCCCTGTAGAAAAAGCTTAGACCCTCCAGTTCTCTAAACCAAATTATTTCCTGAATCCAATAATCCTGTTCTCAATAAGCCTGTGTGACCAGGCATTTGTTTGATTGTTCTGCTCTTCATCAGTTCTTTTCCTGGCTCTTTTCTTCATCATTCCGTACCTTATTCTCTGAGAAGCACTTGTCCTCTGTTGGTGCTTTGACTTCCAATAATCTGTGTAGAAAAAATATAAATTCTCATCAGAACTACTACTGCTGACAAATGACCTGACTTACAGTATTTACTTGAAACCAAGATGGGGTTTCCCACCCCCCATTCAGTGGCAGGGAGGGGGGATTTTAGTACAAGCTTAGGGGGGCAGCGGCTGCTGCTTCCCTCTTCCCCTGCACCACATCCTCTGTGCTCCCCCCAGTGCCTTTGCTCCCTGCCACCTCCCCCCACTCCTTAGCTTCCTGTCACATCCCTGGCTCTGGCTGGGGCCCTACTCTGGCCAGGGGCAGGGAGCATAGAGTGTTTCCTGCCTCTGGCCCCTGCCTGACCATGCAATAGGAGAAGCAGCTCTGGCCCTGGCTCCAGGGCCAGGGCTGGAGCTGCTGCTGCTAGAACAGCTTCTGTTTGGCTGGGCTGGGCCCACATACTCTGTGTTACTTGCCCCTATCCACAGCAGGGCCCCAGCATGTGCCAGGGCTGTGACTGGAAGGTCAGTAGTGGGGAGGAAATGGCAGGCGAGGCAGGGATGACAGCAGTGGGAGGGATGGAGAGGCAGTGCAGGGGGTAGACGGAGGGAAAGCAGGCAAGAGGCAAAGGAGCCAGAGAAAGGGTATCACAGGGGAGGGCAGATGTCAGGGGGTACAGGCTCCAGAGAACAGATACCACAGGGAAGGCAAATTGGGGGTGGGGGGCAGGTGACAGTGGGCACAAATGGTAGGGGGGACAAGTGCCAGAGTGTACAGACACTGTGGGGGTGTAGGTGCAGGGCATGTAGGCACTGAAGGGGGTAAACAGCTGGGGAGGCAAGTGGTGGGCAGGACACAGGTGGCAGGGATCAGGCCACTTGGCTCCCCCACTGCCTGCCACCCGCCTCCCCTCCAGCTTGCCCTGTCACATTGGTGAAGGAAAAACATCAGATGACCCTCCAATAGAGTCTAGATGTTGAAAATAGCACCAAATTTATAATTTTTAAATTAGAATCTCATTATTTGGGGGTTGTCTTAAATTCAGAATTGTCTTAGGTTTGGGTAAGTAAGGTAAGTCTTTGAACCTACATCTCCAGTGAATCTGAAAATTTGGTTCTTTCTCATTGCTAACCCTTTCCCTCTTTCATGTGTCCTTTATCTTGCAGGCGCAGAAAAGAAACCATCCTCTTGCTTTAAATAAGCTCTTTTCCTGTAGTTATCAGACATACATACCAGCTGCTTACAGACTTGAAAAACACAAAACAAAACAATGCTTTACTTTAAGCTTGCTGTGCCCCCACTCTGAGCGCAGTGTATGCCCAGAAGAGACATCATGTTAGTTTGACCCAGTAGACTCAATGTCTGTTTAGATTGCATGCTTCAGCAGGACTTTTTGGTGCTTTTATCTAATAGCTTATTGAATCAGCTTTAGAAAAAAGAACCAAAAAGCTCCGCTGAAGCACGCAATCAATACAGATGCTGGGGAGCTGGGTCAAACTAAAGTGGTTACTCGTCCGGTAAAGTTCTGGGTTTTTGGAGTTTTGTTTGTTAGTTTGTTTTTTTGTTTTTTCTGTTGTTTTTTTGTGGGGGTGGGGTGGGGGGATGGTCATGTCTGTCAGCAGCCACCATGTTTACTCAGATCCAAGGCAAGGTTGTTTTCCCCATTCATCACTGGGAGGGAGGAAGGCCCTCGTCTTCTATTTTTGTACAAGGTGGGGTGGGGTGGGATGGGGAGGGGCTCTGACTCGGGCTTAGGGGCCGAGTCAGAGCCACAGCCACTGCTCTGCTGTCTCCTCCTCCCCCCACTTACCATCAGTCATTGCTCTGGCCCCATTCTGGCATGGGGGACATGGGCACTTAGTACCTCCGGTGCAGCCACTCAGTAGCAGTTGCAGGAGAAGCAGCTCTGGCCCCAGGACACCAGATGCTGCCACTGGCCAAAGGTACCACGTGTTCTGTCCTAGAATGGAGCCATGACTGATGATAAGTAGGGTAGGAGGCTCAGAGGCTGCAAAGGGGGCAGGCAGCAGGGGAAGGCATCAGGAGGTTCTGGCCCTGTGGGGCAGGCAGGCATGGGGCTTGCAGGTATCAGGGTTGGGGAGCAGGAAGAACAAGTGGAGGGGACAAGGGGCAGGTGTCAAGCCACTTCTCCCCACCATACCCTGCCATCCCCCCTTCACTGCTTTCTCCCTTGTAGCAGTTGGGGGATGAATTTAAGATGACCCTCCAATAATTACATTCTATATATGGAAAATTATAACCAATATATACATATTCCATGTATAGATTCTAATTATTGGGGGTTATCTTAAATTCAAAGTTGTCTTGGATTTGGGTAAATATAGTATTCTCCATCTTAATATCTTCTCCATTCCGTGACTGACGAGTTATCTCTTCCAGTCTTCAGCAATAGTTCTACCAGCATACATTCAGCAGTTATGCTCTTCTTGCTCTTAGGAAAGTAGGGCTGAAAGAGACCGCACAAGGTCATCTAGTCCAGCCCTGTTCCCAAGGCAGGATCATTCCTGACTAAACCTTCTCAGCCAAGTGTCTGTCTAACCTGCTTTTGAAACCATCCAAGGATGGCAGTTGTACAGCTTGTCTAGGTAGCTGTTCTAGTGTTTGACCACCCTCATAGTCAGAAAGTGCCTTCTAATCTCCAACCTAAATTTCACCTGCTACAGCTTGAGGCCATTGTTCCTACTCCTGTCCCCTACAGCCACAGAGAAAAGCCTCTTCCATCCTCTCTGTTGTGGCCTTTCAGGTATTTGAATACTGTTAGCAAATCCATGCTCAGTCTTCTCTTATACATACCTAAGTAACATTAGGTCTTTCAGCTTTTCCTCATAAGTCTTGCTTCCCAGGCCCCTAGTCAGTTGCATTGCTCTGCACTGGACTCTTGCCAAACTGTCCATATCCTTCTTGAAGAGTGGGGCCCAAAAATGGACACAATACTCCCAGTGAATAGCTCCATTGTTGATTAGAGCTGAAGAATCACTTCCTTTGATTTGCAAGTGACACTGCTGTTGATGCAACCCAGTATGCTTTTAGGGTTTTTTGCAACAAAGGCACACTTGGTTCATATTCAGCTTATGGTCCACTGTAACTCCCATGCCCTTCTCTGCAGTATTGCAATCTGGCCAGTCATTCCTCAGTTTGTATTCATGCACGTAATTATTCCATCTCAAGTGCAGAACTTCGCATTTGTCCTTGATGAAACCCATCTAGTTGATTGCAGGCCATTTCTCCCACTTAGGTCATTCTGGATCCTAGCTCTACTCTGGAGTATCTCTAACTCCATCCAACTTGCTGTCGTCCACAAATTTGTTAAGTGTGCACTCAATCCCATCATCCAAATCATTAATGAAGATATTAAATAACAACAGACACAGAACAGACCCCTGGGGAACCCTACTTGTTACCTCCTCCCAACTAGACCTTGAATCATTGATGATTACTTGCAGAGGTCTGATCCAGCCAGTTATGAATCCACCTTGCATTACTTTCATGTTACCTGTATTTCCTTAGCTTGCTAATGAGAATGTTGGGAGAGACAGAGTCAGAAGCCTTTCTAAAGTCAAGGTACATCATATCCACTGCTCTCACTGATCCTGTCACCTTGTCCGAGAAGGAAATCAGACATGACTTTCTTATGGGCTAAGTACAGACATTCAAAAAGCCAGAACCTGAATTGATTCAATCTTTGCAGGTTAGTCTAACCTGCGTAGATTGAACCTATTTGCAAGTGAATAGACATTTACTTTTGATTCTTGAAATGCAGCCACATGCCTGCAGTGGCTTAGGCTAAAAGCTGGGGGGTGTGCAGGGCACTAGAGTAAACCCTCCCTTCCCTTCAGCAGCAGGCACAAGGCTGAGGGGAAGCTGGGGGGTAACAGGTGGCCAGGCCCTGGCAGGCCACTGAGTATGGTTGCAGGAACCCCAGCCAGGGCGTGCTCAGAGGGGGAAGAAGCCCTGGTGGGATTTGTCCCCAAAGGGAGGCGGGGAGGTGTGACCAGACACTGGCCTAGGCAGCACCTCAGGTGGAGGGAGGGAGGGAGTGGGATTAAACCCCCTGTCTTCCCTCTCTCCCACTGGCATGGGGACCCCTGAATACAGGAGATAAACTTTTCACTGAATTAGAAATGAATCTTTCAGGAAATACTAACAAGTGGAAGCTGATGTATCTATTAGTAGCAAGATGTGTAATACACGGACAATGGAGAGCTAATATAGGATGTTTAAAAGAATTGTCAGACACCACTATCAGGCTCTAATGGTGAAAGGATGAGAAAAAATTGGTGTGGCACATAGGTATTAATTTTTTAACATGACTAATATGTGCTATCCCTGCAAAAACAGCAAAACTAGTATACTCGGACCTGGCAGTCTCAGACTGGGCTTTCCTGAGTTTAAAAAAACAAAACACAACAAGAAACCTTGGCTGTGGGCCAGATTTTTCAAAGCAGCTGAGCTCCCATTTATGACAAGACAAAGATTACAAGCCATTTAAATCAATTTAACAGCCATTATTACCAACACAAGGACAAAGGAGTGCAGATACACAGGGCTAAATTTTCAATAGTGCCTAGTTCCCATTTAGCAATCTACATGAGGTGGCCAGATTTCAGAAGTATTCAGCACCCAGCATCTCACTTTCCTCTCAGGAGCAGCTGCTAGGTGCAGTGTTCTTTGGAAGTCTGACCACTTCATATAGATGCCTAACTGGGGACTGAGCTTTTTGAAAATGTAGCCTCAGTTGTATGTAATAAGCACTTTTAAAATGTAACCTTGTATGCTTGCATTCCTTTGTCCTCCTGTTGGTAAGCATGACTGTTTTGTTGATGAAAATGCCTTGTTTTTGTCATAAATGAGAGCTCAGCTGTATTGAAAAAATTTACAGTCTAGAAATTAAATTGGTCAAGGTCCACAGGCCCACATAGTTAATGCAGATGCCAAATTATCTTAAGTTTTAAACCCTTCCAATATTACATTGACTTTGTTCTTTTGTTCTTACTTGGCTTACTGATTTTTGCCTCGTGGTGGCACACTTGACTGCAAGTTTTCTAGCCTGTTACAGTCTTATTTTTGTCTACTTATTATTTAGCTACTGAACTGCTTGGAGAAAGCATTAACTCTTATTGCTTTTGAGCTTGAAAACTCATGTAACATGGTATAGTGAAATGCATTTATTCTAATTATCTTTATTTAATCACTTCCAACATGATTAATATCAAGATGCTAGATCAACAACTAAAGAGCAATCATCAGATGTATTTTAGAAGTCAAAGATAATATTTGTTATAAATACAAATGTAAGAATATATTAGTCAAAAATACCTGAATTGATTTGATTTGCCAAAGATTTCTGCTTTTCAGCTGGAAAAATACTTAAAGCCTGCTTCTAAACAAACATAGCCTAATACAATATACTACCATATCTGTATTATGCTATCATATAAACCATTGATGAAAGTATTGCAGGCTTTCTTAACGCTGTGCTACTATTGATATGTTTTTGGAATGTGCTGCCTTTTGGCATAGGATATATTATAAACAGTACCCGAATACACCATAATTGTGCATAATTTACTCCAGGGGCACAACTGTGCTCCAGAATTCAAGCTTTCATTTAAAAAAAAAAAAAGACTTCTTGGTACACAAGCATGTAAAGAAAAGCTTCCAAACCAGAAATGGATGAAAAACAATGTGGTGATGTCTGCCTGAGTGTGCAGACAGCCTACCATAATAGTTCTGAGAAATGCGAAATGATCCATCCTGCTCAGTGAACTTTAAAATCCATCAGTGAAAATTTTGTCACTCGTCTGTTAACTGTTTAACTGCTATCTTGTCATCCAGCTGGTGGATGATCATACAAATTCAGTCTTCCAGAACTTTTTGGGTTCCTCAGTGTTTCCTTCCAAGCTGCCAGCACCTCTGCTTTCCCATGACAGACTACTGAACATTTTCAGTACAAAGTTCTATAGCACATTGAAAATGTTAAATTTATCAACATAGTACAATGCAATTTACTATCAGATTGAACTGGAGGAGATTTTGGTGGTGGTTGTTTATTTTAATGTTTAATTGAATAAAAATATCAATCCTCATATTTATCGGAAACTTTTGCAGAACGTCCCAATTGACTGTACTTGAATGTAACAGAATATAGGGGTCTCAGTGCAGAATTTAGGTCATGTTTATGAGGGTTGTAAATAATGCCATAATACCTAAACAAGTCACTGGTCATCATTAGAACAATCTATTAAAGACTCATAATGTATCATTAATAATGTATGCACTGATGGAAAAACATGTAATTTAGTGATATCTAATGGATTGTTTAGATGAATCCATAATGAAATGTTACATAGCACAGCAAAGGCACCATTTCTAATTGTTTATCTTTACTGTCAGATGTATGGGCCTCAATCATAGACCAGGGCCACACTGTTCAGTTCTGTATG
The DNA here is from genome assembly GCF_030867095.1 of Alligator mississippiensis. Lineage (NCBI taxonomy): Eukaryota > Metazoa > Chordata > Crocodylia > Alligatoridae > Alligator > Alligator mississippiensis. The sequence goes on from NC_081824.1 coordinate 229,256,225, forward strand.
AAAACAAAGACAGTCCCTACCCCGAGGATGTGAGCACATACTGTGAATAATAATGTATTTAAAAAAACAATTTGATTGTATTAATTTGATTTTGAATGTACATCAAAACATCTCCAAAGTACTGTTCCTAGATATTTATGATGTGTTCTTCCAAATCAGATAGTCTCATGAAAAGTTTCCCTACCACTGATATCTGGTTCATAGGATAAAGTTAATAGGGCACTAATATATTTTTTTAATGATTTGAAATGATCCTGTCCCATCATTGAAGAGCCAGAGTTGGGGTGCCTTTCTTTTTTTCCATTTTCACAGATTGCAGTGGGGGAGATATTTCTCTGGCTTCAGGGTTGGTGAGGTTAAACCTACCAGGATTTATGAGAATTAATCCAGTATATGCAAAGAAGATGGGATCAGGATCCCATCAGGGAAGGAAGGACACTAAGATCTCCCCCAGGGTAAGCTCAGCTCCCTCTACAGGAGAGAGCAACTGAGGAGAATAACATCTCCAGGTGGCTGGTCTGTAGAACCTTAAAATGTACTATAAAGGGGAAACACAGAAACTGAGGATTGCCAGGAATCAGTATGGCTTATTTCTCTGTTTTGTATGTGATTTAGTAAGACACTGGCCACAGGACTTTCAGCAGGTCTTTCACCCTTTGCACTGGTACTGTTTTTTTCCCCCAAATGTTTCACTAGTTTAAAAAAATATTTTTTATATTTACATACATATGTGTTGTTGTTGAGTTACTCATAACTTTGCAGGCATCGTTTTCATTATGACAAAATCTTGAAAAGTTTTCTTTTGGAAAAAACTTACTTAAAGTATTACATGGGCTTGGCAAATACATATCTATTAATTGACACATGGAGTTAGATTTTATTACCTTGTAAAGACATCCAGCTGTATGTGCATAGTTATCTAGGTAACTTCAAATAGGGCACTCTTCAGTCAGTAAGAATTATACCTTAGTGCTCAAGCTCCCATTGTTTTTAATTGCTGCTTTCTTTATTTCTCAAATCATTTTTGCTAAGCTGACAAAGCAAGTGCTTTTTATTGTGTGTTATACATGTGCCAGTTTTGAACTTTGTTTTATTTCATTGCTTTTTATATTGCTAGAATTGGGGTAAAGCTAAAAAAATCCTTTTGAATAATGTTCATGCAGCAGTACAATATAATTCATAGCAAAAGTGACCTAACATTTCATGCTTGCTAGAAATGTCTGTGCCTCTCATGGGGTATATAAAAGAGCAATGTAAGAGAATATTTTATGAAAAGCTCCCAAAGGCAATCTGAGTTAAAGGTTTAGCAATTAGCTCAGAAAGGGAGCAAGGAGACAGTGATGTAACTGAAATGTCTATAATTTGTCTGTACCTGGCTGTCTAATAACAAACATCCCTGTACGAAGACGTGAACAATCCTATGCAACAATTGCATCACCTTTTCCAGACTAGAGAAATCACTGTATAGTGGAACAATAGAAATTAGTCATAGTATAAGTGATAGAATATCTCTCACTTCATTATTTGCAGGTAGCCAGTTAAATAGATTATTGGGCTGGTATGCCATTGTAATCTACAAATTTTATAATGAATCTTTTTCTTTTGAAAATCCAAATAAAGGGAGAGCAGCAGGAGAGAGAAGCAATGAATTAATTTGGGTTTCTATATGTATGCTGACAGGAAAATGCAGAAAAGAGAGCTCAGCTAGAAGTGCCTCAAAACAACCTAAAATTATAATTATTTCTTATTATCGCAGAACTGCTAGTGATATACCCAGAGTCACATTGTGTTGTGCTGTACAGATAATCTTTTGAGACTGTGTAGAGAGCCACTATTATGACAGAGTGTTTTGCCAGTCTTTCATGCCTAGAACCAGGAGCCTGAGTCTGTCATGCTTAAGTGTGAAAAAAAGACTCTAAATTGTTTAGTTTTTGATAGCCATAATGGACTTGGTTGGAAGATCAGAAATGTAAGGCCAGAAGAGAGGTGTAGTAAAACCAGTCATATTTTGACTATGGACAAGAATTCATATCCCAAGTCCCAAGTAGAGTGTCTATTAAAAATAAAATAAGAAAATACCTGGAAAATCACAATGAAGTGTCTAACCAGTTTGATTTCTGTAAAGGAAAATTATGACTTATTAATCTTTTAATTTGTGAATGTATGACTAAAGTAGTGGATAAGGAAAGCCAGATGATTCTTATTTAGATTCTAATATGCCTTTGACAAGGTCGCTCACAAGATACGGCTAAAATAATAAAGTAATTGTTGGGTGAGAGATATAGTATTGCTGTGGGTTAAATCCTGGTTAGGACACAGAGGGCACATCTACATGTGTGCCAAACTGAACAGTTGTTACTGCGCAGTCATTTAGTACTTACTTAAGTAACTGGGTGCATTACTGTGCAGTCCAGACATTGCATGTTTTTTTTTCTCACACTACTGCACAGTAGCAATGAGTTAAGGTTCTGCTTGCAGTGGCCCTCACTGAAAAAGCAGCTATTTAATATTTTGCTTAATGCTCATCAGATGTTCTTGTTAACCGTCAATGTCCAAAGTTACAATTTTTAGGTGCTATTAGGAATTTTGAAAAAATGAAAAATAAACTTCTTACTTTGGTGTTTAAGTCAATCTCTAGTCATTAATGTATGGGGCAGATTGTGCCATATCTGTGTATTGTGGGGTTCCTAGATATTCTCTGAAGCATGCAGTGCTGTTCACTGTCAGAAAGAAAGGACATGGTAGATCTACAGTTTGATCCATTTTCTTGATTATGTCCCAATTATCATTGGATTAAATAGTGTTAGGTGCGAGGTGCTACTGGTCCTTGCAGACTGACAAGACAGACATTTGTGGATCTCAATTTTAACGAGATTCTAGTTTTTTTCAAGTGCTAAACCAGGGGTAGGCAATTATTTTGGGCAGTGATCCGCTTACCAAGTTTTGGCAAGCTGTTGAGGGCTGCACGGGTAGTCCCTCCCCTTGGCAGTTGCCCCACCCCCAGTCACCATCTTGTGGCTGGAAGTCCCGCCTCTTAATCCCCGACCTTTGCCACCAGAAGTCTCTCCCCTTTCAGCAACAGGTTTTGCCATCTCAGAACCAGAAAGATACCAAATTATATTCTAAAAATTAAACATCTACAACATTAATTTGATTTCAAAAAATATTTTTGTCCTGATTTACATGTGTTTGTGTAGTGTACACAGAGGTGATTGCACAATAGCTTAAAATAAAGTCTTACTTTTGTATATTGTGGGAGAGGTGGGGGGCATGGGTATAGGTTTGTGGGGGACTGTTAGTGTGTGGGTATGTGGGGGAGGGTGTGGGTCTGGGGTGATGGAGCATGTAGGTATATGTGTGGATATGTTGGGTGTTGGTGGGTATGGGGTTTGTGGGTGGCTGTGTGAGGGAGTGGGTGTGGGGTCTGTGTGTATGGCATGGTGAGGGTGCATGTGCATGGTTGGGTGTGTGTGTAGGACTTGCCCTATGAACACACACACAGCCTCTCCCCCTCACACAGACACACCCCCACAGCCCCTCTCTCTCTCTCACGCTCACGTGTGCGTGTGCACACACAGTCTCCCTCCCTCATTTCTCTCTCTGTCTCTTCCCCTCCCTTATTGCAGGGACACACACACACACCCCCCCCCCCCAGTGGTCCAGTGATTCAGGCGGGGGCCACATGGTGCTGGAGGCAACTGCATGCAGGGAAGCAGTGAAAGCTGTGGCAGGAAGAGACTTCCAGGTGTGGGGGCGGGGGTACGAGGGGAATGGGAATGGGGTGGAGCCGTGTTGGCTTTGTTAGTGAGTGCTGCTGGCTTCCCCTGGGTCCTTCCACCCCTACCTCCTGTCATCTTTGACAGGCTTCTGGGAGCAGATAAATATACATTTTCTAAATATTTTAGGGGCCCTGCAGGCTGGATAGGATGGCCTGGTGGGCAAGATCTGGCCCACAGGCTGTATTTTGTCCACCCCTGTGCCAAGGAATCTAGGTGACATGTACCATGTTTTAGGCCATAATATAAAGTAAGAAACCACCTATGAAAGAATATTGAAGCGGAAGAACATGTTCTGTGTATGCTAAAGTACAGAATCCTATTTAAAACTGTATGTCATAATTTGGGACCATCTCAATTAACAGTTTTACGGAAACTGCAAAAATGGGCCTTGTCTGCAAAATCCGCAAAACAAAAGAACATACTAAAAATAAAATGTTGGCTCCCCACTGGGAGCCAGCGGTCCTCATGGCTGCTGTGGCCCAGCCACACAGCCCGCCAGAGGGAAAAGGAGAAGGAGAGCAGTCAAGATGGCTTGATTGGCTGAGTGCTGCAAGGGGCGGGGCCACATGACAGGCAGCTATCCTATCAGCAGCAAGGCCCAGGGCCATGTGACAGGCAGACCTCTCAGCCAATCAGCTCTGTCAACCCCTTGGCCTATCAGAGGCATGGGGTAGTCCTACTGCAATAAGCCTGCATAAATGGTGGCCGGCCCTGTGCCTGTGAAATTGGCCACTTGCTTTCTCAAATTGTTTAGGTCCCTGGTTATAATGCATTACAAATTCATGTCTACCACAGCAGTAGACTGACTAAATCAGGCTTGTCCAACATGCAGGCCGCCACGCGGCCGGCAAGCCATTTTATCTGGCCCGCGGCAGCGGTGCAGAGCTGCTGCAGAGCGTGGAGCCACGGTCATGACGGGGCAGCAGCGAAGCAAGGCCGGCAGGGCAGGGCCAGCCCACGGGCCCCAGCCGGCAGCGAGGGGAGGGCAGCGGCTCCCCCCCATGGGGCCAGGCTCATCAGTCAGCCAGGTCCTGCCACCAGGGCACGGGGCTGCACCAGCCATGCCTGATTAGACGAGCTGGGGACAGTGCATGCAGCTTCTTCTCTGGCGCATGGCCGGGGGAGCTCCAGCATGGCCCGCGCCCTGCCTGCATGCGTGGTGGACAGAGGCACGGGTAAGTTTCGGCGTGGAGCTGGGGGCACCTTGGGGCTGGGCTGGGGCTGCAGGGCACACGGTTGCCAGAGCCGGGCTGGGTGGGAGGCAGGAGGAACCCGGCCCAGAGGCTCTCTACGTCCAGCCACAACTGGGGATCCTAATGCCCCAGCCGTTATTAAAAGTGGGAGCTGCTGGTCTGGTGCACTGTGAGGACTACACTAGATGCGCTTTGCTCAAAAGCAGGCTGCCAGCAATTGAATCACTGGAGTCTTATGAGGGTGAGAGGCTGTATGCGGGTCCCTTGACACTTTGGTGGGCAAGCGTTGCCTGTATGTGTGTTGAGTGTGGGTGCAGGGGTCCGTATGTGAGGGCAGCATTGGGGTGAAAGGGTCAACAAGGAGTGTGTGTGTGGGGGGGTTCATAGTGATGTGGGGGGGCTGGGAGTGGGTGTAGGGATGAATAGGGGATGCATGTAGGGAAGGGTATAGGGAGCATGTGTGTGTTAGGGGGAAGAGGGGGTGTTGGGAACACCTGTAGGAATGAGTAGGGAGGTGTGAAGGGAGCACATATCTTTAGATGGGCTTCCCTAGTGGTCAAGTTTCATGTTGCCATCAATCTCTGTGTAGAAAAGGGCAATTTATTTTAAGACTGGATGATGCTGACAAGCCCTTCTGATGTTGCTATTTAAATGATGGTCAACATTTAAAACCAGGGTTTTATTATGTAACCCTTAGTCATAACTAGTTATTAATTTAATAAAAGTAAATCTTCTTGAAGATTATTCTCAAAAATGCCCATATTTTGTTGCTTTGATTAGTTTCCACTCTGACTGATATCTTTTCCACATTTGATCTGTCAACTTGCATTATGCTTCTTTCATTCACTGAGAAGTGAGTAGAAGCGAAAGTGTTTATTTTAGTCAAGTGTTTGGTATTATTTCATTCTTGCTTTTATATTGCTTTTTATTTTTAGATTTTAAACCACATTTCCAGACCCATTTCATTGTCACTTCCTGCAACTTCATTGGTGTCAAAGGTCACGTGACATCACTTCCTGATGTGATACCACTTCCTGTGAGGTCTTTGAATATGGCTCGCCAGCCCACTGGGTGATAAAAAGGTCATGATCTGGCCCCACATTCAAAAAGATTGGACACCCCTGGACTAAATTATATATTTTTTGTTTTAAAAATTACTTCAAATCCTGGGGGGGGGGGGGGGGGGGGGGGTGTATTTGTGTTAAAAGTAAATGTTTATTTGCTAAGCAAATTGTGAAGTTTTTGTTTTTTGGTTTATTGGTTTTTTTGAGATAATTGGAACTTGTTACAAAAACCTACATTCTAGACTTGACTACATGGAAAGTTATCCAGTAATCCTGAAAAGACAATATCCTGGCCTGTGCTTCAGTGTAGCTAAGATTCTGGAAGGAAAATGCACTAACATACAGAATTTTTCCCATTCTCATTCTGCACTATCATGTATGAAAGTGTTTCAAAAGTTGATATGATAGAAACTGTTGGGAATTCTCCTTTTTCGTATCTAATCAGTCACTCACTGTCTCCTTTAGATATTCCAGTAAAAGCAAAACACTTATTTAGGGTGGAGTGAAGGATATTAAAATTCATCAGTAATTTTTGGAGATGGCCATAAATAAGATGTTGCCTAAGAACCCACAACCAGTTATCATCTTCTGCTTCTTTCTCTTGTCGCCCCCCCTGACTTTGTCTTGCAGTGGTTTTACCATATAATGCAGGGTAGTAGAGGCTCTTCTTTTTTGATATGTGATTCAGTTCCATGGCATGCTACCTCAAAACAATCCTCCAATAAGGATTTCCCTCTAAACACTTAGATTTTTAATGGGAGCCATGAAAGTTTCTTACATGCAGAAAGTAAGAAAAGGCAAAGGCTTGTATTAATAACTTGTACCAGAAAAGAGGAATGGCCTAAAACCCAAACTTTCATCAGAAGATTCCACACATTAACGCTAGCTTTCATAAGTCTAACCGCAGCTGGGTTGTGACTTCTGAGTTAAATGATACCACTTTTCTATCATAGGAATATTCCCATCTGCATGATGCGGGGTCACACTGCAGACAGTTCTTTGGCATTTCTAATTCACCAAAAGTATTTACTAAAAGCCTGGTAGGAACTGCCTTCCCTTTCATGCTTATAGTATTCCTGTATTCTCAGACCTGGATAGTTAGTTAAATTTAGCAAGTCCTTACCAGCAGCAAGACTTGCCGTTTGCTTTTTATCTGTGTCTACTTACTGTATAACAGGGGTTGGCACGTCCTGGCATACATGTCAGTATGGCATGTGAAGGCATTGTCCTTGACACGTGTGTATTGGGGTGGACAGCAGGGAAGGGGCCAGGGCTGTGCTACCACAACAAGCTTCGGGCCCCTCACAACTCCCCCACTGTCCACCCCAGGTACACATGCACCCGCCACCACCAGTGAGCCAGGCCAGGGGTCTGCAAACCTCAGTGCAACAGCTTGCAGCCTCCCAGTCACCTACACAGCCAGCCTGTGCCACCTGCCACTGGGGAGGCCCCTGCCACCCGTCACAGAGCCCAGGCTGTTCGCATCAGGCAGCAGGAAGGCTGCAGATTGCTACAACAGGGTCTGCAGAGCCCTGGCCCAGCTTATGGCTGACAGCAGGTGCAGACATGCCTCCGGATGGGCAGTGGGGAAGGAGCCAGAGTTGCACTGTTACAACAAGGATTGGACCCCTTGCAGCTTCCCCCTGTTTGCCTCTGGCATGCCAACATCTTACAAGTCAAGGTTTGGGTATTTTTGGTACTCTGCCCAAAAATTTTGCCAAACCCTTCTGTATAATTTGTGATTCATCCAAGGAATTTCCTTTGTTCCAAAAGATTGGGTCAAGGAATATTTGCCAAGTTACCCACTTCTGGCAAAAAGATCCCCTATGATCAGTGAAATTCTAGCTGGGTCATGACCATATCCACATATCTGATACCTTTTCATTTGCTTCAGAGGAGATAGTTACAACCCTAGTTGGCAACAAAATTCCTTCAAGTGTAGACAACATGGAAATTTTGATTAACATTCCTCTAAAAGTCTTATGACATTCCATTTGTGGGAGCTCCCAAACTGTTATAATTTTCCATCCTTTGTGATGGTTACCATCAGCAGTCAGAACTGGGGAGCCCAGTCCCGGTAGCTTGATAGTTCATGCTCCATGGAACAGGTAGGAGGCTGAACTGAATTTAACTTCTTTGGACTTGAAAGCCACTAAATACAGACTGAAAAATAATATACTTGCTGGGTGAGTAACTTTGATACCACAACTTCTATGTACTGCTTCAATAAACAGTATAACACTCCTTCCAAAAATCCTGTCAAGAAACAATGGTCATCATCTTATTCTGATGTCTGTCTCCTCAAATATATATAAATGGCAAAACGCTTGTACTAACAGCCAGCTCCCATCATAGGCTTCCATGGTTTGAGAAATAGGACTGACTATCTTTCTGGGACTGACCTCTTCCTGACAGCAGCAATGGAAAATGATCCCAATCCAATTTCAAAGCATGTTCAGAGACCTTTTTTCTTGAACTGAGACATTTTCCAATTCCATTGATCTTGTTAAAACTTTTGATCACACAAAGACAGAATCCAGGTCATACTGCTTTCTCCAACATGGGCCAGGCGGCACCAATATGGAGATTGCTTATATCTCTGACAGTAGCCTCCATTCCTTCTACCAGTATCATTGAGTCTACTGTCACAAGAAAAGAGTGTGGGTCTAATCCAGGGTTTCTCTAGTTCATTGGTTGAATCATTAGAAATTGCCTACTTCTCTATGACAGTGGTACCCAACCTCCCAGCCCCGCAAGATGAATGAATGGCTCACAATCAGTCCATAGACCAGATCCACAGGTGTGACCCCACATGCCTAGATCTGGCCATGCATCAGCCAAACCCCATGGGCCCAGATTTGGCTCCAGAGCATTCTTGTATGCTGACCCAACCACACACTGTCATGATCTAGCATGCATGGCCATGTTATCTGGCCCACAGGGGCTCCCCACGGTCCAGAAATTTGACAGCGTGCAAGCAGCAATTAATGCTGCCACCACTCCCCTGCTGTCAAATTTGCAGACCTGAAGGGAGCCCCACAGGCTAGATAACAACTGGCCCTGCCAGCTGAATCTGGCCTCTGGACTGGAGTTTGAACACCAGTGCTCGATGACATGTAGTTTGGAAGACTCCACAGGAGCTTCTGTTGCAGTCCGGAGTCGGCAGTGCTGAAATGTTTCTGTGAGAAATGGATGTTTTTTTCTCTAGTACAGCAGAGAAGCCTGTCTCTTCATTTTGTGTTCATATAATTTGTTTTGGATTATTGTCACTCAGATGCCTTTTGTTTATCATTGTGCACCTATTGGCTTCATCAGTGTATCTGCTAGTGAATAGCTGTACTGATAATCATTGTGTCATCCTAAGATCCTTTAAGGTTTATTTAAAACCTTCTGAAAAAGATTTAAAAAACCCCCACTAATTCCATTGTCTTTCAAAGAGTATCTGGCTGGCAGCTATAAATGTCCTTAAAAGATTCTCAGTCGCCTACCACAGCTACAGACATTGGTGCGCACACTGAATACAGTCTCTTGACATATGTCTGTTAATAATTGAACATTGATTGATGGCTGTTCTTGTTTGAGATGTAACTAACCTGATTAGATGAACTTAAGTTTTGGGGGTTCCTTCTATAGCAACTTGGAAGACTAACAGTTAAACCTTTTGGGGACAGTCACAAAACTTAATTGAGTGGCCTATTTTGGAGCTACTGGTTTAATAAGGAATATTAGAGAATGTTCTTAAAGACCAACATTTCAGAAAATCTCTGGAATGATATTGCAGTTACATTATATGTAGTTTCATGAAAGTAAGGGTAGAACTGACTAAAACCTGAAAAATAATCTTGAAAATCCTACTGAGTTAACAGATGTATTCAATGATTACATTTCAGCACATACAGATTATATTTGTTTCGTCATATAGAATGTTAGCCAAGAGTGCTGCAGACTGCCGCGCTGTGGACTGAAAAGTTAAGGACTACATTTTTTTGCTCTATTTTTACTTTTATTTTAGTAATGAAAGGTGTCCAGGCCAGTGAAACGGAGCATCCTTTATTGATAACACTCCTTTATGCCCTTTATATCTGTTACTCTTTTCTACATATTTACATGTGTAAAGTGGTTTAACATATTTTGAATATACTGTTACTAGTTGTGGGCAGAAATAGTATGCAGTATCTGTGTGCTGAGCTTACATATAAACAGTGGATATGAAAAGATGTAGTGTTGTCTTAGTTAAATGGCTTGCTAATTCAGAATATGAAGCATATCATTTGAGGGTTTTTGTGGCAGAAAACATTTTAATTATCTTTTTGATATTGCCATCAATGTGAAGTAAAGAAAAGTACTTGTGAGCTTTTATATCTTTTTCTATTAAGTTTGTATTTATAAATACAATGAAGAGTAGCATAGAACTTTTAGACTGGCAAGCTATTAGTACTGTTTACTGGAACATGGATTAGCTGGGTAGAGCATTGTCTTCTAAACATTGTTCTCCATGGAATAAGAACTCCTTTAAGTATTTATGTGTTTGATGAAGTGTTGCAGACGAGGGCCCTTAGTTTTGAGACAGTTTGGAAATTGTTAGCCATTGTGGGTTTTAGGTTCGTCTCTAGAGAGCAATAGATTGTTTTGAAAAAAATCTAATGTAACTTTTTATACTTCATAAGACTTTCAGATTCCAATATTTTGTTAGCTATGGTTTCTTTTAAAGCATGCTGCAGTAGCTTTTTCCTTTTCCTTCCTCATATGCTTTCATTCTCCCTTCATATGCTGTTTTACAACGAACCTTTTTCACAAGAACCTACAGTACTGAAAATATGTTCCCAGGGCTCCTGGCAGACATTAAAACAATGGCATGATTAGGACCAGAGGAATTTTATGCCCTGTTGCAAACATAGCAGCTTCTGCCAAGCCAGATATGCATGGCACGAAGCATGATGTTAGGGATTGGGTGTAAAAATCTTCTGATCCCAATAGCTCGACTGCAAAGCTGCCCTCAGCCTGATCCTGCAGTTTGAGACTGGGTTGTCCTGGTCCAGGGCCAACAGTGACCTGATTGTGAACCCAATACCAGGACAGCCCCAGTACTGCTCAGTTGTAGGCATTTTCTTAGAAGTCTTGGGACCTGGGACCATGGGATGCGGGAGCCTCTCCCTCATCTCGAGGTCTCCATGTCCCAAGATGTGTAAAAACTATGCATTCAGTTTGGCTCCCCTTACTCACTGGGGCAGCATGGGAAGGCAGGGAAGGTTGCTGGGTTCAGGGGTTGCCAGGTTCCCTTTGGGGGGAGCCTTCATCTCCCTCCCACCAGGGAACCTTGCAAATTGCTCCCCTGGGAGGCCATTTTTGGCATTGGGACTTAGGCTATCCCAGTCCAGATGCTGACCCCCATCCTTATGCTGATACTGACAATCACCATTGGCATGGAGGTGTTCAGTTTATGGTGCTGTACAAATGAACTGCAAAGATATTCCACATATTTTGTGGAATACCTTTCTTGCCTGGTTTGCAGTGTTATGGCACCATAAATCAGCTGAACATATAATCACACACTTTATGGCGTGATTAACACATCAATTGCACCATAATTGTAATGTGTGCCAGGAGGCTAGATTTTATCAAGCATGGTATTTCCAAATATGGAAACAAGGAAATATGTCTTGCCTAAGTGAGAGTGGGACCACATCTGGACCACTGTCTACAATTCTGATCACCCATATTCATGAAAGTTGAGTGCACACTGGAGCTAGTACAGAGAACAGCTGCTAGAATGGAGAGCCTTTGCTACAGGAGGGAAGGAGAAAAGCTCAGCTTTTTAGCCTAGCAAAATGAGGGTGTAGAGGGGAATATGACTACTGTCAATCAAAAATCAGGGAAGTGAAACACCTGGTAGCAAAAATCTTGATAAGCTATATAAAAGTGTTGGCACAAGAACAAGTAGGCATAAACTGTGTGTGAATAATTTTAGATGGGAGACTAGAAGATTTCTCACTGTGAAAGGGGTGAAGTTCTGGAAAAGTCTTCCAGTTTTTGTAGTGGGGGCAAAACTCTACCTAGTTTTAAATGAAACTTAGATAAGCTTTTGAAAGTTTAAGACATGGTCATGTGTGTGAAGAGGGGGGGTGGACTTGCTGATGCAAAGAGATCTCTTCCTGTCCTGTGTTACCATATGAGCATGTGAGAGCTATGCCAGTTTGCATCAACTGCAAACATGTAGTAGTGGAGGAAAGTCCATTTGTGGTATCCATAGATACGGCTTTTGAGATGGTTCCCAAAACTCTGAGGCGTAGAGTGGTTTAAGCATGGATTCTGCAAATGTTTGAAGATACAGACTAGGGACAGAAGTTGCAAATAAACTGGCTTAAGAGATCAGAAACTGGTTTAAACCTGTATCAAAATAGAAATTCAGTGCACATAAACCAGTTTCAAAATGGCTGAAACTATTTAAGATAAACCGGGTTGAATGTAGTATTAGACTTAACTGATTTGGGTCTAACCAGTTTATGAAACTTCTGTCCCAGACCCCTTCCTGGTTCAAGTTAAATCACAGTCCCCCAGCATCCCAATATGCTTCGCAGCCATGGACTGGGCTGTGCTGCCTGCTCCAGAGAGCAAGGCTGACCCTGCCCCTCTGCTCCCTAGCTGGAGCAATGAGAGCTGGCTCACTGGCCTCCCAGGCAAACCCCAGCTGCAGTCTGGGGCCAGGGAGCGGGGTTAAACTCACCTTCCCCTGCTAAAAATTCAGTGCTGGCTGCAGTTGTGGACTACAAATCCCAGAGGCACCTAGAAGCAGGAAGAGAAAGTGACAAGCAACCCTGAGAGTCCTGCTGTTCTGATTCTGGACTGCAAATCCCGGAGACCATGGGGCCAGCAGAAAGAGTAAGCAAACACACAGCCCAGGCTGCCTTTATAGCTCTTCAGTTTACAGGTTTTCAGAGAAAGAACTATTCTTGTTCAAGCTTTTATAAATTCAGTGCCACTACCTCCCCCACCCCCCCACCCAGGCAGAGCAGGAATTGAGGCCTGGTCACACCCCCTCTCCTTCAGCAGATCTTTCTGTCTTCCCTCCCATTTGGCAGTGGCTAGCAGACATGCTCTGGTACCCCACAGCTTCTGGCTTGAGCCACTGCAGACATATGGCTGCATTTCCTGAATCAAAAGTGAATGTCTGTTCATTTGCTTATCTGTTCAATCCCTGCAGTTTAGACTAACCTACAAAGACTGAATCAATTCAGCCTCGGGCTTTTTGACGGCCTGTATGTAGCCACAGAAGCAGTGTCCTTGAAGAACCACACTTACTGTGGCAATTATTCTTTTTATTTTTTTATTTTTTTGCACAACCATTAGTAAAAAGTTACTTTTCACCCAGCTCTCTGGTGTGAATTTCCTGATGACTTTGAAAAATGTAAGTACTAAGTCCTACTTGAAAAGCAAAGCTTGCACTTTTTCTGAAACCAAGTCTTGAAAATCTTATGACTGTCACTTTCCTAGCAACTTTGCAGGCAAAAGAACAGAAACTTAGGATCAGTGTAGGACAGTGATTTTCAACCAGGATGCCACTTGAGCATTGTTAGGTTTATAAATATGATTCACAAATAAACCCAAAGATTTCAAATTGATATCTGTAGTTGTGATTTTTTAATTCTTTGCGCCGGATAAACTGCTCTGTTATTTTTCTGTAGGCATAAAAAGTGAAAACTAGGAGCTGACATTTTCCAAGGGTTGCCTCAAGTCTATCCAGGGATTTCTCAGGTCTATCCAGGGGTGCCTTATGTCTAAAAAGATTGAGAACTATTGGTTTAGGATAAGTATTTCCACCTTTTGGATAACAATTGGTTACTGAACCAAACTGTCATGGATTTAGTGTCTTATTCCTTGCTTACGGTGGCTACAATTGCATCAACTAATCTGAATATAAATGACAATCTTAACTTGAATGCTTAATTGCCAATTGTGCCTTTGAAAAATCTCTCCCTTGCTTTTCTTCAAAAAAACTTTGGGTATAGGGAGAAATTGTTTTGTTGTATGACAGGGTTGATTTATAACTCTATGCTTTTTTAATACATGTTTTAATACATATATATTTTTCAGAGTAGATTTAAATGGCGATTTTAATGTATTTTCTCCAAAGATAATCCTGTTTTTCTACTCAAGTTAAATTTCTTTATAATTTTTGGTGAAACTTCATTTTTAACAGGACACCTAAATTACCACTGTAGCTAGTATAGTTGGGGTTATTTTCTCAAAAGTTTCAGCTTTTTAACTTTTGGTTTCATGTTCAACAACAAACAATCAAAACCAGTTTTTTTCAGACACTATAATTGTTTTGTCTCAACAATTGTCTGAATTGTTGTCTGAAAAAAGAAGACAGGAAACTCAGAAACCAGTAGATTTAGTGTTTTTCCTTTATAAGGTGGAAAACGAAATAATTGAATAATATTTTTCTCTTGTAAATTCCAGTCCCTAATAATATTTATCCCAATAAAGAACAAGGTGAACTTTCAGTGAGAAACCCAGCTTGTTCCTGAGGAGGGACAATTGGGAAACCTGATAAAGACAGATGGCAGGCTATTTTGTTACACCTACAATCTGAAAGAGCCTAAGCAAAAATTAGGTGAAGAATATTTTTGTAATTGACCTTTCAGTGAACTAACATAAATATTTTTTCACTGACAGGATGAAGGTGACCTTATGAAATTGGTTTGCTTGCTAAAATACCGTGAACTGAAATATTTTGTCATTTATAGAGTTAATCCATTTTACACCGGCATAAACAGGGGATTTCCTCCTCTCCCCCCCACCCTCCATTTTTGACACTACAGTGCAGCATTTTGAATTGAAACAGTCCATAATGGTTCTTTTTTCCCACTTTTCCATAACAACATGAACACTAAATTATAGCAGTGCAATTATGTAAACAATGGAAATGCTTCCAGAATGAATACTTCCTTTTAAATTTTCATTTTGTGTAATTGTTGAAAGGTTTGGAGCCATAATAAACCAAAGTTATTTTACACATTTATCGTTCTAAAGGTCAATTATGAAAGAAGTAAAGAAACAACACTGTACAAAAACGAGTAAACCAATTTCTATTGCCATCACCATATGTTTTTCTTATTGCTTGTGTTTTTCCAGTTACTGTGTACATAGCATTCAATTAAAGTGATTCATTTACTAGGCTGTAAGCTGCTGAATACAGTTTATATTTATAGAACTGTGCTTTGAAGGGAAGGAAACAACTTGCCTCTATTTGAATTACCTGATTTTTTTGCAAGATCACTGATAGGACATATGTTCTCACTTGGTTGCTTTCTCATAAACCTGAATCCTTTGATAAGCTGCAAACCAACTGCATTACTATGTGCATCTAGCTTTTACCAGTAGATGTGCACACTGCATGAAAGTATGTCAATCAAGAAATGAAAGAGAAAATTTGACTAATTTCATCATTACTCTTTGTGTGTTTTAAAGGCTTTGTGCTATTTAGATTTATTTACATTACGTACATATTTTAGGCAAGGTTTTCATTTTATTTATGCTGAAATTAAACTGATTATTTTAAACAAAGGCAATAAAACTACTCTGGTTTTGCATTGGTAAAATAGAGACTAGAATCTGGCCTTAGAATCTTTTATTAAGTCAAAGACAGAGTTCAAGATAACTTATTCAACATGTACATAGTTAACTTTGATGCAGATAGCTGTGAATGTTATGTCACGGTAACATGATAGGTGTTATGAACTTGTTTGTCTTGAACATGAATAGTGACAAAGAGAAACTGAGGGATTACTGTAGTGCAGTGATTCTCAACCAGGGTGCCATGGCTTGGGCTGCCTTGAGATCTTTTCAAGGATGTTGGAGCGTGCCACACAATATTAACACCGTTAGGTATGCAAACATGATTCACAATATAAAAATTGGGGTTTCAAGTAGCAGGTTTCAAATAGAAATCCATAGTGTAAAAACTATTCTGACCTGCTGTGATCTTTTTGAGTTCTTTGCAACAGAAAAATCACTTTATTGTTTTTCCATAGTCAAAAAATGAGTGAAAACTAAGCTGGCATTTTCTGTGGAGTGCCTTGAGTCTAAAAAGGTTGAAAACCACTGCTCTAGTGTAGCAGCAGACTTTTTTTCAAAATAATTTTGTTGAATTCTCTGCCTTGTAACTTGGAAAAAAATATTTTCTTGTTTATTAAATATACTCTATGCCAGTGCTTCTCAATCGGGATTCCATGGCATTCTGGGGTGGCTAGGGGCCCTTTCAAGGGTGTCATTGGGTGCCACACTGTTAGCGCTGTTAGGTATACAAACATGATTTACAAGATAAACCCAGAGATTACAAACAGGAATCCATAGTGTTAAAACATTCTGACCCGTTGTTGCCTTTCTGAGTTCTTTGCAACAAAAAAATCACTAATATTTTTCTGTTTTTAACAAAATGAGCGAAAGGTAAGAGCTAGCATTTTCTGAGGGGTGCCTTTGTTTTAAAAAGGTCGAGGACTGCTGCTCTATGCTGTCTCTCTTCAGCAACAATGTAGTATCTGCAACCAAATTCTTATACTGTTTAGAAAAAAGCACCATCAGAGGGTGAAATCATCATGTATCATGCATCATCTGTGCAACATCTTGTTTTAAATTAGACCTGTATACTCACACCTATAATCTCTTCTTCCAACTGTATTCTTCCTTTGCTTATTTACAGAGGGTACTGTGAAAAAGATCAAAGTTAAAGCATTACAATATGCATCTAGTGCCTTCTTAACCTCATCACTGTAATGGTAGTAAATTTTAGCAGTAGCCAGTTTCCATAGAGTTTTAGAGGTATAGTTGTAGCTCAAGTAAACACACACAAGATTGGATCCTTTTGAATCTTTGAAGACTTATAGCAGGCTCACTGACTATTAGGTTTTACTGTCAATTTTTAAAAGTTTAATTAAAAAAAAAACCCTGAATATTGGTTTAGAGTGTTAACTTTAACAGATGGAATTAATGAAACCAAGGCAAAGTTAACACAGTTGTGATTAATCTTTGTATGTGCTACATTCTGCTACCTTTTAGGCCAGGTTTGCATGAATTTTTTTATTGTAGCATATGTCAACAGAAGTGTGCTCCCATCTGCCACTGTATAGCTTGATGCCTGATATTCAGAGACGGGGCACAGCACAATACCTTCCCCTGTAAGTAATTACAGGTGTGTTGTGAGGAGTGCAGTGCATTAATCAGACCCTTAATTATAAAAAAAGGTGGATCTTTTGTTCTGCCCTTGGAGCATGAGTTTACCACCCACTTTATGAGCTGCAGCATCCATCTGCTCACTCTTTTAGAATGTTTGCATTGACTGATATTGACTTTAAAATGTATCAAAGGAAGTGATTAAAACTAGTTTAAACATTAACTTGAGTGGCA
This sequence comes from Alligator mississippiensis, assembly GCF_030867095.1. Classification (NCBI taxonomy): domain Eukaryota; kingdom Metazoa; phylum Chordata; order Crocodylia; family Alligatoridae; genus Alligator; species Alligator mississippiensis. Next base: position 229,273,667 of record NC_081824.1, read on the forward strand.
TTATAGCTCATTCAGAGAGGTGAAAACAGTCTGTTGCAATGCCAAAATTTAAAAATATTTTTAATTTTTAATGTGAGATTATTTATCGTTCCATAGATCATTTTGTGGTATGTTAATGTTAATAAGTATTTTCCTGGGTCAATACATAGTGTTAGAGGAGACTTTGATAGTGTTTTGAAAAGTATTAATGTATTTTTTAAATATCTAAAAATGAAAAAAGTGACTGAATTTATGCTGTTTTTGCTAACATAGGCTGTATGTGAAGAAGACCTGACTTTTTTCTGAGCATTTTTTAACCTTTGTCTGTTTGCTTACTTTTAATCTTAGAAATCTCAAAATTACAAATGAGTCCATAACACTAAGAAATGTTTCAAATATTATGTCGTCTTCAATCTGTAGTCTTTATTGGTTGTAAGGATTTGCTGGAAGGTTCAGAAAACATGTAGACTGAAACCTTTCTCACAACTTAATTGAATGAATGGAAGCATCTAATGCTTAAAGAGAGACTTTCTCTCAAGTCCATAAGTGACATAAAAACATTATTTAAATGAGTTTTATTTGGTTGATTCATTTTGTTACCTCTCATGTAGTTTTCCAACCACCTACAGACTATTCCAAGGCAGACAAAACTTAAATTTTTAATTTAAAAATCAAGCGTGAAAACAATAATCTGTTTAAAATAATGGGATTTTTAAAATTTATTATAAAATTCAGTAAGGTGGTGGGGGTGGCAAAGCACTTAATTATTTTCTTTGGCATGGCGGGTTTCTCTTAATCTTGCAGTGGGAACAGAAATGGTTTTAAACTTGTACAGAAATCAACTCCCTCATTCTTCTGCAATAGTGATAATTGCTGCCAGGGATTTTAAATTTGATGTTGAATTTTAAACCCACTCAAGTTTTGTGAATGTTGAACTTCACCTCAGAATGATCAGATCAAAATTTTGTCTTGATCACAAGAGACAGCAGAGGGTGGGGAGGGGAATGAAGCACAAAGGAGGGGATTTGATAGAATGCTTACCCCCAAAAAGTATACATGTGTTTGGCATCAAGTTGTGGCAACACCACTCTTACTAGTGTTCTAACCCTAACATATAACACAGCCTTCTCTTTTGGTGGTTGTCCCAGGGGAGCGGGGACGCTGGGAGACCCCCGTGGTGGCAAAGGGTCCCGCTTACCTCCCGCAGGGCCAGAGGAGCCAAAAGGAGTCCACGCGCTGGCGCGGGCCGTCACCCGGGCATTTATCCGGCTGCCGCTGAGCGGCGGGGGCGGGGCACGCCGGCTGGGAGAGACAAAAGGCAGCCCCGCCGAGACAATGGGGCAGCTGAGAGGAGAGAGCTGGAGCGCGGAGCCCCAGCAGGCGAGGAAGCAGCCGCCACCCGCCGAGGGCGGGACGGAGGAGGAAACTGACAAGGACGGCTGCGAGCGGTGCAGCAGCGCAGCCGGGAGCAGCATGTGGAGGGGAAGAGCCAGCTCCGTGAGGTGGGGCACAGCTGGTGGGGAAGCCGGCAGCGGAGCTGGTGGCAGGGCCAGCAGCAGTACCCAGGAAGGGGCTGGCTAGGCCCTGTACCGCGGAGCTGACGGTGAGGGTAACTGCGGCGTCACCGGTAGGGGCAGCGAAGAGGCCAGCGGCACCCCGGAGAGGGAGGGGCCAAGTCGGCAGCTCTGCTGCAGGTACGCCCGGCCCGAGGACCGCTGTTGACGGCGAGAGGTTTGAGGCAAGAGGGAGGCAAGGTGAGGACGTAGTAGAGGCCAGAAGAGGAAGACCCTAAGGTGGCGAATGGCCGGGGTGTAGGGGAGGACGGAGCCCCGAGATTGCCCGCGGAGGAACGCGTCAGCACCGAGGGATACCCCAAGGGAAGCCCCCCCGCTGAAGACGTCATCAAAGTCGTGGCAGGTGAGTTTTGGGGTCCCCCTTGATACCAATCAGGGTAAACTTCAGGGCACATCAGCAAAGACCAGGTGGGCGAGATCTGGGGCCCAGGCGAAAGCGGTGCGTGATCTCCTGGTCGAGCGGCGGCGGGTACAAAGTGGTGCATTGGCCAGGAACATGGAAGACCTAGACATGGCAGCCTATGCCGGGGCCCAACCCATGCCGATGACAGCGATCGAGGTTTTGGGACAAAACCTACAGGCTCTCACACAAATTGTCGGCTCCCAGCAGCAGATGTTTGACCAACAGCAGGAATGGTTCAGGCAGAGGCCCATTCCGCACCACTTGCTAGATGCTGTGCGGGAGGAGGTGGACTCCATGCTGCAACTGGGAGTGGTGAGACCTTCCCGAAGCCCTTGGAGAAGCTCATTGGTCCCCGTACGAAAGCCAGACAGGTCGCTGCGACTATGCATTGATTATAGAAGGTTAAACGCACTGGCAGCCTTCGACGCATTCCCCATGCCCCAGGTAGACGAGTTAATAGAATCGGAGGGGCCCAATATATATCAACGCTGGACATGGCCAAGGGTTACTGGCAAATCCCAGTGGCCCCGGCCGACCGGCCAAAGACAGCCTTCGGCACGCCCTGGGGCCTATATGAATTCGTAAGGATGCCCTTCGGGTTACATGGGGCGGCCGCAACTTACCAGCGGTTGATGGACCAACTGCTGGGCCCCCACGCAGGGTACGCGGCGGCCTACATTGACAACATTATTATATAATCGCCAACCTGGACGCACCATAAGCAGGCCCTCCGGGCCGTGTTGTCAGAGCTACGACGGGCAGGGCTTACAGCAAACCCACAGAAATGCGCCTTAGTGAAAAGGGAGACCAAATACCTAGGATTCCTGGTGGGCAGAGGCACTATCAGACCCCTGGCCGACAAGGTAGAGACGGTACGGGATTTCCCAGCCCCTCAAAATTGCCGTTAGCTCTGATCATTCCTGGGGCTGACCAACTATTACCGGAGGTTTGTGCCCCACTTTTCGGAACTGACGGCTCCCTTGACAGAGGCATTGAAGGGGAGGAAGAACGGGGCGGTAACATGGACGGAGCAGATGGAACAATGCTTTAGAAAATTAAAACAGGCCCTCTGCGAGGACGTGATAATGCACGCTCCTAACTTTAGAAAAACTTTCGTTTTACAGACGGACGTGTCTGAAACAGCAGTGGGGGCCGTCCATGTAGGAGGAGGAAGGAATTAAGAGACCCATAGCATATGCCAGCCGCAAGTTGACGCCGGCAGAAAAGAGGTACGCCACAATAGAGAGGGAATGTTTGGCCATTCGGTGGGCCATGGACCATTTCCGATATTATTTAATGGGCCGAGAATTCAAGCTAGTAACAGACCATGCCCCGCTCCGATGGCTAAGCACTGCCAGGAATGATAATGCCCGGATCACCCGATGGGCATTGGCCCTACAGCCTTACAAGTTCCAAATCGTGTTCAGGCCAGGGAAATCAAACACTGTGGCGGACTTCCTGTCTAAGTGCAACAGCAGCAACTCGGGCGAAGCAAGGGGACTGCAGACGAACGAGGCAGACAACTCCCCCAATGTACCCCGGAAGGGAAAATAGGAGCGCCCCAAGGCATCTTAAGGGGGGGGGGGGTTGTGTCCCAGGGCAGCGGGGATGCCGGGAGACCCCCGTGGCGGCAAAGGGTCCCACTTACCTCCCGCAGGGTCGGAGGAGCCAAAAGGAGTCCACGCGCTGGCGCGGGCCATCAACCAGGCATTTATCCGGCTGCAGCTGAGCGGCAGGGGCGGGGCACGCCGGCCGGGAGAGACAAAAGGCGGCCCCGCCAAGACAACAGGGCGGCTGAGAGGAAAGAGCTGGAGCGCGGAGCCCCAACAGGCGGGAAAGCAGCCGCCACCCGCCGAGGGCGGGACGGAGGAGGAAACTGACAAGGACGGCTGCGAGCGGTGCAGCAGCGCAGCCGGGAGCAGCACGTGGAGGGGAAGAGCCAGCTCCGTGAGGTGGGGCACAGCCGGTGGGGAAGCCAGCAGCGGAGCCGGTGGCAGGGCCGGCAGCAGTACCCAGGAAGGGGCTGGCTAGGCCCTGTACCGCGGAGCCGACGGTGAGGGTAACCGCGTCATCACCAGTAGGGGCAGCGAAGAGGCCAGTGGCACCCTGGAGAGGGAGGAGCCAAGTCGGCGGCTCTGCTGGAGGTACGCCTGGCCCAAGGACCGCTGTTGACGGCCAGAGGTTTGAGGCAAGAGGGAGGCAAGGCAAGGATGGAGTAGAGGCCAGAAGAGGAAGACCCTAAGGTGGCGAATGGCCGGGGTGTAGGGGAGGACAGAGCCCCAAGATTGCCCGCGGAGGAACGTGTCAGCACCAAGGGATACCCCAAGGGAAGCCCCCCCACTGAAGACATCATCAAAGTTGTGGCAGGCGAGTTTTGGGGTCCCCCTTGATACCAATCGGGGTAAACTTCGGGGCGCATCAGCAAAGCCCAGGTGGGCGAGATCTGGGGCCCGGGCGAAAGCGGTGCGTGATCTCCTGGTTGAGCGGCAGCAGGTACAGTGGTAAAAACATGTTTTCTTTTAAAAAAGTATTCATCCTTGGGGGAAAAAACCTTGAAATATATCTGTTTAGGTTTAGCAGATTATCACCTAGGGGTGGAGGGAAGTTATTTTTTATAAAAGATAGCAACAATTTTATTTTTGTGAAAGTTGTCTACAGGTTCTTTTTGCATTTAACGTTAGTGCATTTCTCAATTACATCTTTATAAATCCTACAAAGTTTCCACACAAAAGTTTAATCATGGAAATAAGGTACTGGCTGTAGGCTGCTATCTTGAATGACTCAGAAACAGTGCATTAGGAAGTCTTGTTTATTTAATGTTATGTAGCCAGGGAATGCTTATGAAGTATTATTTTAGCTTTATTTAATTTCTGATGCTATATCAGTTTATCAAACTTGAATATTTTGGTACATCTGGTAAGCATATAACGAAACACAAATTATACAAATTGCTACTTTCCTTTCAAATGTGGTTATAAATAAGAAAAAGCATGACTTTTTGTCAGAGCTAAGGTTTGAATTGTTACAGAGAAAGGGAATGTACATTTTCTGGAAAATGTGTTTTTCTAGTGAAGAAATAGGAAACTGATCAGTGTTTCAGGGAGCTGAATAATATGTAGATTTGAGTACTTCTATAAAAACTTATTGCTTAATTTTTGTAACAGATAACAGCATTGTAAGATTTCATTGTTAAATAGTCTTGATTATTTTTTTCTGGAAAATTGAAGGGTTCATTTCTCTTTCTTTTCAGGATATTTTAAATACTGTCATAAAGTACTGTCCACCCTGGTTTTTCTTCTTGGCTTTACCTGGTTTTACAATGCTGATAGGAGACTTCATTACAGCTGCAGCCAGAGTTCTTAGTACAGACATGTTGGAGGTGAGTATGACAATGCTCAACATCCAAGTTCCCAGGAGAGTGCACAGTTGCTAACAAGGTTCAGATTTCTCCACTCTAACAGGTGTTGACTCATTAGTGCCATGTGAAACTGGGCTCTTGGGGCAGATACCATGGCAGCTGATGTGTGAAATTGTAGGATAAGGTGACATACTAGTATTGCAAAGGTGTTTCATCAAAAGGCCAAAGTGTGAGAAATCATATCCTCACTAATATTGCAGAACATTTACACACTAAAAGCAGGACTTGAATTTCAGAATCTCATTAGCGTTTTACAGTGAATGAATATTGAAACTACAAAGCATTTTGATGGCACAGAATTTCTTATAGTTTATAAGGGATAATAACACCGTTTCATTTAGTTTAAAAAAATGTAAATGCAGAATAACTACTAACATGCTAAGGCAGTGGTTTGCAACTTTTTTCATTTGAAAATCCCAATAAATTTCAAATAGAGGGGCGGCCCCCTTTGAATTGTAACTGGATATTCACATACTTTTGATTAATCATAGTCATCTTTTGTGGACCCCTTAGACATAATCTGCAGACCCCCAGGGGTCTATAGACCACAGGTTGAAAACCACTGCGCTTAAGGTAATGTTAAAGTTCTTACAAGCTTGCTAAAATAGGAAGCTTTTATATTAGATTGAAAAATATGAATAAGTTCTTAAGACATACATTGTTAAGAAAGTTTGGATCTTTGGGTACAGGTATATGTTAGCAGAAATAGGCACACCATATGAAAGGAGAAGGAAGAAAAATCATCTCCAATTACAACAGAATATTGTGAGTTGTTTTGTCCTTATGCATAGACCTGTTTTTATGGTCATCAGTGTATATACAGGCATTGGTTTGGTACAGAGCTGTCACAAAAATAGATCAAAAAGCTTTTTAGGGATCAAAAGCTTACCTTGCCGGCAAGTAGTACTGCAAGATGTTTTAAAATTGTGCTTCATATAAACATGTAAAAAAAATCTCTCCCACAAAAAACCCACCCGGTATTTCACAAAACAGTCATACTTACTATGTTGTATGTATTTAAAATAATGCAAAAGGTTATCTGTAGTGCCAAATACCCCTTTGCTTTTGGCATTCTGAGATGGCTTCATTGGAATATGAGTCTATATAGTAAACATTTTTATATGCTGGTCTCTGGTCAATTCTGGTACACATGCTTTACTTCTAACACTGTTTTAAACAGTATAGTTGATGTCAAATTTACATATAAGACCCTCAAACACCCATTGTGGGCAAGAGTCTGAGAGGGTTGGTTTTCTTTTGTTTGTTGCCATGATGGCTGTGACATCACTGTAATATAAAAACAGAACATGATCATAAAAATTCATGCATAAAGGTAGAATCTGCAACTTCATGATACCGTTAATTTTCCAGGAGAGTCATGTAAATGTAAGAGTTTGTCCCTGCATCTGACCATACAAGATCAAGGCCATAGCTGAGGTATTGGATTAGATTCATAGATTGTAGAGTCAGAAGGGACCACAATGTCTGACTCCCTGCCCCTGGCAGGAAAGAGGACCGAGGTCAGATGACCCCTGCCAGGTGACTATCTAGCCTCCTCTTGAAGACCTCCAAGCTAGGTGATAGCACCACCTCTCTTGGAAGCCCATTCCAGCTCCTGGCCACCCTTACTGTGAAAAATTTCTTCCTAATATCTAACCTAAATCCACCCTCAACTAGTTTACACCTGTTATTCCTCGTCACTCCCTGGGGTGCCGTAGTAAACAGCGTTTCCCCTATTCCCCGTTGACCTCTCCTAATAAATTTATAGGCAGCCACAAGATCTCCCCTCAGGCATCTCTTGTGAAGGCTGAAGAGATTCAGCTCTCTCAACCTCTCCCTGTAGGGTCTATCACAAAGGCCACTAATCATGGTAGTGGCCTTCCTCTGGACCCTCTCAAGATTCCCCGCGTCCCTCTTGAAGTGCGGCGCCCAAAACTGGACACAGTACTCCAACTGCGGCCTGACCAGTGCCGCATAGAGGGGGAGCATCACCCAGGTAGGTAGCAGTAAAACCCATAACAAATATAAGCATCAGTGTGATGCATTAATAAAAAATTGTCTTATGATGTCCTAAAAGGGTATAACATGCCATGAGAAATATTACGTTAGAACCTTTCCTGGGCCAGAAATACAATAAAAAACATACCAAAACAAGTAAATGGGGCAACAGTATAAGGGAGCATGTCTGAGAAGAGACTAGAGCATTAAACCAAACAGGAAAGGTTTTCATGGAAGCAATTAATTTTAAGGAGGGATCTGGAGGAGAGAGAGAGGGCACTTGTTAGGTGAGTCATTCCAAGTTTGAAAGACAGTAGGAAGGAATTGCAGGATGGTAGAGAGAGCCTGAGATGGGAAGCAGAAAAAAATGTAGAGCAAGGGTAATAGAAGGAAGTAATTTACAACTTTGAGAAACCTGCCAAAGAGGTTTTGGTGCATCTCTCTCAGAGATGCACCCTTTGGCTTGGCCCGTACTCAATGCACCTTTTACAGGTTTTGCTTGAAATGTATATTTAATTTTTTGTCGTCTTTAGTTGCTAGTTCATTTGACCTGTATATGTAGTTTCCTTGCCTTCTCTAGTAATACTGGCTCAGCCTTTCTGTGGCTTTCTTAGCTTGGAAATATACATGTGATTAGTGTGTCAGGTCTCTCCAACACTTTTAACCATCACTTATTTTTTTGGCTCAGGTGTGATAGAAGGTTGTGATAGACTGTTATCATGACTGTTATCTTATGGTGTGGGTCTGTTATTTGGTACTGCAAGCACTCCACTGTCTTGACACCTAATGGGTTGCTGCAAGTCATTAGCAGAGTTGGATTTTTCTTGTGGCAGTCTTGTTACCACAACCCAGTTTTGCCACAGCCATTGTCTTGCATTTTTGTGCAAGAGACACTGTTCACAGTTTTCACATGCAGCACTCTCGTGGCCTGCCTTCGAGTGGCCAAAGTCTTATTGACATTGACCATTCTACCCATCACTGACTTTCTGGCCCTTATGCCTTTGACATATGAGTATGGTGACACTCACTTCACAATCATCATCTGAGCCACTCAGCACCATAGTAGGACTCATATAACAGCAGGGGAAAGAGGTCCTCTTCAAAGTAGGTGCCTTCATCATCTTCAGAAATGGATTCTACCGTACCATGGAGCCTCTCATTAGTACATGAGGATCCTTGTTTTACAGCTGTCTTGGCTCTAGTTGGGCTCTCTTCTGCACCATTGCATTGTTCAGCGCTATGTATCCAGACATCAGCATTGCCTCTTCTCTCACTTTCCACATCTGTCCCTACTTCTGTGCAGGGTGGATTGATTTAAATCAGATTATTTAAATGAACAAGCCAAAAGCCCAATTTAAATAACTGTATTTTTATCAACTTTCCTATTGTGTGTGTTTGTTTGTTTTTTAAAGACAGGTGTGTTTTCATTCACTGATACAACAATTAAAATATGTTCATTTACAACTAAATACAGTTTTGCAGTAGATTTGGAACATACGTTTCTTAGGTACACAAACTAGATATATATGTATATATTTTAAAAATATATAGCTTAACGTATTCAGATTGTTAGATATTCTTCATTTTAGTATGAAATGGTGCATATTTACAAATAATTTATTAAACAGTAGTATTAACTGTTATAGTATTAGAAGTATGAACTGTGATTTCTGAATTAAACCAGTTGTTTCATGTCACCCTGGGGAAAATTGTCTGGAATGCCTAAGTTAAAATCATTTGAACTTAAGTTCCTACTTGTTTAATTCCCTTTAAAATTAGACAGTCATTTTTTTACCAAGGCCATTTTGAAAATTGTTACCCCCTTTCTTTCAAAGTTTTAGAACTCATAAGCCTCATCCTCCTCCCCCTTTTTAGTAATACATTGGAAGAGAAAAACAGGCTTTCCTGCTTTTTCAGCTCCTGGTCAATTCTCAGCTTTGAATGAACCAGTCCAAATGAAGAAAATATTCTTTCTGCACCAACAGAAGAGGCAACTGCAATCTCTGGTTCCAGGTGCTTTGCTAGTGACTCCACCAGTTCAGTGCTGTGACTTTCTTTAAAATATCCTTTGCAAACTTACTGCTTGAATGATTCACATCTAACCCTGAAATGCATTATGGTTGGTATGACTGATGGGTCACTGGTAGATGTCCATGTCATAGCAACATTTTCCTCTTCGACAGTTAAGCATCTACCCTTTTTGTTAAGAATATCAGCAAGAAAATAAGGTGGAGTAAATGCTTGATCCATCTACTTCTTTACTGCTTGCAATGTAACTTTACTGGTGGGTATTTCTTGCTTTGATGTTTCTTGAAGTTCTTTCCAAGTTTCAACAGAAGCCGCACGAAGGCAGCAATCTTTCTGTAGTTTGTCCAAGGCTCTGGAAACAGGTTTTAATGTATTCAGTATATCTTCTATATTGCTTTTTAGTCCAGTGTTTTGACTATTCTAGCTATGATACTTCCATCAGTATTATCATGATTTTCTTCACAGATGATCATTGGAATAGGCCAGTTCTTAATAAATAGCTCAAAGCAGTCAACCACTGAATTCCAGCATACATTTTAGGGAAGAATTAACCTGTATTGCCCAGCTCCGTTCAGTGAAGCTGAAGCAAACTAGTTGTTACAGAAGTATTTTGCTATTCCAACAGCATTTCCCTTTATTCCTGGAGTACTTAAATCTTTGGTTAAAAGATGCATCAAATGAGCACTGCACCCATATGTTAAAAGGTTCAAGTTTACTTCATTATCTTCTTTTAAGTTTCTTCTCATCTTTGCAGCATTTGCAGCATTATCTGTGACAGAGCTACGCACATGATACTTGAACTTGTGCTCATAGTTTGTTATTGCTTTTACTGCTACCTTAAAAAAAAATCTGCAGTATGGGCATTTCCTGATGTATCAATTGTTTCTGTAAGATAAACAATCCCATCTTCTGTTGTCACTCAAACACATATTACTGGATTGTTGTGTACATTGCTCTATCCATCAACACGCAAATAAACACTTTTCCCTTCATGTTTTTTGCATACTGTTTAGTTTCCTTCTCATGCACTGTATCCAAAAGCCTTCCAGCAATAGCTGTTCTGCTGGGTGGAGTGTAACCTGGTCATAATGATTGAACATGTCAGTGAAAAGTTTGTTCTGAACAAGGCAAAAGAGAGAATCTCTTGCATAAATGAACTGAGCAATCTTTTCATCTATGCTGTCTTGCTGGACTTTCCTGGTCCTGATTATTAAGTCATCCATAGTTTTACTTGATAGTGAAGAAAGTCTCTTTTTGGATACAGGGAATTCACTGTCTGAGGTGTATTTAGTTGCACTACTGCTGGTGGTACCAGTCGATGATTCTAAAGTTGTAGACATTACAAATGATGAACGTTCAAAATTTCTGCAGCTATGGCAGTTTTTTCCTCCAGTTTCCAGGTGTTGAAATCAAGACTGATCTTTTCTTCACAGAAAGTTGTTCCTTTTCCTATACTATCTGGAGCCCGGTGTTGGTCTTTCTGTTGAGCACACTGCTCCTTCTCTGCTCTCTCTCCCTCCTTCACATAAGAAACTAGCAACAAACGAAGACTGTAACTGTAACCCACCCGCAAAAAACAAAACCCTTCTCCGATTTCTGCTGAAATCCACGATTTCTGCTGTTGCCTTGTGTGCTGCAGAATTGTAGTTTAGAGAGAGAGTAGAGCACTTTAGAAGTTATTGTTTACATCTCTGTACATATGCAAAAGGACCAAGAAAGGCCATTGAACTGAAGTACCCAGAATCATTCAGAAGCAGGGAGTTGGTAGTTACTGAGCAGATGGTTGTTTTTCCATGAGCTGGGCTAAAGAATAAGCCTCCATTATGGATTCAGAATCATAAATATTCATAATTTATTATCTGAACTAATCAGAGCTCAAGCAGAGAGACTAAAACAGGAGTTTGATACCATCCAGGTGAGCTCAATGTATAATCCTGATCAATGAGTACAGATGATGCTGTCTGCTGGAGTCAGAGGCCAGGTTCCAATAACTGTGAGGACTTTGCTGATCCTTTGCATCCAGTAGTAGAAACCCTGCATCCCTTGCAAGGCCAAGCCTCTGATATGTGAAATATTGTGCCATATTTTTAAAGCTTGACCTCAAAAGTTAGATGGTTTTTCCTCTCATTCGTTTATAGAAGAAAATTAGCCTTAACTCCAGAGTTTTTAGTAGATGCTCCTTGACCCAATAGATTATTTTATTTAAATTATTTTAATAGATTATCCTAAATTTATCCTTTAGACTATGCTTTATTAAATTCAAATTTCATTTTAAGATGGTAGATTTTAAAAGGAAAACTTAATTCTAATTTAAATAAAATCAAAACAATCTGATTTAAATTTTAAAAAATAGATATTTAATTTTTTTTAAATCATTGATTTTTATTCACCCTTCTTATCCTCCAGGTCCATTGACACTGCCCTTCAGTGTACAGTATCTTGTTCTGACACTGACCCTGACCCATTCCAACATTCCTGTTGCTGAGGGTCTTACAGAATTAATCATCGTGTGAACAGTTGTTTCCAGTGTCATAGTGCCAGAATCTATTCAGAGCTGACCACTGTATTCCCCTGGGGCACATGGCTTTGGATCAAGCCTTTACCCATGGAACTAATCCAGTGTTCCTGTTATTTGAGGTTGTGTGCTTCTTCCTCAAGGGATATACAGATCCTACTTGCCTCCATCTTGTTAATCTGGAACACTCATCCTTGCAAGAAAAAGTGAGAAAGCTGTTCCTTTCTCCAGAAACCATGCCTCCATCTGACCCTTTGGCAGATGAAGCTGAAGGTTTCCCAGACATCCTTAGGTCTCTTTCCCAGACTTCAAACTCTTTTAAAAAGAAACAACTGAAACTTCAATGCAATCATTGACTGTCATTCTATGCTAACCCAGCCCTTTGAAAGTAATACTGCCAGTTTAAGCCATTCTTCTACTGGCCTGTGTCATTTGGAACTCTCCTACCTTATCCCTATCACTTGAGAAGCATATTAACAAGAGGTATATAGTCCTGCTGTAGGAAGTGGAGTTTCAGTATTTTTACCCAGCTATTTTATTGTTGGTATTGGAAGCAGCAATAAGGTTCTCTGGATGGTGAACTTAACTTACCCCCACGATGGAAAGCTGACATGTTTCTCCCACTCTGTCACATTGAGTTTCTAAAAGCATTGTCAAAGGGCCTCTCATGTGTCAAAGATCCAGTTCCTCAATGGGATATTAATCTGGCCCTTGTAGTGCATACGCGATCACAGTTTAAGTGAATGGCAGTCTGTTTGACAGCCCTCCTGGTGGTAATCATTTCTACCAAGCAATTTACTCTGAACCAAGCTCTAATGGTAGACCTCCCATAATACCATCTTATAGTTGGACAAGGTGATTCTTCATACTCACCCGGTTTCTGAGTTTCAGCTTAGCAAATTTCATTATCTGTCTTTTTTCTCAAAGCTGCATGATTCAGAGCCTGAGGCAACCCTTCACGCTTTGGATGTGAAAAGATCTCTGGCCTGCTACCTGCACAGGATTGCAAACCACAGGATTGCAGGTCCCCACATCAATTTTCAGTCAAAGTGGAAGGGTCCAGCGCATCAGCTATTTCATGTCAAAGACTCTCCAGTTGGATTTCCAGTAATATCAGACTCTCATGAACTTGCAAAGGACCATCTGTGATCCCCAGACACTCCAATAGAGTACAGGCACCTTGCAGTGCCTCCTCCTGCAGGGTCTTATGTTAGACATTTGTATAGACCAGAGACTGCAATTCACTTCACACCTTTGCTAAAGTTTCCGAATATTTACCAAGAAATCCCAGTACTGCAATCTGTTGCGAAAGCTGACGGTATCATCACAAGAACTGAAGATGTCAAAGTGAAGTAACACTGTATTAATAATTTTTTACCTAACCCAGTGAAGCTTTATTTTTAGTTCAATAGTTCTTTTCACTGTGCTAAAAAAAAGTGCAAGTTTTTTTGGTTACTATTGTGGAGTCCTGCTGGAATGACAGCAGTTTTGGCAGGATGGTGCTCCTGTCAATCACTGCCTGAAGAGATGCTGAGTCTCCCTCTCCATATGTTATAGGCACAGCTTTTGGAGCCACCCACATGTGAGAATGTGCGCATGGACTCAAAAGGAGAAAAGGAAACTACCACTAGCTGAAGTTTTTTGGGATGTGTTTTTCCATATATATGCGTGCACATACACATTGAAATTCTACTGTCCTGCCTCAGAGTCTGCCCCTCTAGGACTCTCCCATTGAAAGGAAACTGAAAAGCTAAAATGCTTTCCATCCTTTATCCTCTAGGTGCAGGAGGGTGGCAAAAAGTAGTTTCCAGACAAAAGGCTCAGGGTCTAACCCCACCAACATGTGAGAATGTCTGTGTTTTAAAGCACGTTAGAGAACTCAGTTACCAGTAAGCAATTTCCTTTTTTCAGACATTGGCAGCTGAATAAATGGTTCAAGTTCTAGAATTAGATGCCCAAATCAGGACTTAAATGCATGCAAATATTAAGTAATGCCAAATTTAGAGTTTAACATCTAAATGTGGGCTTTAAACAGCCTACTGAGTTCCCCAAATCTTAAGGATTTTATTTTAAATTAATAAGTTAGTGTCCATTTTTAAAAGGAGGCTTACATTTTGGGGTTAATAGAATGAAGCTAAGTATTTTATTTGTGGTACATACAGCATCGTCTATGCAAAATTACTATGATACTGCACAAAAACATCTAGCATTTCAGACCTTTCTGCATCACTAGGTTGAATATACAATATAGATCTGAGGCTTTCAGTGAGAGAAATAATTCAAGGTAGCAAAAATTGAAATTCTCCTGATGTCAGCTCAGAAAGCATATAGCATTCTGTTTGTAGTTCCTGATTATTGTAAGTATTTTAAATTGTTCTCAAGGAACATGAATAACAACAACTGTGAAACGACAGAACTATCTAAGAGAGTTATTAATAATATATTGCACACAAACACATAGACAAGGATAAGTGAAAATTTAACACTGGTCTTAATATGTAGTGGCCTGTTTTCCAAGAGTGGTCACTGCTGTCAGTCAGAGCTACATTTTATCAGCTCAAGAGGCAGGTGCCTGCCTTTTGTTTTTGTCAAACAGTGGACCCCGAGGAATGTAGACACAGAACAAACGAGATGGAATCTGTATTGTAAAGTAATCAAATCACTATGCTGTATACGCAGAGGTGGTGCCTGGTTAGTACTGATGGAGGAGTTTTATGTACAAATTCAACAAGAAAAACGAACAGAAAAGAAGTCCAATACAAGGCATGAAGAATGTTAAACATATCACTGATAATGTTACGTGATACCGATATCATACAATTTGTCATTTTTATAACATTATGAAAAAGATGTGTTTTTGTTTGTACCTATTTTCTCTCTAGGCCCCTCGTTCAGAAGCTCATACTATTCTTGGTTCTCTTGTTTGCTTTCCAAATATCTACCAAGAAATCCCACTCCTGCAACCCATCCTGAAAGCTGGTGGTATCATCGCAGGAACTGCTGATGTCAAAGTAAAGTAACTTTATATTAATAAATCCTTACCTAACCCAATGAAGTTTTACATTCAGTTAAATAATTTGATTATTTTTACCATGCACTAAAAAACCCTGCAAGTTGATGAGTGTTAACTTGCTAATTTATAACTCCATATTAGCAATGAACTAAACATATGGTGCAAATACTTTTAACTTTTTATGTCACTTCTTATTTGGAGAGAGAACCTAGTTTTCTACTCTTCTGCCAGGGATCTGTCAGTTCACTTTAACGTTATATATAAATGCCACTTCTTATTTATTCCTGGTATGTACGTACATCTGTGGCAACGTATACTTGCAAGAGACTAGGGCAATTCATTTTTACTTATTTTTACCTTTTTATATAATATTAAAAAATAGCTTTTATGCAAGAGAGAGGCATGAATTTAGCTCAAAATATGTTTTTCCCAGAGCAGTAAATTAATTGAGACTCCATGTAACAATAATTGCTCTAAATGTGGATGTAAGGCTTTAGGGGTGTTGGTTGTGGATGTTGGGCTTTGTAATTCATGGGCCTTAATAATCATCTTTAAAAAATATTAAACCATTGTTAATTGAAATTAAAGTCAGCCCTAGTGGTCATCATGATTCTGATAGCAATTTTCTCTTTGGTAATCATGAGATATCACAGTAATTCACCGTGGAATTTATATAAGGATGTAGGATTCCCTTCAAATGCCACATAGAATGTTAGAAAGTGGAAAAAGAAGAAATCACAGGACTTGCAACCCTATTCATTCCATGGTTATGATCTAGTGTTCTCAACTACATGTGAATCAGTCTGAGAGATTTGTCAAAAATGCATTAAAACAAGACAGATTCTGGGCTAATCTGTTTTTTGAACCAAAGTACACCAATATTTTCAAATGTTGCTGCCCAAAGCATATACACTTAAGACCATAGTTAGACATTTAAAATTACTTTAACTTTGAAGAGATATTGAGCACTCCTAGCAAACTGGAATAACAAGTGCTTAGCAACTGAAAATCAGCTACCAGTAGATTTTTTTGCCTGTTTGTAATTTTAGGTTCCCCATTAAGCCATGCAAGTTTGTAAATTTTGGCTTATTTACACCCCGTAAGTTGTTCTCTTGGAAAATATATTAGAAGCAAACATCCCATGGTAATACATTGACACTTCCAAATTTATTTCACTTGTGCCCCTGTCAAAATGAAATATCTGACACACTTGAATTAATACAAAAGTATTTTTGAAAAAGTGCTTATTCTCATGAATTTTATTGTTTTAGTGTTACCTCATAAATATTTTATTGAAGAATGCCACTGATGAGCCAAGTGAAGCTGCAAGGTAAAAGACTGAATAAAAGAGAAAATATTGTGAAGTTTTAAGAAAGCAAATCAAAATTTAAATAAGTGAGTGTGAAAGTTACAATTCTTAGAAGCCATTCAACTTGAAAAGTATTAAAAATAATAGCTTGGGTGATGATGGCATGAGGGGATATTTGAAACCAAGCATGTTACAAAGTTTTAAAAAGGGTTTGGACTTAAACATTTCTTTAGAAAGAGTACTGTAATCTGGTGGAGTTTTTTTTTACTGTTATTCCTTGTTACCCTAAATGTAAAAAAGTACATTTCAGTGGAAGATTTCTCTTTTGAAGTTTTGTTTTGTGATTCATTCAGCCAACTAAATCATACTGTCATTGACAATACATGTGAGATCATCCCTAGGACTATTAGACTACAGGTACCTCATACCTTCACCTTTTTAATATGATATTATGTTCAATGGAAAAAATATATTTTGCTTCAAACAAAAACTTCTTTTTCAACTGTTGGCTTTAATATTTTTCATTTTATTCATTATTTTGTTAGGCCAAGTACATTATCTTACACATGTAAGACAGGCATACAGGTTACTGCACTGGCATTTTTAATATGTCTTGCAGTATATACAGTATGTTTAATTTTATCCTGATTTCTCTGAGGGGAGCATTGCTGGGTATGTAAATCTAACTTTTTAAGGAGCTACTTAGTTATGTGCCCCATTTCATCAAGAGTCAGCATGTATGTACTCATAGGGCACATCCACACATGCAAGCACGCATGCTTGCAGCAGCTCAAAAAAGAAGAGGTGCAAATTTGAGCCAGGGCTTTTTGCCTCAGCATACGTGCCTAGACATGCACTTTGGTGTGGGGCAGATTGTGCCACTTGGGGCAAAATAACCCTGTCTGGCTTCTCCAGGATCTGCAGCCAGGGGGAGCTAGAGCCTGGGGCCAGCACCTGTGCTATCCCCAACAGTATAAAAAGTTGCCCTGTCAAGTAGCTCAGGGCTGCTCACTCTCAGGAGCTTCTGGGGCCCAGCCAATTGGTACCTGGAAACACAACCCCTTGTGCCAGCTGGATTGCTGAAGCAGCCCTGAGAGTTTCCTGCACCCTCTACCCACTGCAGCAGTCTGGCAGTGGGGGCTGCTGCCTGGCTGTGACCTGCTGTGCACCTGCCAGACCTGGGTGGGGACTGCACAGCCAGTAGAAGCATATGCTCCTTTGGGCCAGCTGCCAATGTGCTGTGGCTACAGAGTTGGCCTTTGTGTGGCACTAGTGCCAGGTTTGCCCCGTGCCCAGCCATCTGGACAGCTATCACCCAGAAGATGTTCTGGGTGTGGTGGCCTGCTTTGAACTGTCAAAGCATGTCCTCCTGGCCCCAGGTGGCCAGGAGGTCAGCCACCTTCAGCTGGGTCCAAGGTGCCAGCTCTGAGCAGGCTCCTCTGCCTGTCTCCTTCCACTTGCCTCCCTAGCAGGAATTCTGGTGTTCCCTATTTGAAAACTGAAAAATCCCTGATAAAAAATTCCCAAAGCCACTCTGTAAAATACCCCGAAATCCATATTCTTCCACAATTAGAACAAAAGACCACTATAGCAAGAGAGTGAGAGAGAGAGAGAGAGAGACCGCGATCAGTTGGGCAATATTTTATTGATATATCTACAGTGTTAAAGCAGTTTGGAAGCCCACCAGTGTCTCTATCATCATAATGAAATGAATTCTAAATACTTATATGTTTAGCTGCCCCCCCACAGGGGCTACAGCCCCTCCCCCCCCCAACAGGGTCCACAGGGCCCCCTGCAAGGCCCACATGCCCCACCCACACTTGCTCCCTTAGCCCCCTGAATTGCTACCCTGCCTGGCCCAGCTCCTGCAGCCACCCTGATGGCTGCCCCACCCCTGCTTGCATCCCCAGACCCCCGATGGCTGCCCCCCCGGTCCACCTACTGCCCACTTCCCCAGATCTCCCAATGGCTGTCCTGCTATCCCCACTCCCTGCTTGCACCCCCAGCCCCCACAATGGCTGCCCCCCACCTGACCCCAGTCTCCCAGCACTTAAAAAGAAATTTTTTTTTAAATCCTCACACTCACCTTGCAGTAGCAGGGGCTGTGGGGGATTTGGGGCCATGTGGCAGAGCCCTCCCCATTCAGCAGGGGAGCAGTGGGGCTCCCTTAGTGCCCCCCCACCCAACCCCATCTATGATGCCCCCCACCCACCCCCCTGCCTGGCCCCAGCAGTCCAGGACTCAAAAAAAAAAAGCCCCAGACTCACTGGCAGTAGCAGCTGCTGTGGGGGTCACTGGGGCCTCATGGCAGAACCCCCCTCCCCCATGCAAGACGAGGCAGTGGGGCCTGGCCCCGGCTGCCTGGCATCCGCACTGCCACTACCCCATCATGCGGGTGTGGCCGGGGTCGGCAGGGCACCGTGCGGCTCCACGCAATCTCAGGCAGTTGGGGCTGCCGTAGGTGTTACCCGGGCCCTGTGCTGCATGGGGGGGCTCTGCCACCTGGCCCCAGTGACCCCAACGGCAGCTACTACTGCTAGTGAGTGCTGGCTTTTTTTTTTTAATTGCCAGGATGCTGGGGCCAGGTGGGGCAGTGATGAGTGGGGGATGGGGGGCAGGCAGGGGGTAGGGTAGTGATTGGGGGGGCTCAGGGGGCAGGTAGTGGATTAGGCCAGGCAGGGCAGCTATCAGGGGGGCTCAGGGGGAGGGGAGGGACGGGGCCGGGGGGGCAGCAATACGGGAGACTCAGGGGGTAGGCGGGGGATGGGGCTGGGCGGGGCAACCATCAGGAGGTCTTGGGGGGGCAGGCGGGGGATGGGTCCGTGTGGGGCAGCTATTGGGGGGCTGGGGGAGTGAGCGGGGCCAGCAGGGGTTCCCCCATGGTCCTCTCCCCACTACTCCAGGCCCCCCTCCCCCTATTTACTGGCAGGAGCCCAGGTCCAGCTCCCTGTGGCTGACACGCTGCCTGCCCTGCATGCTTCAGCACCGAGGCAAGGGCCAGCCATAGAGACCCTCTGGCTGACTACCAGGGCATCTCTGTGGAGAACCAAGCCTCCAGTTGCCTCAGGACATAGTTCCATTTTTTCCCCTGCAGTTTTTTTGCCCCCGTGCCACAAATTTGCAGTGCAGGGAACATTTTTTTCGTTCCTGCACGTGCCTCTTGCAGCGTCTCACAGGTCTTTGAAACACTGCAAGACACATGCGCACACTTGTGTGAATGTGCCCATAGATCCAGAAGTTATCAGATCTTACTAGCTAGTATATCCATTTTTAATTTTGAAAGGTTTCTTCAAGAATTCTAAATGAAAGGAATCACTAAACAATACGTGTAAATAATAGTGTGTATGTTCACTGACAAAGAGCAAAGTTAAGAAAACAAACCGAAAAACTGCTATGGTTCTTGTCCAGTATTTCACAAAGTCAATGGGAGTTCTGCCTTTGACTTTAGTGAAAGCAGGATCAGACTTGATATGTTTTAATTCAGTACGCACTTTCTCTACAAATGACATTTTCATCATAACTGAAGACCCAATTCTGCAAGTAACATGATGATTGTTGATGATTTTGCCTAATTTGAAGATGGGGTGATAATTAGAAAGGCTGTTTTCATGAAATATCATCTTTTACAGGAATAGGAAGATGCTCATTTTTCAGGCTTTTTATGAGGAGGGGAGGCTTTAATTATTTTCTTTATTAATTAATAATATTTGCTTTTGACTGGTTTTCATTAGCTAAGAGGATCATGGATCAATCTTGAATATTTGTGAAGACTTCTTAAGGTCATGTACAAACTGGGCTAGTTCAGAAGCCATTAAATTGGAAAATAACTTGATTTTAAAAAATATAATACTGGACATTTCAAAGCATCTATATTTATGCGCTGTTAAAACAGTGCAACATCTAATTGTAATTTAGGACAGTTGCCCATTCAGAAAAGTTTGTGTGTGAAAGGAAAAAATCCTAAACGCTAGCCCCAAGGAACTGCTTAAGCCAATGACTATTACTATATTTACTTGAATATTAGATGACAATCCCCCAATAATTAGATATTATATACTGAAATTTTATAACTTTCTTACAAATGTCCAGCTATTGAATCTAATTATTGGAGGTTTCCGTTGAATTTGTCCCCTTCCCACTGCTACAGTAGGGAAACTAAATCTGGGGGGTCAGGTATCCCCCTTGCCCACTGTCCCCCCCCCCACCTTTTTCTCCTGCAGCCCGTTCCCACCCTTATTGTCAGACCCTGTTCTCCCTGAGTACCTGGAAGTGAGGGGCACATTTGAAAACACTGACCTTGAAATAAACATACCTGTAGTAATTTATATATCAACAAATTCCTACAGGTACCCATAGACTTAGTTCATCCAGAATTGATGCATTTTACATTTTTTTTAAACTACTGCATCACCATGCTGAAAAAATGGCAGCAGGGAACTTTGAAATCAAGCTCATTGGGCGTGTTTTATTTCAAAGCGCACTGCCACCATTTTGTCGGTGTGGAGACACGCGGTGATGCTGATATACACGATGTGCAGGGCTGCCAGAGCACATCAGTTTCGGTGTTCCAGCAGACTCAATTGATTTCCAACATGTTGGAGCAGGCTCCCCACGTGTGTATGGGAGCCCTGTGTGTGTATAGTCCAGATACCCCTCTACAAAGGATCCAAGCGTTAATTAGCCCCCACTTATGACTGGAACCAGGTGTTCTTGTCACAAGTGCTGGAATTCTCCAAAAATATATATGCAAATGAGGCACAGGACAACCTGATTTGGCTCCACCTCATGGAAGGGCTCCATTTGGTGCTGTTTGACAGACATTTAAGGCTGGTGAAGCAATAGAAATAATTGGGAATGGGAAAGAAAGGCACAGCAGAGCTGTGAGAGTGAAGAGGAAGTTGAAACACTTTCATTGTAGTGGCTCACCATGTGTTTAATGAGGTATCCTTGTATGTGAATGTAAGACAAGGGACTTTTCCCCCATGCTGATTGTGGGGAAAAAACCTCATCTTGTATTCTGAAGTAACTGTAGAACTAAATTCCTGGACGTTCATATTAAAGGAAGCTGATGACAGAAATGCCAAAAAGCAATCATAGTTACAAGTCAGAGAGAATACAAGATTTCAGCTATAAAGAAAAATTGTCATCTGTACTAAGGGTGTGCAAAGTAGGCCCTATTCTATTCGCATTCAACCCAAATTGGGGATAGTGATTCATTTTGTTGATTCGGATCGCTGTCCCTCATTCTATTCAGCCAAATCCTAATCTGAAGATTCGATGCTGATTCAGAGAATCAGCAACTTGGACATGGGCACAGCTTTAAAAGTTTTTTCTGCGTATCTTGAGGTACCAGCACGGCTTGTGAACGCTGCGATGCTGGGGCAGATGGAGCATCCCACAGGAGTGTGAGGGGGTGCCCTCCAAGTACTTCCAGTCCACTTCTGGGTCTGCCAGGGACCGTGCAGGGGGGCCCCCCTGTGCTCCCTCTGTCTCGGTGATCAGCCGCAGGGGGACCATGGGTGCCCCCACAGACCCAAGAGGCATCAGTTGCTGAGCCAGGACAGCGTGGGTTGCCACCCACGTGCTCCCCAGCAGACCCAGAAGTGGACTGGAAGTGCACTGAGTTTTCATTGAGCGTGAAAACCAGCCAGAATCAGCAAGCTCAGACATTATGTAGAGCTACATCAGTAGTTGTAGCAAGTATTGTAAAAGGAGCGGTTTAAAAACAAGCAGCTGTGATCAGGACGCCGATGATATGCAGAGATACTAGTTGACAGTTGTTTGCTCTGATATCCATTGGAGGTCCTGATTGTCTGACCCAGATCTCTGTCCTAACTTTCCTGTTGGTTTTTTAAATGCTATCTTAATTTATTGTTGATGTTTTTGCTGATATTATGTTTTGTTTTAGAAGATGTTATTTAAAGAGAAAGATGCAACCATAGCCATTGGAGTCATGTCATATGACAGAAGTATAGCCTTCTGGGTATATCTAAACTACGCTTCATTCCACTCATGTAGACATGCCTGGGTTTGTTTTAAACTAGGTAATTTTGGTACTGCCAACAGTGTAGCTGTGGTACCATAGTGTCCAACATGGGTTAACTCTCCAAATACTTACCCAGCTTCTTGAGTGAACTTTCCAGCTCTTGCTGGGCCCTGGGCTGCCACAGGTATTCTGCTGGTGAAACCCAAGCTAGCTAAGTTAAAACTAGCACAGGCCAAACTACACAAACTGCAGTCACTGCAGAGAAGACAGATCCCCTGATATTGTCATGTGCCTGGGCAGGAGAAGGAAATAGATCTTGGTTATAATCACTCTCTGTAGTTCATTTCTATTTCACCAGCTATCTGTTATAAAAGGATAGAAAATTCCTAAGAAATATTTGGCAGGAAGTATGTTTTCCTGCCTTTCCACAGTCATTAGAGGTTTTGCTAATACCTGCTTTGCTTTGTAAGGAGTCTCTCTGAATATTTGAGGAGCTCTCTTCCTTTCCCTTCTCCTTCCAAAGTTACTGTTTTTTAGGGATTACAAGAGGTTAGAGGGGAGAGTGCTCTGGCTCAGTGGGCCCTTTCTCAACCTTTCTAGCTGACAGGGAAATTTAGGGATGGGTTTTTCTGAAGTGTTCAGCATTGCCCTAAGTCTGCTCCTATTGAATCCACTCCCCTATGCCTCAATAGAATCAGAGTTAGCCCAGTACTATATAGTTCTTAAAAATCCCATCTAGGTGTTTATGCTCCATTACCTGTTTAAATTTTTTTCATGGTCTGTTGATGTTCTGTATTAAAGCTGCCTTTCTGATTCTTTCATCAATTAGCCATAAAATCTTCTGTCAGTGTGAATTGGCTTGTAGTTTCTTGTTGAAAAATGGTTGTGAAGTCTTCTAAATATAGTTCAGAAAGTGAAAAATGTTAAGGAAGAGGATATGGTTTTAAGTTCATAACTAAATCGGGTTTTTTTTGTTTGAAAAAAGGTGTATAGCTGTTTGCTGTCTTGGAGTTTGGATATGTGAAGAATTAACACAATGCACAAACCACCCCCAAGTGAAGGATGCAATAAATGTTATAGGTGTGACACTAAAGGTATTAAAATGGAATACATCTATGATTAACAGATGGAAGGTGTATGAAAATATTACTTGGAAAATTCACCAGTTATGTACTTACATGCTTTTCTGACTCAGGATCAAGATGAGTGTTGCATTCTGATGATTGGTTCTTCTGCAAAAGTGTGTATACTGTTCAGTAGGTTCAAAATAGTCTATGCATATTTGGCTTTTAAATATTTTTTTAAAAACAGAGGAATTTGCTGTGCGTGGAACTGCTCAGCAGTTTTTCCTTTCTTTTGAAGGTTTTTTTTAGGACCCCTCTATATGTTTTCCAGCTGCACCAAAGACATAAAAAAAGAAAAGAAAATGCACAGATATGAGTTGGCCACTCTGTTGCTGGAGATACTTACGGTTAAATGCAAAGAACATACTGAAAAATAAGCATTTCCCCATCATCCCTAAAGCACAGCCCATGTGTACACAATTGAAATGAAATTAATGAAATGGTTTTACTTCAAATTTTAGTGAGGAGAGTGAATGAATCATAAAAAGATTTTTATCCTTGCACAGTACAGTTGCTTATTAGATACAACTTCTTTGACTATGCTGAAGACATGTAATGAAGGAGTAGGACTTTGTTAAGGAATAATAAGTTCCTGGTAGTCTATAAATGCTCTGGCTAAGATGACAAGGTTCCTTGGGTGAATTTGATATCTGTTATTAGACCAACCCAAATAGTTGGAGAATATTTATTAAGCAAGCTTTCGGGTTCAAATCCCTTCGTCAGGCTAAGGAAGTTTCAGCAGTTGGTGTGTGCTCTTCCTGGATGGAATGAAAAGTAAAGAAGCCAGGGGCTGGGCTGGGCTGGGCTGGGCTGGGGAGTCAGTTGCCAGGCAGATTATAATGTATCAAAAATCCAATGTCTATGTTTAGTCCCTGATCTCTAGTATCCAGCAGGTTGATGAAATGGAGCTCATAGGCTCGTCTCTGGGAAGTGTTGTGTAAGTTTCCCTTGAGGATCAGGACTGAGAGATTAGAGAGAGAGTGGCCCTCCTGTGAGAAATGTGCCCCCACCGGTAATTGGGTATTTCTGTCTTTGATGGATTTCCGGTGTGTGTTCATTCTGGTGCACAGTTGTTGTTTGGTCTCTCCTGCATATTTTCCATCAGGGCATTTGGTGCATTGGATGAGGTATATTACATTTCTGGAGGTGAAGCTGTAAGATCCAAGGATGCTGATGGCTCTGTTGTGGGGTGTAGTAATTGTGGGGGTGGTGGAGATGTGTTGGCAGGTTTTGCATTTCTTGTCATGGCATGGTCAGAATGAACGCACACCGGAAATCCATCAAAGACAGAAATACCCAATTACCGGTGGGGGCACATTTCTCACAGGAGGGCCACTCTCTCTCCAATCTCTCAGTCCTGATCCTCAAGGGAAACTTACACAACACTTCCCAGAGACAAGCCTTATGAGCTCCATTTCATCAACCTCCTGGATACTAGAGATCAGGGACTAAACATAGACATTGGATTTTTGATACATTATAATCTGCCTGGCAACTGGCTCCCCAGCCCAGCCCCTGGCTTCTTTACTTTTCATTCCATCCAGGAAGAGCACACACCAACTGCTGAAACTTCCTTAGCCTGACGAAGGGTTTTTGAACCTGCAAGCTTGCTTAGTAAATATTCTCCAACTATTTGGGTTGGTCTAATAAAAAATATCAAATTCACCCAAGGAACCTTGTCTGCCTATGTCCTTAGACCAACACGGCTACAACCTAAAACCCTGGCTAAGATGAGACATTCATCTGAAAATAAGTTTTGATGGTAGGAAGGAGATTCCCTGAGATAGTGTTGAATGACTTCAGGTATCATTCTAAACAATTGGTAATTAGTAGACCCGGCAGGGGAGGTGATTTTACTCAGTGTAACAGTTTTTGGCATAAGTATTAAGGAAGTGTTTGCTTGTAGCAAATAGAATGAACTCACAGGTGTTTTTAAATGCTAAATAATATTATTTAATAAATCTGCTGACACTTTTTACTAATGTGTTATCAGTAAGTACCATATGTACTTGACTCCAAGACAACTGTGAATTTAAGATGACACCCTCCCCCCATTAATTAGATTCTGTATACATTAAATGTATACATTTGTTATAATTTAGAGACCTACTTAATTCATGGTTTCGTGGAAACCGCGAAAGCCAGGATTGTCCATGAAATCAACAACAACAAAATTAAAATTAAATGCTGACTCCTCACTGGGAGGTCCTTGATGCCAGGAGGGGAAAGCACTGGCCCGAAGGGCAGCAGACAAGTTGGCAGATGCCCCTTCATCCCTCCTTTCCCCAGTGGGGCCTCTCTTCCAATCAGCACTGAGGGGCAGGGCCATGATATGCCTGCAAAATGGGCTCTGCACACTGCAAGCAGGCTATAACAATCCCTTTGTCTCGCCACAATTTAGGTAGGTCCCTAGTTATAATTTTCCATGTAATTATTGGAGGGTTTTCTTAAATTCATCCCCCAACCCCCACTGCTGCAGTGGGGAAAGCAGTGGCGAGAGGGGGGGCAGTTAGTGGAGGCAATGGGGGGCCCAAGGTGGGGAGGACAGGTGGTGGGGGTAGGGAGAAAGGGCGGGTGCCCAAGACTGCAGGGGAGGGGGCAGCAAGCAGCAGCTGGAGCTCTAGCCCCAACCCCAGGTTAGGATCAGAGCCAGAGTAAAAGCAGCTGCCTCCCTTCGCCCCCCCCCCCCAATTTCATATTCAATTCTAAGATGAGAGTTTTTTCACCCATGTTAAATGGGGGGAAACAATTATCTTGGAATTGAGTTAATATGATAACAACCAAGCAAAGAAGAAATGGAAATCAGCTTACATACTTTTAAATGATCGTTCAGTGATAATCTTTATTCTTAGCATGTATATTTACATATGCGTGCTTGAAATTTAATGTTTTCAGATATGTATTGGTAAATAAAAAACAAGAAGTCTAAATGCCTCTTACGAGCATGAAGCATGATTTAAAAGGATTTACTATGTGAAGCAATTCTAAATTCAAAAAGTTCATACAAAGATTAACTTCTCACAGAAACAAATTTGGGATTATACTTTTTTAGTGATGGTATTATTTATTCACATAATAATGGATTCTATATTATGTGTTTATTCTAATTGTAGATAGCACAGGTCATAACATCTGTAGTTAAGTTTGTCTGATGCTTTCTTGTGTTTTCAGTTGCTTGCCAAATCATAACTATTAAGGCTGAAATTGGTCCATGCCCGATATCTGCCTGTGACTGATTTGTTTATTAATTTAAAGATTTCAGTTAAAATGATTCATTTGTTCCCAAGAAAGAGAAGGGGAATGTATGTTGTTTTATCCGTGTTAAAAATAATATAATTGTTTCCTGAGAAGCCCAGTTCCAAGAGTACTTTGGTTTTTTAGTCAGAGGAGTAGGTGTCAGGAATGTGCCATTTGTTACCTTGGCAAAAATGTTTTCAGCTCTGGTTAAATTCTAAGTTTTTAAATGGATCTTGTTAGAGTGTCCCCATCCTCAGTGGTGACTTGTTAGAGTTTAGCAGTTAATTCCCTGAAGATTTCAACTACACTGAGCATGCTTGGTCCCCTCAGAGACCTTACCTAGCAACTAAGGGCGCCTGTACACGTACATTGAGGCTGCTCTGACACGTTGTAATAACAGTGTGTCAGAGTAGACTCGATTAGTCAAGTCTGCCGGAGCTTGGTAATTAACACACTCCAGCAGACTCTAGTGTCACGTGTCATCATCCCCACGCTGAAAAATGGCGGCGGGGCACTTTAACTAAAGCTTACTCACTGAGTTTTAGTTAAAGTGCCCCACCCGCCATTTTTCAGTGCAGGGATATTGATGCATGTGACTCTCCACATGCTTTAATTAGAGAGGCTCTTGGCAGCATCCCCCCACCACCTCCCACAGCACGTGTATGAATGCCCTCACGTTTTTGCGTGCACCATCTCCACAATATGGCTGTGCAAGGTTCTGCATACAATAATATATGACCATGTAATATAATGAAGAATATACACAACCAAGCCAAGTTAAGGCTACACCAATAACCTTCAATTTTGTATTCCCTAGCACTGAGTATTGAATTGAGCTACTTTGACAATCTTTTACTGTAGTTTTTATGGATCTCATGCTTTATAAAATAGAAAAGATTGTGGCACAAACTGTATATAAATATTTTCTTCTGCTATGGTGGTAATTAACTTTTTTTTTCTCTTACAGTTTTCTAATAAATTGGTAGCTCAGATAGCTTGTGATGTTCTACAACTGCTAGTTTCATATTGGGAAAAGATTCAGAAGTACGAATCTTCTCTGCCCCGGAAAATTACTGAAGTATGTCTATCTCTTAAAATACTCATCTGTGGGAATGGCTAATACTGAAGTTCTGTATTACTTTTTAATAAAGAAATTTAATTACATTTAATTTAACTCTTAACTTCCCTTGGTCGCTATTAAGAGAGGTATCTGTGGTAGTTCCTGGAACGTGATTGTTTTTTCTAGCTTGCACAAATTTCTTCTGAGGATAGGCTAATTGGAGAATAGGAACTTTGGACATCTATACACATGCTCCGGGGCAGGCACTTTAATTAGAGCAGCTCCCAGAGCCACTCTGATTAAAGTGCCCACAGCATCATGTGTATTCAGTGTCCTATGCTTCAAAATGGCAGTGGGGGCACTTGAACTAAAGCTCGTTTGACGAGCTTTACTTCAAGCACCCCTGCTACCATTTTGAAGTTCAAGGATGCTAAACAGACATGACACAGAGACTGCTCGAGCATATTAAATAAAATGCTCAGCAGACTCGATTAATTGAGTCTGCTCAGACACATGGTAATTAGCACACATTGGAGCAGACATCTGGCATGTGTATAGGTGCCCTTTCAGTTTAGTTCAGGCATCTTATACAAAGTCAGAGGTTCAGGCCCTGTGTACTTAGTTTAATAAACAAAATGTCTTTTTATAATTTTGCATGTCTGAGGATTTGTTTCTTTTACGCAGATCCTTGTGGCCACTATTGCATTTTTATTGCCTAGTGCTGAATACTCTTCTTTGGAAGTGGATAAAAAGGTATGCGACTTAAAGCACTAACCTTGTATTTGTTTGTGTTATTTGTGGTACTTATTGAATGGAATGCCTTAATCCTGAATCTATTGTTTTTAACTGTGTAGCTAATGAATGCTTTAACATTTTTGTGAATTTGATGAGTCATCCTTGCATATTGTTTTTGCATATTTCTGTTTAGTTTATAGTTTCATTATTACTTTGCTTGTTGGATTGGTGTATGGCATTACCACTGAAAACCTTACTAGAGCCAGCCTCTGTTGGAGTCCTTGAAGATCAGCATTCATCCAAAGCTCCATTACTGGATTACATATACAGGGTAACTATGAAAGATCAACTCATTATGATTCAACCTAGAATACTTTTATATCCCAATAGGCACAAAGAACCATTTAGCTAGAATTGTGGAAGCATGGGCAATGAAAGCTGGAAGCATTGTCAGAGTGTAGAGAGGAGACAATATCTCAGTAGCATATAAGAGGTCATAGGGTAAGGATAAACTATGTAAGGTTTTGAAAGGAAGGCAAAAGTGTTCGAAGCTGATTTGATGGAGATGCCAGACCCTGGGATGGGATGCAGAGTGAGCCAGGAAAATGATCTTTGCAGCCATGTTTTGACTTATTGCAGTTAGGGTGAGATTGCATTTAGCAAGGTTAGGAGCTCACGTTTTGGATTTGTCAAAGCACAAGATGACAATGAGATTAGCATTTCCTGGATTATAGCATATGCTGCTGTAGTAAATAATCAACATCTTTTGTAAGTATAACTCCTCACAACATTTTCCTTAATTGATATCTTTATGTACAGTTTATTTCTAGTACTGTTTCTTTTTTTATTCTTGTAGGTTCTGCACTGTTGTGTTTATGGCTCAAGCACATATACACAACAAAGCCATTATATTTTGAGTCTTGCTGATCTCTTATCTAATGACTATGATCCATTTTTGCCATTGGGAAATGTCAAGACTTCTGAGCTGGCACCGTCTCCCTCCTCCACTGATTTGGGTAATCTACTCACTGTTGCAGAGGGTAAGGAACTCCACAAACAGCTGCTTGCCAGTTGCCAGCATTTCCCTATTTAACAACTGAAAGATATACTAGAATTCTATGTAGCTTTTTTAGCTGAAAAATATGTGTGTACTTATCACACACCCAATCCTGTACTTAACAGGAAAATGTTGAGGTTGAATATGTAGTCAGGATCAGTTTATATGAGTGTATTCATTATAGATTTGTGCGTCTTACAATCCTAAAAGGAGGTCTCCAGTAGCAGTAAATATGTCTTTATTCATTTTAGTGGATATTATTAATTCATACAGATTAAATTTACTTTTAGAGCAGTGCAACATTTCATTTACTACCTTACATATGCAAAAACATAAGAATTAAAAACATAGATGCAATATAAAGATGTGCAGGATAATGCTAGATGCAGTATAAGGATGTGCCAGATAACAGTAGACTTCCTGTGGTATCTTGACATGTAGTACCCTGTGTTAGTTACTGGAACACATTTTTATCACTGTGTAATGTTTTCTTTTTAATCCTCTTGTGCCTGTGGGGTTTTTTTAGTTTAACAAAAATGTTATAAACATTAAAACCTGTTGTTCTGTGCACATTTCTTGCTAAGTGGGTACATTTTGTGAACAGCAGAAAGATAAAAATAGATACAAGGTAGATTGGTCACTTAGGTAGAACAGAATGTTTCTCTTCTTGGATATGTTTGTGCACATTCTGTTTGGCTTGTCCAAAATGAAACGGGTACAGAGAAGGGCTGCAAGGGTGATTGGGGGACTGAAGAACCTTTCTTACAAGAAGTTTGCCTTGCAAAATGAAGGCTAAAAGAGTATATGGTTGCTTTCTATAAATACCTGAGAGGGGAAAATACTGGGGAGGGAAAAGAGCCTTTTAAGGTGAAGGAAAAAGTGTGGTCAACAGCAAATGTGTATGAATTGGCCATTAATATATTTAGGCTGGAAATTAGAAGGTTTTTAACTATCTGAAACAGCTTCCCAACAGGAGTAGCACAGACCAAACACCAAGCAAGTTTTAAGATAATGCTTAATCAGTTTACCAAAGGGATCATATCATGGAGGGCCCTTCTATGCAGAGGTTTCTGTTCTTTTTTTAATCCTCAGCTGCTTTCCACCTAATGTTTAAAAATGCAGGAAATATCCCTTTCATTTGTTACATGCTTATTACCTACTGTCTCACGCACCTTTGTTAGGTCTGGCCATATCAATATAGTAGACTTAATCAAGTCAGAGGAAAATAGAAATGTTGCTGTTACAGCTGTTATAGTAGCAGTAGGCATTGTAGGAGCACTCAGTGTGTATTGTTCAAATTATAATACTAGGATAGGCTGAAAATAAAGTATTAATTTTATAAGGTAACTAGCTGCAATAATTAAACTAAGCTAAAACATTAAAATTATGAATTGATTTTTTAATTTTTTTTTTTAGTATTCTCTGAAATCACTAAAACTTTTAGACATAATTCCCACCATTTGAAAACAGGGCAGCTTGAGCTGACTATTATTTTTATATTACCATATTCACTTGAATCCAAGACAAGGTTTTTATTCCCCATTCAACTTGGGGGAAAAAGAATCCTTGTCTTGGATTTAAGTACAAGTGGCAGAGGGAGGGGGCAGCAGCTGCAACTCTGACCCTGAGCCCAGGGTCAGAGTGGCAGTTGCTGCCCCTGTCTCTGCCCTGCTACCACCACTGCTTACCTTCGTGTTACAGCTCCAGTTTTGGCTGGAGCCCCACTCTGGCTCAGGGCATGAATTCCTCAGCCTTGCAACAGTAGCAGCAGTGGCAGCAGCTCTGGCCCCAGCTTTGAGGCCAGATCCAGAGTTTCTGCTGCTGCAACCTCTGTTGTGTGGCTGGCTGGGGGCTGGAGGCAGCATGTGCTCTGTGCTCCATGTTGTTGTCCAGAGCAGGGCCTGAGCCAGAGTCAGAGCTGCAATGATGTGGGGGACAGGCAGCAGGAGATGCAAATGAGGGAGTAGTGAGGGGTATGGGTAGGCCACTTGACTCCCATGCTGCCTTCCCACCCACCACCTGCCCCCCACCTGCTGTTTGCTATGCTGCAAGGTGGGACCAATTTAAGATGACCCTCCAAAAATTAGATTTTATACATGGAAAATTATATATAATTTTAGATCTTAAATTATAAATTGTATTGGATTGGGGTAAACATGGTACTTTCCTGAATTAATTAAAACTTAAACATTAATTGATTTGACCCATCTAATAGCAAAGTTAATGTAGAAAACTAACTCCCCCACCCCGGCTTTGATGAGTTCTTCCATTTTCCATCTTATCATGCATCCAGCAAGCCACCTATTACCCACACCCTCTCAATTTCTCATCTTTTGATTGACCTTTTGCATTTTCTACCTTGTAATTGCCCACACAGAGTAATACTCACTGGTATAGGATACCTTTGCCTATCTCTCTTGATTCATAGAGGGAGGACAAGTTCCGTTAGTTCTTTACCTTTCAACATTATCCATGGAGTCTAGGGGTTTTTTCTCTTTTTGAGGGCAGGCTGCATGAAAATACTCATACAGGAATAATCTTAAGAAAAGCAAAGTATATTAAAATAGAGAAAACGGAAGCAAACGATTTGTTTTTAGATTTGCCATTCTTGAAATTATGAGACGCATTCAGTTCAGTTATATATCATGGGAGCAACCCTCCCCTCTCCCCCTGCCTCGCACAAATGCATTGTTTTCCCTACAGGAATCACTACTGTTTAGAGAAAGGAATCTCCCTCTTTTCCTCCTTCTCAAAACCATCCCAATTGCACACTTTCCAGGCCAATTGTCTCTACCTCATGATACACACAACAGAGGAGCAGATTCATATGTCACTTTGAAGACATGTCATAGAGAAGAGGTATATTACTGAGTTGTCATTGTTAGCCTTCTTTCAAAAACTTAATGGCATAGTTCAGACACCAGCATTTACAGGCTTGCTTGTCGGGTAATATCTAATTTTGGTCAGTCCTCTTGCTAAAACTCCTAAAGCAAGGTTTGTTGGTTCTCTTTGTCTCTGTCTACCTCTCTCTCTCCCCTTATGTACAAGGACCCATATTTCTTGCATAAAAAATCCTTGCTTCTTGGACAAGAACCCAGGCATTTTCACAATAGGGTTCAGCTGCATTTTATGGCTGCCTGTTGGAGTGAACTTGAAGCCTGTCAGGTTTCAGCACTGAAACAAAAGCTAAATGCTTGACTCTGTCAAAAGATTTTTTTACTCATGGTTATTGTAGAGTATGGAGGATTAATGTGCGTTACTTCTAACTAGCCTATCAGTTTACCAATTTGTTATTATCCTGCCTGAATACCTAGAGGAATACCTAAAGGAAACTACAGAGCTGATTCTCTCTCAGTAGAAACCACAAGTATACAGATATTTGGGAGTTTTCTTCCAGAGCAAAAATGGCCACTCCAGGATAAAACCCAGAGACAACCATATTAAATTGCTCCCAAGAGAGTTTCCCCTGGGAGACTGAATGTCTGTACACTTCCTTTTATGAAAGAAGCCACAACACAGTTCTTCAGCATACTAGGGTGCTTCATCCCCTGCTTTCCCCCCAGGACATGGTGTCACTCAGGCTGGACCCTACAGCTCCAGGTGAGCAGGGAGCAGAACATGCCCCTTTCACCATCCCCACATTGTGCTTCAAGGAGACCCAGGCTGATTCCAGGCAGTCTGAGTCAGCCAATCCAGGCTGCCCTGTGCTGCTGGCATCTGTCTTCAGGCAGACTGAGGGAGCTGACAGAGCATGCTGAGATGTGTGAACAGAGGCCTTCTGGCTGTGCAATGTCAGTGCTGCTAGCTCTCTGGTCCTTATGGGCTCAGCATCCAAATGTCTGTTCAGACATCTCTAAGTTATTTTTTTCTATCAAGAAAACAAACCCAGGAGAATTCCACCAAATTATTTGGGTGTATGTATGCATGCAGCCTAACAGAAATGAAACAATGGGAAGGATAAAATGTTATCCTAAAGAATACCAAGGGATTTCAGGGAAACAATGGAAAAGCTATTAAGTAGAAAATAACACCCACCCCCCTCCCTCCCCAGGCTGGTGCCCACTACGGCTGGCAAAGATTATTCTTTCTAGGACCAAAGGGCATTTTAAATCAGAAAGATGTCACCCTAGGAAAGAAATAGGTAAATAAGGATACTGAATGGGTCATCAGCAAAGACTGAAACTGAGAGACTAAGCCAGAAATCATGTTGCAGCCAATCAAGCTGTCCTCCCCACCCAGAGAGAGAGGTAATTGGACTGAAACAAGCTTAACACAGTTTGCAAGGAAAGATTAGGACTTAAGTATGGGGAAATATTTCTAAAGACTTGTATTGCTTAAACATTTGGCTTTGAATATTCTCTATCTTGAAATAAAAGAATAAATAATGCTTTGTTTTGAAAAAGCTGTTTCTCTGTGATTGCAAATTAATTCTGTCACAGGCTTTTGATGGAAAAGGGTTTATGGTGCCAAACTCAGTTGAGTCGGTCAGCAAACAGGAGCTATAGCCCAGAGATCCAGTGAGAGTGATAGCTTTATGTGTTTCTACCCAGGTAGGTAGCCAGATGTACTTAAAGGCTCTGAAAAGGAGGTAAAACACAGCTCATCCGTAACTGTGGCATTCTTCTTCTAGATTTTAATCTGATCTGGACAAGAAATTATATGCTGTAATATTCAATATTATGTAACAAAACTTCATAGAGCCACAAAGAATGTTTAAAAGCAATTATCTGTTCAACTTTTTTAAAGATGTAAATCATTGAAAAGATGTTTAAGCTGTCTACTAAGAGAGGTGTTAGAGCTCACCTCTGGAGGGTGGAGGGAGAGGAAATACCTCACAACCCACTTCTGTTATGTCTTGCAAATGAGTGGAATACATCTAAACCATTGTGTTGGAGGGAAGGCAGCTACTTTGTGCCTTTGAGGAGGAAAGATATGTAGTAAAGTTCAGTAGTCTCAAAAGCTCCTCTCTTCAAAAGTCCTAAAGAATTAAAACCATGAGATTATGTTGACACTGACTGTTTTCTTCAGTAGTCCAAGTTCTGCTACATATGCTTTTCTACCAATTTCCTTGATCTCCAACATAGAACTTGCTCCCTACATTCAGTGCCTCATTCTGAAGTGTGTCTTCTTAAAGGCTATCACATTAGCTGGGAGAGTGAGCAAGTTATAGACGCTTATGGCCTCATGTGACATTATGGAAAGATGAGGTTGTGCTATAGTACTACACCCAAAAATTCATTCCTAAATTGGGCTCAGAATTTCATGTAAACCAAATAAGTTGTCTGTGAAACTTTTTAAAAGATCATCAAGCCATGGCCTCATGGAGACTATCAAAACAGTGACCTTGAACGAGCATTCAAACAAGTGTTTATTTCTAATAATGAAAAGCTGGAAGTCTGAGAGAGGAAGCAGTATAGGCATGCAGCTGCCCCCTCTGCCCTGCTCTCCATGCTTTCCTCAGAGTGGAGAGCTTTGGCAGGTGCTCCAGTCCCCTCCTACACTGATCTGGGGAATGGGTGGGGGACTTTGCCCTGCTGCTCCTCTCCCCTACCAGATCAGACTGGAAGGGGTGCGTTCATTCTTGCAAGAGTCTCTCTCACGGGGGAGCTCCAGAGGGGCCATGTTTCTCCCCAGGAGAAATTGAATTAACACCTTTACGCTGATAGTTTCTACCAGGACAGCAGTATTTCACGGGTTACCAGCTGCTTGGTGGACCTAGCCCATAGAACATCGAGGCTTACTTAGCACAGTGCAAGCACCATCATTGTCCTGCTTCAGGGATGTTCAGGTATCAGATATCTATAAGGCAGAAATGTAGAGCAGCCCCTTTTTGTTTGCCAGATGCTTTGCCTTAGACACGATTGCTAGATCAGCTGTTTGCCTGGGGAAAGCAGTACTCCTGTCCTTGTTGAAGCATGCAGCTGGAAGTTCCCACTCCTACCATCCTGAGTTGATACCTGGATCTACACTAAGACATACTGAAAGAAAGAATGATAACTTAACCAGAACTCTTTAAGAGTTCTCTGTAACTTTTAAAAATGTGTAGCCCAAGCAGACACAGATATTCAGACAGAGTTGATCTTGCCTCCATGAGGTACATTTGCATCTACAGCTGGCTTCACACTGGCAATGTTGTGAAGAACCATGGTTTTGATAGAGTAAGAACCTGTTCTTCCTGCAGGCACAGCCACTTTTGAAAAAGATGTAGGCTACTCTGCTCCACCGCAGATGGTAGCCAGACTGGATTCTCTGATTAGAAGGGCATACTGTTTGGGAACTCTGGGATTCCATATCGCCAATTACCAAGCTGTCTTGGCCGATATCCATTCCAGCTCTGGGACTGAGGTGTTCCCTTTACTTTGATTATGCCCCTGAGGAAGAAGACAGCTAAAAATCTTGTTATTGATGGTTACATGGCTTTTAAGCAGGGTCTCTCTGCTTCACGTGATATATCAGGAAAAGTAGGCAACATACGCAGTTGGTGTTCCCAAATTAAGTTATTCGTCATATACCAGTATGTTGTGACTAACCAAGAACATATTCCCATTTGCTAGCAAGGGCTTGTCTAACAACAAATCTCACACGGTATAGGAAAGATCTTTGGGGATGACCTAGCCTTGTCTAAGAAGGATACCCTGTTTGTTGTCCAGGTTGTTGATGAAGATATTGAACAAAATCAGCCCCAGGACCAACCTCTGGGGCACTCCACTTGATACCAGCTGCCAACTAGACATCGAGTCATTGATTACTACCCTCTGAGCTCAACAATCCAGCCAGCTTTCTATCCACTTTACAGTCTGTTCATCCAACCCATACTTCCTTACCTTGCTTGAAGAATGTTGTTGAAGACTGTATCAAAAGCCTTGCTAAAGTCAAGGTATATCACATCCACTGCTCATCCCACATCCATAGAGCCAGTCATCTCATCAGAAGTCAGTCAGGTTGGTCAGGCATGACTTGCCCTGGGTGAATCCATGCTGACTGTTCCTAATCACCTTCTTTTTCTACAAGTGCTTAGAAATTAAGTCCCTGAGGACCTGCTCCATGATTTTTCCAGGGACTGAAGTGAGGCTGAGCAGTCTGTAGTTCCCTGGATCCTTCTTCCTTTTCTTAAAGATGGGCACTATATTTGCCCTTTCCCAATCATCTGGGACCTTTCCCACCCACCATGAATTTTCAAAAATAATGGCCAGCAGCTCTGCACTCACATCAGGCAACTTCCTAAGCACCTTGTGCATTGTGTCCAGCCCCATGGACTTGCACACATCCAGCTTTTCTAAATAGTCCTTAACCTGTTCTTTCTCCACTGTTGGCTGCTCACCTCCTCCCCAAACTGTGCCGTCAGGGAGCTGATCTTGCCTGTGAAGACTAAGGTGAAAAAGGTATTGAGTACTTAATTCCACATCATCTGCCACTAGGTTGCTTCCCCCGTTTAGTCAGGGACCCACACGTTCCCTGATCATCCTCTTGCTGTTGGCATACTTGTAGAACCCCTTGTTACCCTTCGTGTCCCTTGCTAGCTGCAACTCCAGCTGCATTTTCAGCTTCCTGACTTCATCCCTGCATGCCTGAGCAGTACTCTTATATTTCTCCCTAGTTGTTTGTCCAAGCTTCCATTTCTTATAAGATTCCTTTTTGTTTTTTAGCTAACTGAAGAGTTTCCTGCTAAACTGGTCTTCTGTCATATGTGCTAGTCTCCCAGCATATCAGGATGATTCATTCCTGTACCGTGGATAAGGTTTCTTTAAAATACAATCAATTCTCATGGACTCCTTTCTCCCTCAGACTGGCCTCCCAAGGGATCCTGTCCATCAGTTCCCTGAGTGAGTTGAAGTCTGCTTTTCTGACGTCCAGGATCCTTACTCTTCTGTTTTCCTTCCTTTCTTTCCTCAGGATCATGAATTAAATCAGTTTGTGGTAGCTGCTGCCCAAGTTTCTATCCATTGCTACATTCCCCACCAGTTCTTCCCTGTTTGTGAGCAGCAGGTCAAGAACACAGCCCCTAGTTGGCCTCTCCAGCACTTGCACTAATGAAACATGTTCCTCCTCCTCTGTTGCTAGGGCTCCATATCTCTTCTCCAGGCAAAGGTGGAGATTAAGACTTCTGCTTGCTGCCACAAGCTTCCACCTTTCTGGGAGTCCTCTTCCACCTTTCTGGGACTGCCTCTGGCAGTCCTTCCTCCACAGTCCTAGCAGCCTCTTTCAGCAATGAATCAATTAAGTCCTCATGGTGGAGGATGCTTCAGAGACATGCTACCTCCTCCTATAGCTCTCTTGCTTGCTTCCTGAGGGATGCTACTAGGAGGCATTGC
Organism: Alligator mississippiensis; assembly: GCF_030867095.1. Lineage (NCBI taxonomy): Eukaryota > Metazoa > Chordata > Crocodylia > Alligatoridae > Alligator > Alligator mississippiensis. The sequence continues at coordinate 229,311,415 of NC_081824.1, forward strand.
TCACATCTCAGGCACTCCCCGACCTGGCTTGGAACCACATTCAGCAATGTGGTTCCCCACACCAAGGGGAAGAACTAGATTCGGGGCTCCTGAGGCAGCTCTCGGAGACCATAAAAGCTAAGGAGGCGATAGTCATGGGGGACCTAAACTACCCAGACATCTGCTGGGAGACGCAGACAGCAAAGTCCCACCGTTCACGCAGGTTCCTATCCTGTGTACAGGACCTCCACCTGACACAGGAGGTACACGGTCCCACTCGGAGGAATGAATGCCTTACTGGATCTGGTGTTGGCAACGGTGGATGATATGGTAGGGGACCTATAGATCGGTGGCCATCTGGGGGACAGTGATCATCTAATAATAGAATTCTTCATAAGACGTCGAGTGGGTAAGGTAACTAGTAGGGTGAAAGTGCTAGACTTTAGGAAAGCTGATTTCAATGAACTCAGGCGATTAGTCAAGGACGCACTGCAGAGTAGGAGTTTTGAAGTGATGGGAGCCCAAGAAGGGTGGCTGTGCCTTAAGGAAATGATCCTTCGGGCACAAAGGGAGATGACCCCGATGCGAGGAAAAAGAGGGAAAGGGACCAGGAGGCTTCCTTGGCTGACCAGAGAAATCCAGGGAAGCCTACGGGCCAAAAGGGGGGCACATAAAAAGTGGAAACAGGGAGAGATCACCAAAGAAGAGTATACCTCCTCTGCTCGTGCTTGAAGGGAGGCAGTTAGATGGGCCAAAGCTACCATGGAGCTGAGGATGGCATCCCAAGTAAAGGATAACAAGAAATTGTTTTTTAGATATATAGGGAGTAAAAAGAAGGCCCAGGGAGGAATAGGACCCCTACTAAATGGGCAGAAGCAATTGGTGACAGATAGGGGGGACAAGGCTGAACTCCTAAACAAGTTCTTTGCCTCAGTGTTCCTAAGAGAGGGGCAAGACAAGTCTCTCACGGATTGTAGAGAGGCAGCAGCAAGACGCCAGACTATCATGCGTAGACCCTGAGATGGTGCAGAGTCACTTGGAGGAACTGGATGCCTTTAAGTCGGCAGGCCCGGATGAGCTCCATCTGAGGGTACTGAAGGCACTGGCCGACGTCATTGCACAGCCACTGGCGGGAATATTTGAACACTCATGGTGCATGGGCCAAGTCCTGGAGGACTGGAAAAGGGCCAATGTGGTCCCCATTTTCAAGAAGGGGAGGAAGGAGGACTCGGGCAACTATAGGCCAGTCAGTCTCACCTCCATCCTTGACAGAGTCTTTGAAAAAATTCACAAGGCTCACATTCGCGAGAGCCCAGCAGGACAAATTATGCTGAGGGGAAACCAGCACGGGTTCATAGCAGGCAGATCATACCTGACTAATCTAGTCTCTTTTTATGATCAGGTTATGAAACGCCTGGACACAGGAGTAGGGGTGGATGTCGTATACTTAGACTTCAGGAAGGCCTTCGATACGGTATCCCACCCCATACTGGTGAACAAGTTAAGAGGCTGTGACTTGGATGACTACACAGTCCGGTGGGTGATGAATTGGCTAGAGGGTCGCACCCAGAGAGTCGTGGTGGATGGGTCGGTTTTGACCTGGAAGGGTGTGGGCAGTGGGGTCCCGCAGGGCTCAGTCCTTGGACCGATACTCTTTAATGTCTTCATCAGTGACTTGGAGGAGGGAGTGAAGTGCACTCTGTCCAAGTTTGCGGATGACACAAAGCTATGGGGAGAAGTGGACACGCCGGAGGGCAGGGAACAGCTGCAACCAGACCTGGACAGGTTGAACAAATGGGCAGAAAACAAGAGAATGCAATTCAACAAGGAGAAATGCAAAGTGCTGCACCTAGGGAGGAAAAATGTCCAGCATATACCTACTTAGGAAATGACCTGCTGGGTGGCACGGAAGTGGAAAGGGATCTTGGAGTCCTAGCGGACTCCAAGATGAACATGAGTCGGCAGTGTGACGAAGCCATCAGAAAAGCCAATGGCACTTTATCATGCATCAGCAGATGCATAACGAATAGATCCAAAGAGGTGATACTTCCCCTCTATCGGGCACTGGTCAGACCGCAGTTGGAGTACTGCGTGCAATTATGGGCACCGCACTTCAAGAGGGATGCGGATAACCTGGAGAGGGTCCAGAGAAGGGCCCCTCGTATGGTTAAGGGCTTGCAGACCAAGCCCTATGAGGAGAGACTAGAGAACCTGGACCTTTTCAGCCTCCGCAAGAGAAGGTTGAGAGGCGACCTTGTGGCTGCCTATAAGTTCATCATGGTGGCACAGAAGGGAATTGGTGAGGTTTTATTCACCAAGGCACCCCCCGGGGGTTACAAGAAATAATGGCCACAAGCTAGCAGAGAGCAGATTTAGACTGGACATTAGGAAGAACTTCACAGTTCGAGTGGCCAAGGTCTGGAACGGGCTCCCAAGGGAGGTGGTGCTCTCCCTACCCTGGGGGTCTTCAAGAGGAGGTTGGATATGCATCTAGCTGGGGTCATCTAGACCCAGCACTCTTTCCTGCCTATGCAGGGGGTCGAACTCGATGATCCATTGAGGTCCCTTCCGACCCTAACATCTATGAATCTGTGTGGTTCCAGCTTCTAATTCATGTCACCTTCTAAGGCTTCTGCACCATTTCTTTTCAGAAACCCTTCTCACAAGGATCTGCTCAGAGCAAAAATAGATTTTAAGTAACAAAGCAGTATAGAAGAAGAGGCTTGAGGCATTCTTTATCTTAAAAATGAACAGTATTTTAAATCACAACTACATTTGGAAGAAGTTGTATATTGTCTGACTCTGCTTTCACTGTGTACCACAAAAACAAAGTTGCCTTTTGCTCCCATACGGATTGTATACTGAAATTAATTCCAGCTAAATTAAGCCACGAATCTCCAAGTTTTCTTTCTAAAACTAAAAGAGAAATAGGGCACCTTAACCTTAAAGAGAGTTTTGACTTTATTTGGATAGAACTGAGACATTTAAGAAGTCTCCTAATTTTCTGCAGCCTTTGGGGGATCAGTCCAAATCCAGTTTGTTTGAATGGATTTGGTTGTGCATGTTTTTTAGCTGGGGTATGAGTATTTGAAGATTTTGAGGTTTGCTCTGCTAGAGCTAAAGCAGCATTTGATGCCCTTCTTCCATGTTGTTTCTGTGGTGGGCCAGTAGGGGGTGCTCCTGCATTGAGCCACCTGTCTCTCTGCGCCCAACACCTTCCAGTCTCCAAGTGCCTCCCTGGGGGCACCTCACATCCGGCCAACCCCCTTCCTGAAGCACACCCGCAAGCCTAGGGGTAACGCTGCCACCACCCAGAGTCTGGACTGACTTTGGCCCTGTGCCCCCTGGGAAACACAGGCCTGGTAGTCCTTGAGGAGTACTCGACCCACTGCAAGAACTTGGGGTGCTTCCCTCAGTCTGAAGCGCAAATGGTGGTCTCCCATAATCAGCTGAACCAAGGGGACCCCAAATCATAATCTAGACCCTCTCCCAATAAGTCTCCCATGCTAGATACAGAGGAGAACTGTATTGGTTGCAAGGAGTAGGTTTGGAATAGGGTACAGAGTAGAGCAATATCAAAGAAATACCTTAGAGCAAACAGTGGCATGGTAGCCTTTGATCACGCATCTGAGTTACTTCAAGCTTTATATCTAGTTAGATTTCAAGTAGCTTGCTCGCAAGTATCATCCAGAGGCAGGTGGAGATTCCCTCTGGAGGCAAGCAGTTCACTGAATATGAGTTTCAAGAGAGAGAGTGAGTTTCAGATGGTCCAGCTTCTCTGAGAGTTCTCATCATGGTTACTGCACCTCCTTCTGGGCAGTCTTCAACTTATATAGACCTTATGACCTCATTTACCTGATCCAATGAAGGCCAGCATCTGTCTGCTGCCAGCCAACTAATTTGAAATGCATCACTGCTTGCTGAGTAGACTGGCAGGGTCTCTAGCCCCCTCCCAGTCATGATGACATTGCTTAGAACAAAAGGGAGTTTAAGCCCCCACCCAGGTGTGTGAGGCCAGTCACGTAGGCAGAAGGACTAGGTTTCCCCCTCCCTCAAGAATGTATCCAGCTCAGGTTACAACTCGGGGTTACCTGAAGCCTATGGGACCAGAGGTGTCTGCCCTCTGCAGTGACCATGGTAACCAAATTGTCAGATTGGTAATCTGCCTGATAGCAGAGTTAGGAAGAGACAGAGATGGCATTTTGCCACACTTTCCACTGTAAATGTCTGGAACTTCAGCCCAGATCAGTTGTTTATTATTTTGGTGTCTAAACCTAGGGGCTTCCTGTGTGAAGACAATGAAGCAGACCTTTTTGCATTTGAATTTTTTGGCCCATCTTCCTGTGTTTTGTACTGCTTGTTTGTCACAAGTGAGAAAGTTAAGGATCTGTTTCTAAAATGAGATGTATGTTCTGGTAACTTTCTCAAGAATGTTTTCCTCACTTTATACATTGGTTACATATACCCACATTCTCATTTTACCCTAATTTTTACTCATTTAGCATCTATGAGTTGGCAGAGGAAACTGAGGTAGTTGTGGACTTAATGACCTCTTAAAATCTCAGCTTTTAGCATACAGTACTATGAAAAACAGTATATGCCAAAGGGAACTGTTTCTTAAAAGCTTCATAAAATGAGCCAGAAAAAGAGAACACATGCCAGAAGTGGAAGCATGCCGAGACAACACTTTTGAAGAGTCTACTGCTAAGTAACATTTCTACCTTGTGTGAAGGTAGTAATATTTTTAAATGGTCACTGAAATCCTGGTTCAAATTTATTTGATACTGGCAGTAAGATCAGGAACTTAAATCACAAATTGAACATGTTCATTTGTGTTTTCACTAATTTCACTATGATACAATTTCTCCAAAGTAAATAATGGATAGATTCTGAGAGCTTCCAGTTTGAACCTTCAGCATCATTAAATGGACCTTATTGTTATCCATAAACGCACCAGACCAGATAGTGCCAGTTATACTGAGGATGCTCTTTACATGCTGTATAACCATGGACTTGTAATAAAATTGAGCTTCAGGAATAAGAAACAAAGTATGTGTATGGATGATAGGTTTTGAAGTTCAGTTATGAGAATTGTTCAGATGTTCTTATAAACCAGGTGTCTAAAGAAAGTTGAAACACACACCCCAGCTCCTTCTTCCCTTCTTCAGCCTAAACTTCCAATTTAGAGGTGGTAAAGCTATTACTTGGTCTTCTTTGTTGTTATTATTAAAAAAGATGAATGCATTTAATTTATTTTGCCATTCCCCCTAAATTTTCCTGCTGAGATTTTTTTTCTGATTACTTGTGTCAGCAGGAGCAAGAAATCTTCTGTTCAAATTCACATTTCATTGGTGATTACAATAGTCTAATATTTTTCAAGTTTCTTTCAGAACCTCAATGGCCTACAAAACTGTATTTGTCAGTGATGTTTTTCATCAGTCAGATTCCTAACATGTCAGTGTCCCAAGAGACTTTGTGATTGCAAGAAGACTAATTCAGTCAAAGGAAAATATGATTTATTAAGGAATGGAGGATAAGATCTTTTAGATTCTTTTAAGTGCATCTCTTCACCCAGATCCTTGTTGCTAATTTTTCTCACGCTTCAGTATCTTTGAAATCAGTGCATGTGCAGGAAATTACATTGTGAGGCAAATGATTGGAATTGTAAAATAGAAGAAAATGACATTTGAAATGTAAAGTTTATTTCTGAAGAAATGTAAGACCTTGTATATTGTTTGTTAAAAGTTTCTGTAACCAAAAAAGGGACGATTTAAAAGGGGAAAAAGAGAGAAAAATCAAGATAGGCTAATAGCCTCCAGTGTGTCTTTTTATTGATTTAAATCTGCTGGTAAACATTTTAATTACAGTTTGCTACTGTTTCTCATTAGTATCTTTTCATTGATTGCTTTCAGAAAAAAAAAGAAGAAGCTTGGAATTAATACCTCTAACTGCGCGGATGGTTATGACGCATCTAGTAAACCACTTAGGTCACTATCCCCTTAGTGGAGGTCCTGCCATTCTGCATAGCCTTATAAGTGAGAATCATGAGAACTCGTACGTGGAATCTTCTGAACTGTCTTCAGAAGTCTTCCGAAGTCCAAACTTGCAATTATTTGTATTTAACGACAGTACTCTTATATCTTACCTCCAAATTCCTGCAGAAAGGAGATTGGAGACTGAGCCAGCAGGAGCTCCCTCAGATGTAAGAGTAATAGTCAGAGATATCTCAGGGAAATATTCTTGGGATGGCAGGATATTATATGGACCTTTGGAAGGCTGTATACCACGGCAAAATGGAATTAATTCACTTGTGATTTCAAGCAGTCGTGAGAAGCAATTTGAGTCTCCGACAGATGTTGCTCAAGTAGAAGAAGGAGAAGATGCTCTTGACACATTGCTGGAAAAGATTGGTAGCACTAGTCCTGAATGCCTTTTACATCCTCAGCGAAAACTGAATGAGCCATCACCTCCACCATTTGGTATGAACTGTGACCAAGAGAATGAGATCATAGAAGCCCTAATAAGGCAGAGTGCCCAAGAAAAAGAATATATATATAAATGTGATTCTGATCTTGATATGAAAATAGCTTATCAAGAAGAACCAAGTCCTGCTGAGCCACAAGCACCATTTTATTTCTGCAGGTTATTGTTAAATGACTTAGGAATGAACTCCTGGGATAGAAGGTAAGAATTTATGGCTGTATTTTGGTGGTGGTGGTGCTGCTGCTATTTAACTGAAACAAATCAAGACTCTCTTGTGTCTTCTTCCCCTGCCACACAGCTACTATTGTGATTTCCAAAGATACAGAAGCTGGAGCTGCTGGCATGATATTCTCTATGAAAAGGGTTCCTCGGTCTGAAAGGGCCCAAGTACAGTTAATTTCAGGATGACTTCAAAATTCATATTTTTTCTGAACACTGGAAAGAGTGGGAGAATTGTGAGATTGATTAGTAGTTGAAAAGAGAGTGTTGTTTCAGTTTTTACCATATAGTTTGAGTTGCTGATCGGATTCTAATAAGATTTGACTAGTGCAGTTTGTTCATAACAAATGCATTTCAAAACATACTGGTTCTTTCATCTTTTGCTTAGCTGTTTGAATAATAAAAACTTTCATGTGTTCTAAGAAGCATTTTCCTTTAAAATCTTTTTCTACTTTTGTAGAAAAAGCTTTCATCTACTCAAGAAAAATTCTAAATTACTGAGAGAGCTGAAAAATCTAGACTCCCGGCAATGGTAGGTAAAATGTACTAATCACGGTTAATGCTAAAACCATATTTTTGTAGTAAATCCCCCAAAACAGACATTCATACAAATTGTATGCATTAGCAATGCAGATATTTGTTCCTCTACAGATATGTGGCGTTTGTTTTATATTTTGGTGAGAGAACATTCATAGATAGTATATCAATCAGTCTGTGATTGCTTCCCCTGTAGCTTCTACAGTCCTTGTGGATGAGGCCCTCTCCCTGAGCTAAATATAAAAAGGTTTCTTTTCTTTTCTTTTTTTCTTTAATTGGATTGGGATTGTGAAATTGAAATAAACAATATTCCTGTTTGATGCCAGTTTCCATCATGGTAAAAGGAACCAGGAGGTATTTTAAATTTATAATGTTTAATCAACATTTTCCATAAAAAGAATTTCCTTTGAGATGATCCACATGACGACATCAGGTCTGAAAGGAGCCAAATGTAAACCCACCTCACTAGGAAAAGATAGTGACAGAATAAAGTTCTGAATGTTATGGTGTTCTTTGCCATTCCTTAATGTGTGATTTTTCTTTGATAAGTGACATTAAAGAGACATTGTAAGATTTGTACTGTGCCTCAGTAATCTTCATACCAATTATGCTCAGTTTACTCTCATATAAGCCTTTGTTTAACTGCCAGTCCTGCAAACTAAACCTGGGATATAAAAGTCAGTAAATGTTTTTTTCCTTCTTGTACATCATTATCAGTAATTAAGATTTTGCAGGCCAAATTGTGCCCTCATTAACACCTGTGCAACTCTATTGTCTTCAGTGAGTTTGCACAGATGTAAGTGATTAACCCTGTAATTGGAACTTGGTAATCAATTCTTTTGCTGATGCACAAAAATAATAGAATCCAGTTCATTCTCAGAACCGTGTTGGCTCTGGGGTATAATGAGGACTAGAAAGAGAGAAAAATATATTTCTGCCCCTGAATTTGAGTTCTATGACTATATATATTTGTGTACCTTGAGTAAAATAGTATCATTTTTATGAAGTCACTTTTCAAAGTACAACTGCTCTTAATCTGAAATAAAATTGAATTAACTTTGATTTCTTATTACTTCTAATTGCAGTCGTGAAACTCACAAGATTGCAGTGTTTTACATTGCAGAAGGGCAAGAGGACAAATGTTCGATACTGTCTAATGCAAGAGGAAGCCAAGCATATGAAGATTTTGTTGCTGGATTGGGCTGGGAGGTAATAGTAACAAATTGAGGCAAGCTTTAAAATGATTATGTTGGATGGAGTTTCAACAGTGTTTTATAAGCTATGCAAATGTACACTGGGTGCATATTTTTTTTAATTTTGTGAGGAGAAATAAAGTTATATTTTATGTTACTGTTTAAAACCGTGACTCAACCTTCCAGCCCTGTGTGGGGTTGGTTCTTGGGTACAGTCCAATGCACCAGTCCAAGCCCACATGCCCAGATCCAGCCACGCACATTGGCCCAATTCTGGAAGCCCAAATTTGGCCGTGCATTTTCCCAACCCCACATGCTGCTACCATTCACCTGCCACCAAATTTCCAGACCCTTGGGAATCCCCATGTGCTGGATGACATGGCTCTGGAGGCCAGATCTGCCCTGCAGGCTGGGGCTGAGCACCCCTGGTTTAAAAAAAAATAGTTTCCTGAGCAGACAGTTCATATAATAATTATTTTCCAACAAATATAATTTTGAAACATTTTAGTTTTTGAGGAAGCTAAAACAGCCAGTGTCAATTAAGTTTATTTTCATATATCTTTTTGTAGCATGTTTGGATGTGAAATGTTTTTCACCATCTAGAATTTCAGCATGCTGTATTGAACAACACAAGTACAACTTTTTATTAGCCTAAAACAAGGAAACAAGGTGTTACTGTTTTAGCTTATTAGATGAATTGCAGAATGACCAGTGCATTTTAGATTTGTCAGGTTCCAGAATAAAATAAAGTTTTCTTTTACTTCCTGGATGCCAGGCTAGTCAGGGGACATTTTAGGCTCCTACTATGTCAGACAGAAAAAGAAAGTTGGAACAATTTTATAACAGAGGCTACTGTGAGTGCAACAAAACCTGTTCACTTTTACCTAGCACTTTGTTTGAATCCATGCTTCTTTTAGCTGTTTAGCTACTTCTGTTCTGTGACATTTTGTATGTGACCTAGCTATGAGAAACCTTTCCACTGGAAAATGTGTCCAATTGTTTTCTTGTTCTGCCTTTTTTTTCCTCCACAGAACAGTTGTGGAAAAACATCTTGCCATTTGTAGAAAGTTTATGATCTCTCATTTAGGTTCCCTTATTCTTCCTAGACCAGAAGTAGAGTCTTAAGTTAGGTGATATGAGATTCCACAGCAAAATCCCCATTGCCTGAAAAGCCATAGGCACACAAAAGTACTTCATATTTTTTCAGGAAAGGCTGCAAAAATCTTCACAGATGTGGATCCCTCCCATGCAAGGTCCCAGAGTCCTGAAAAAGATTTTTCACTAGTTATGGTTACACCATTTAAATTTTGATTCATTTCATCTTGCTTTTGTGTCCATAAACTTTTTGCTGAATATATGAATCAGGATGAACACCTGCTGACAGTTGGGATAATAGCTGGTCTCCCCATTTAGTAGTCACTCTTGGCTGTCCAAAATCTTGTTGCATTTTAAATTTGTGGCTCTCTTTTCTCATGGCATGAGAGAAGTCAATGTTCCTGCAACAAACCTGAAAGAGTTTTTCTATGCCCTGGATCTCAAGGGTGTAAATTTATATATTCTATGTGACTAGCCTACCTGTTCCCTTGTATTTTTGTCTTGTGCAGTTAATTGTAACATGAAACCCTAAGGTTTGATGTAAACATTGTCCCCCTCCTCCCCTCAAATTATATGCTTTCATCTGTGTAACTGTGATATCGTTCTTTGGAGAAAAGAGCTTCTATCACATCTTTAGCTGGAACACCAGTTCATCTGGACCAAATTCTGGGACCAGATATTCAACAAATAGTGGCTGATGCTTACCAGTAGATACAGCTAAGTTACTTTTAAATCTAAGAACTGGCTGCGTGGGTGCAACTCCATACTCACTAGGGAAAGTTATGTTTCAATATACCTTGGATCAAAAATCTCTCAGGGGTCCAATCTCTGCTTTTGCATTGGCCTAGCTCAAAGGTGTAGGATGTTTGCTTAGAATCTATAGAGATTGGCATTCAGTAAATAACTTTGGTAAACAGATAGGGCTGTTTTAGGTTCACTTCCACAAAAACTCTTTGGATCTGACTATGTAAAAATTGTTTGCATCTTGTGTCACCTGATCCTTCCACCAGGCCTGAAGTTGTTCCTAGTCCCATGAGAGGATATTATTTACTTTGGGCCATCTGTACCTTCTGGAATGCACCACTCATACTGGTCACAAATGCCAGAAGACCATGAGTTTTGATCAGAATGCTCCCACATGTGTGACAGTGAAGGAACTGATCTTCAAGGGCACTGAGGGCCCACCAATTCAGTGGGTGTCAGAGGGGTTTCTGCATGTTCAGCACTTCTAAAACTCAGGCCACAGACAGTTTGTTTTTCACTCCTTCATTTCAGCTGTTGTCTAAAAGGCAGAGTAGTGAAGACAGAAAAAGATGACCCTGCTCACCTACATAAGTAACTCATGGCACAAAAAACTAGAAAACGCCAAAAAGCATGTTGGTTTTCTTTGTGGGCAGAGAGAAATCTATCCACCCTCTGTACCATTCACATAATATCAAGAAATGGATTGCAAAGCAACTGGCTAAACCTCAGGCAGATCCAACTTTAGGATGAGGATGATGCTTCTAAGATTGTTGCTTTCCTTCCTCTGTTGTTGCCACAGGTTGACTATGTCTTTCCTCTTTCTCTACTAGTGGATGCTGAGGTCTCAAGTCCCCTGGAACCTGGGAGGTTTCATGTTACTGCAGTGGGTGGGTTATGGTGGCAGAATGCCCTGAATCATTTGAAAATTACCAGTAATCTTCGAATGATTCAGGGCATTCTGCCACCATAATCCATCCACTACAGTAACATGAAACCTCCCAAGTTCCAAGGTGCTAAAAAAACTAATTTTCAGTATGTGTCTTGTTTTGGCTTTTAAGCAATGAGTTCTGAGAAGGAAAAAGTTAATGTAGCAGATAACTAGGTGGCATATACATATAGTAAACCTACTTCTCATGCTTATCACAGAAACTGCAGTTACATGGCTGAGCATACCTGTGGTACTCTTGCCCCCATCCTGGCTTTTCTTCAGGGCAACCCACATAAGTGTTTGATTTCTGATTTGCTGAGGGTGCAAGTACCACCTATCAGCAAAAGAGGGAAAAAAGAAGAAGAAACAGTACTTCCTTCCCTTTTCTCTATTTTTCCTAAAGAGTGAGGTTAGCTGCATACCTTTAATGTAAAGAGAAAATTATGAGTCAGCCTTTAAAAAGACCTAGATAGGAAGTCATCTGACACCTTATTGTGCAGCAGTGGAGCAAGTTTGAAGCACTCACTTGCAAGGTAGGCTTCTTTGATGCATTGCCTCTAGACTACATGATTGAGAGAGTAGTTCTGAACCAATGGACTCCATCCAGGTTGTAGAGGTACAATGGCTGAGCTACAAGGGCAGATAGAGTGCCTGGGAAGGACAGAGATCCTGCTTTCTCCCTTTTTGTCATCTGTTTGTTTTTGAGAATGTGCTAAGCGCATTTGCTTAGCCAGAATTAGCCCTTAAAATAATATTACAGAATTATTTTGATTCCCTTCCTTCATTTGCCAGCAGGAAGATATAATACCTTTTGTCTGGACTTCCCATAAAAATGAAAAAAAGTATATTAGGGACATAGGATTGGAAGAGGCCTACTGGGCCCCTTTAAGTCCAGTCCCCTGCATTGACAAGCAAATTATGTTGATAGGTAAGAAAATCACTATAGCCATGATAACTGCCTAGTCACTAGTTTTAGTGATTACAAATTACAGAGATGGAAAAGTGTGGCAGATTGTTGTATGGAGACAAGGCACGTACCAAGGGAAGGCATCTTGAATAGGGAAGGCAGCTCTCTTGCATACAAGTTGGCTGCAACCCTTGTAGAGAGGGTTCTACAAAATTAAACCCTCAACACTTAAAAAAAACAAAACAAAAAGAGCACATTCACTTTTGATTATCAGTGCTGTAATCACTTCTAATAGGACTAAATAAGAACAGGGCTTTTTCTTACTTGTTTTCTTTTTCTCTTGCATCAATAAGGTTGATCTTTCAACGCATTGTGGATTTATGGGCGGTCTGCAACGTAATGGCAGCACAGGACAAACAGCACCATATTATGCTACCTCTACTGTGGAAGTAATTTTTCATGTGTCCACAAGAATGCCATCTGATTCAGATGATTCACTGACCAAAAAGGTAGCTAATGCCTATATTTTGCACTGGCAGGAATATGTAAGGTATTAGTTGCAAATGATTTAAATCAGAATTTGAACTGGGGGAAAAAATCGTGTACTGCTTTGGTACGAGCAGGGTGCTTTTCATTCTGCAGCACGCAGGCATTCAATTCTGCAACTCACTGCCCTAAATTAAGGGCCATCAACATACTGGAATCTGTGGCAGAGCAGCATTTCCATGGCAGCATCCAAATACAATTATTAGTAATAATAATAGTAATCATTTCATTTATATGTTGCCTCCCTGCCAAAGCTCTCAAGAATTCCTTCAATGAAATAAAAGTAAATACAATATAATAAAATGTAATAAAATACAAATACATGTGAACTAATGAATGATTATTTTAAAAAAGAAAAAAAGAAAAAACTGACAAGTAGCACATCAAACCTAGCAATCCAACCCGAGATTAAAATGATCATCAGACTGTTCCCATGGATAACCAGGACCAATATAAAAACAGCCTAGAATGCTTCCTGAACAAGAGGAGTTATGAGATTTGAGCAGTAACTGCCAAGTGTTTCAGAATCAAGAAAGGTTTTGAAGCAGCAGCAAATCTCTGCCTATTTTAAGGACAAATGACATCGTATCCTACACTGAGATACCTATTATCTGTCAATAGCAGCTATTCCTTTTGCCTTACAGCCTGTTCTGAAAAGTTACTATAAAATATCATTGTGAGGTTCCATGTTCCCTGAATATCACATTTGCTTTAGCACTGAGTAAATAAGGGCACAGTTACATGTTCAAATTAAAGCTGGATAGAAACCAGCTATAAAGTTGATACGTATTTTCAAGCACTAACTTTGGATGGCTGACTCTTTATAGCTGGATGAACATTTTTATGGTGTGTGTGGCAGAGCACAGGGTGTGTCTGCCACTTTAAGGGCCTGGAGCTGGCAGCCTCCAGGTGCCTGACGAGGGCAGCCATTTTGAGACACGGGCTGCCTATATAAGCAGGGCAGTTTGGCTGCAAGCGAGCAGGCAGCAACGTTGCCTGGCCGTAGGGCTGCTGTGAACAACCTGGAGGTAAGGGGGAGCTGCAAGGGGATGGTTAGGAGGCTCCTGGTCCTGGGCATGACCTGAAACTGCACCCTGCCGGGAGTGGGTGGTCTGGTGGGGCTCTCAGTGGCGCAGGAGCCCCCAGGAAATGCCAGGCCAGTTACTACCCCAGTGAAAGGCGGGTCGGGGCACCTTAACCCCTAGCTCCCACCGCCGGGTGGGTAACGCTATGTTTGGAGGGGCCCAGAGGGCGGACCCAGAGAGAGGGAATGATTACCGGGCGTGATGCTGCAGTGAACCCCGGGAGAAAGGGGGTAGCAGTGCGATGAGCCCGAAGAGAGAGTGAGGGGCTAGAGACCCGACCCTACGAGAGAGTACCCTCGACTGGCCCAAGCTGGGGCCAGGACCCAGAGGGTCAAAAGGGCCAGGGGCCCATCGCGAGGGACGCCCAAGAGCCAGGGGCCTGGGGTCCCGACTGGCCTGGAGGTGGGCCAGGGCCAGTTAGCCAAAGGTCCTGGGGGGACCACACCCGAGAGGGGAAAATGGCTTCAGGAGGGCTAGTAGCCCGGAAGAAGACGGAGAGGCCGCCTGATCAGGAGGGATCATAGAGGGGTCCTGTTTAGAAGATTCTGGGGCCCCATGTGGGGGCTGGAAGAGATGAACATCATGATGCCATCTGCGAGGCTTGGGCTGCAGTATTAGGGGAGGTCAGAGCCGCAGAGCGCCCCCTGGCATCGGGGCATTAAAATGGGTAACCTCCCGCTTAATTAACATCGTAATTGAACTTATTATCATCAAAGGTGTGGCGGGCGAGATAGGCAAGCGGTTGCCCAGAGACAGGTGGGCGGGCCACGAAGAGCTCGGCCCTGAGTAGGCCCCCTGTCACAGAGACAGGGGGCAGGCCGTGGAGATCGGCCCCGGGAGGCCCCCTGTCACAGTGTGATAATTACTTTGTATGTCTGGCCAGTCTAAATTTCTTGCATAATTAACCAGTTAATTGCATAATATATGTAACGTGGCAGGGGCCTAAGTGGAATTTCTAACTACCCCACACTGCAGACTTACCCTGGTTTTGGCTGGGTCCTTTCCTTTTTCCATAACATCTGTAATAAAAATTCTTCAAGCCAAACCATACCCTCATTCACATCTGCACACTGCATTGTCCTCAGATTGTATATTCAGTGCGCTTACAAAAGCATGGTGAAGGTTAATAGATTTGCACAGGTACAGGTAACAATATAATTTGGCCTACAAGTTGTTGTAGTACTGTATTGCTCTGATTATAAGTTCATCTTCTTTCTTTCTTTCCAAAAGAACCAGGAAAGTTGTACTTGATTTATACATGGGATCGGGGGGGATCCAGGGAGTGTGCGGTATGCAGTTGCACCCCACATTGGTTGTGCTTTGCATGAACAGTGAATTCTGTGCTCGCTGGCTTGTTGGTGTAGCTCCAAGACTCAGGGTTGAATGTCTCTACTGCTCGTTTCCCACCTCCTTGCCCAGTACAGAATTTGACAGTAGGGGAAGAAGTGGGGGTATCAGCAGCAGTGTTATGCTGTCGCCCTCCTGGGTTCTGGAGCCATGTCAAAGTGGTGGCTCCAGCCAGAAGTCGCACTGACAAGCCAATGAGCTCAGAGAGTTTTACTGCACATGTGCCACACATCCAGAGGGGTGGATGGTCATACTCCCCTTCCTCAGAATTTGCCCATCCATGGAATCCCTCTATAAGCAAGCTCCTAACAATCTTGACTTTTGTTTTTGCAGTAGTTTTGCACATACAATAAAAATGCCAAGAAGCTGTTTTTTTTCTAAAATTGAATCTGAAAACATAGGGTCAACTTATATGGAGGGCTGACTCAGAATCGCAACCATATTTGACAAATTGATTATCCAAGGGGTGAAGAGAGCCCAGTGTAATTGTCAGAAAATTTGAACCTAGCAGTTGAGAGAAAAAAACACAGCTTTTTACTTGCAAACAGCACATTTAGATTGAACATAACTGAAATAAAATGAACTTGGAACTTCTTAATGGCTTTTTTAGCAGTTAACACTAGGGCTAGAATAAGACAGACTTTTTCATCAGACACAAAAATCAAGTGCAGTCAGTACCTGGCAATCTGTGGGGTTCAAAATCCAAAGAGATAGGAGATGTGGCCAGAGCTGATTTATTGTTGTCCACAGAAAACCTCACAAACTCATTGCTGTGAGCCTTGGGAAGAACTGCTGTTGAAATGGGGGAGCCTGCAGTGATCAAACTGTGTGCTACTGCAAAGAAATAAGCTGAACAAATCTTTTTAGTGTCTGTGCAGGAGGACAATTAACATATTTTTGTCCTTTGCCATAGCTCTTCCTCACACTGAAACAAATTCCCTATACAAAATATCAAATAACAGTCAGTCACTGTTCAGAACTCCAGCTGGAGGTGGAGACAAGACGTGCCTCAAAGCCAGGGAGGAAACTACAGAAATCTGCAAGATTCATAAATCTATGAGCCCCTGGCAGTTATAATGAATGTGAAATGGAGCTCAGGTTGAGACTGCTGAGCTGATGGTTTAGACCTGGGCATCTGTGATTTCCAAATCGGCTCCAAAGACATGTTTGAGTATATAGCAAGCCCTGTGGGGTCTCTCCTCACTCTCAGAGTGTCCATTTCTCCCACATATTATATGCTGACTCATATGAGCTGAAATCAGTACAAATACTCCAATCCCCAGAGAGGAAAATCCACAGAGAGTCTTAACAGCAGAACTCAATGCAGTTTACAAGAGCCAGCTATGAAATCCCACACCAAACTTGGCAGTGCATACAGCAATAGAACAAGATAGGACTACATGTGTAAATAATCACATCTGTTTGATTATCTTGTGCATTTTAGTCACTTGTCCTCCTTGCCTTTGTTCTGCACAGAGCCAGTCATACCCAAATTGGGTCTGCTGTGTCACTCATCCATGTGAAAAATGCATGGATGATCTAGAGGACTCTTAATAAGATCATGGAAAGCACTGACCTAGTACAATAGGCCTGAGGATACCCAAGCAAAAGTTCATGCACAGATTATTCAATTTCCCATCTTAAATTTGTGGAGTACTGTGTCAGGACATAAAAATGTTATGCCGTGTAAATATAGAGTACTACTTTTTCCACAACTTCCCCTTTGTGACAGTACTTCACACATTACATATATTACACAATTAACTGGTCAATTGAGCAATAAATTTAGACATGCCACACATGCAAGCTAATTATCATGCCATAAAAATGTCCATCCAGCTGCAAAAAGAACCAACCAGCTACAAAGTTAGGGTTTGGAAATGTCTAACAACTTCATAGCTGTCCAGCTTTAATATGAACATGTGGCAGGGTCCTTACAGCCTACCCTGCCCTGCCTTCTGGCCAACTTCAGACAAAAATAGCTAATTACATCTCTTCAAAAAGAGTTGAGAGAGACAAGGGGAGATTTTTTTTATCTCCTTATTTTAAATAGTTCTTCATTGACTTGATGCTACTATAAGAACTGTCCAATTCTAAACAGAGAGCTGTCTTTGAGAGGCAATATAGTGCACAACCATTCAAGGATGAGGAAAGGGCAGCAATTGTCCTTCCTTTCCATCTGGTTTCACCAGATTCTCAGTGAAGCTTTCACTTGCATAATACCTGGTAGTACCCACACCACTGTGTCTGGTTTCATTTTGGGATTCTGTGCTCTGTTCTTTTTGCCTGTTTCTAGGCTAAACAAATAGAGCACTGAGCAGTTTGCTTTGCTGGTAAACTCAATAGTTTGACAGACGGTCTTACCACCTGCTGGCCAAGGAAGCAGCCTGTCAGTACTGCAATTTGCAGCAGACCATAAATTTTGTGAGCTTTGGAACTCTAGACAGATGCAGTAATTTTACTTAAATATTTTATTATGGGTTCTTGTTGTTTCTAAACATAAAGGAACACATTCACTTCTGCTGTAAATTCACTAAAATGAACAGAAGAATTTTGGCCCTGGAATTTCCACAGAATACAATAAGAATTTACAAATAATTGTTTCCCTTAGATGAGAAGCAATACATTGTTTACTTGCCTGGCTCACCTTTTAAAGTACTATTGTTTGTTATATATATATATATAGCATAGCTCAGAGTAACATTGAAAGACTTGGCCCTGAACAAAAGGCTTTCTACTCAAGTAACCAAAATTCAGCTGATAACTTTTGCAGCTGCAGGATTTAGCGTCATTAGTGTTAAACTTTTTTTATCGGATGTCTTGCAGCAAGAATGAAAATCAATCACAGTAACAGCATCCCACAGTCCCTTGTCTTATTCTAACTAAATTGTACCTAACAGTTTAAAAATGAGCTGCAAAATTTTAATGCAATTTATTCCATCTTCTCCCATTGTCATAGTAGAATTTTTCCAATTCAGAAATCTGGTTGCAACCCCATACTGAACTCATGCTCCTTCGCTGCAAAAATTTGTTAGCTATAGCTAGATTAGATTTTTAGCAGCTAATCTAACTGCTGTAGGGGTTTGCAAAGTGGGGACAGAGCTGTGCTATTGGATTTGTCCAATTCATTTGACTCCAGGACTATAATTGCACTTATGTCTTACAAGGCTTTTATAGCCTAAGGCTGGCCAGCAGCAGAAAAACAAATTGGCAGTGATACAGTAAGAGTGAAAGGGAATGAAAGGCACACATTATCAGTCTCCAGGCAGCGCTGTTCTGGCAGGAAGTTTCTTGGTTAATTTACAAATAAAACTTAGATTTTAGGATGGCCACGCTGTCACACAAACAATGGGGATGTCAGGCTTGACTGTTACTTAGTAAAAGTAGCAGCCATGCCTACCCAAAAGCAGGAATTCTTCAATCAAACAGACGACTCCTTTCTGGAGCCAGCTGGCTATGTAATGCAATTAGTAGGAAAAGGAGGTCAGACTATTAGGTGTGTACCATGACCAGTGTCAGCAGTGGCGTGTTGCCTGGCAGGCAGCATGCAGAATAGCTAAAGCAGAGTGCCTTTAGAACTATTTACTCAAGTGAATGAGTAGACGTGGCGCACGACCAGTTTCAGAACATGGAATTGTTTTTGTAAAGCTTGAGAAATGAGCATTTGTTCTACAACTGACAACTAAGTTCTGAAGCACAGATTGCAGCTGAGGAAATGCTGTGAACACATGCTTAGTGATGTCAAAATTCGAATCAGAATGTCCATGTTGACTTATGTTACATGGGTATTCACAGTTCAGTCTAAAGGAGACATTAAGAAACCACTGCACGAGAAGAAATATGTGGTTCAAAAAGTGTATGCCTCTTATTCATGTTATTTAAAGTCCTATGTGTGTCAACTACAGATTAATGCAAATCTGTGAAGGCTCCCTCAGACTTTGGAGGGGACATTTCAAACAACTTCAGAGGCATGCCTTCCTGAATATTTTTTCCAGGTCCAGTTCTGGTTTTGTTCAGATCAGAGCTAAATGTAAAAGGACAGGCCAGCTATTTGTCCATTTATTATTTTCTGGTTGTCTTGGGTTTGGGGTTGTTTTTTTTTTTCATATTGTATGTATTGAAGGTGGAAGGACATGCCACTTTTCAGCCTGGATTGATTTTATGCTTATTTACTTGGGAATATAGCCATAACTACTCATTTTGTTGTTTATTTGGTGCTCAAAGGCTTCAGAGATCTTGCACACAAATCTAAAATCTTACTTGTATTTGAATCATTGAAGTAAAACACCTGAGGTTGGTGTGTTATAGTACCATATTTACCAGAATCCAAGATGAACTGGAATTTAAGATGATTTACCCAATAATTAGATTCTGTACATGGAAAATTTATGAATTTGTTATAATTTTCCATGTATAGAATCTAATTATTGGAGAGTCATTTTAAATTCATTCTCCTCATCCTCCCACTACTGAGGGCAGGACAAGCAGTGGCAAGGGAGCCAGTGGCAGTTGGGGGGGGGGGGGGGGCCAGGGGGTAGGTGGGGGGGGGATCAGGTGTCCTGACCCACCCCTTGCCACCTGCCCACCCCCCTAACACTTGCCCCTGCTGCTGTTGCCAGCCCCTGGTGTCTGCCCTCCTTTCCACATAACCCCTTCCTCAGCACCTCCCCTACTTACTACTGCTTACACTCAGTTGCAGCTCCAAACCAGCTCCAGCCTGGAGCAATGGAGCCCATGGTAGTTTTGGCCCCCACCTAACCATGCAACAGTGGTGGCAGTTCCAGCCCAGGAACCAGGTCAGAGCAGGGACCCGAGTTGCTACTACTGCCATTGCTGTTGCATAGCCAGGCAGGGGCCAGAGCTACCATGTGCTCTCTATGCCCTGGGCTGGAGTTGCCAATGAGGGTGAGTGACTGTGGGGATAGGAGGCTGCTAGCAGGGCAGAGGCTGTGGGGAGGCAGAACAGCAGCTGCAGCTCCAACTCTGATCCCAAGTCTGGGTCAGGGCCAGACCCAAAGCTGCAACAGCCTCCTGTCCCCCCAAACTGAGTACTTAAATCCAAGATGAGAGGCTTTTCCCCCTATATTGAACAAGGGGGGGGGCAGCCCTGTCTTGGATTCAGGTAAATACAGTAATTGATGATACGATGATTTTTTAGCAAACTTCTAAAACCAATCTTTTAAAAAACAATTTTATTTGATCAGTCCACTGTTAGAGAGAGATCATTGGCATTTTATGAATTCAGCAATTATAGGTGTTTGAGCTAAAAATGGTATGATAAATGGTATTTCATGCTATAGAAACAGAGATTACCCAAATATATATTTCTGGTATAGTCTGTTCATCTTTGATTTTTTTTTTTTTTTTCAATCCCGTAAGCAAAGCAGCATTTAACTTTGTCAGCAACTTAGAAAGATGATGTTCAAGGAAACCCTAGATGCCACAAGAAATGAGTTTCTTAATGCGGTAGATTTCACTCTTTTCTCTCAGACAGGAGTGTCAAACTCATCTGGGCCAAGGCAGAATGAGGTTCTCTGGGCCAGTCTGTGGCAAGACCCAATGTGTAGCGCCCACAGCACTGGGTCCAGCATGTACTAGCTGGGGTTCACTGTACACACAGCATGTGGGGCCACTATGAGGCATGTGCTGCCTGCGGCACACGGGCTAGACCCGGTCGTTCTGGAATGCCATACTCGCCCCACACCTCAGATTCTTTGCAACATGCAGCACCAAGTCCAACTCGCACAGCACCCTGTGTCAGCCCTGCATACCACTTACACAGTTAGCCCTGGGGCTGGCATTTGCTGTACATGGACATGCTATAGTGGCCACATGTCCTACATGCAGCATAGCGAGCTGGCGCAGAGCACATGCTTCATGGCTGCCCGGCTGCAGTGTTGCAGGCAAAGCTCCCAACCGAATATTGCCAAAGCCCTCCACACTAGAACACTACTGAAAACCCCTTGAATCTGAGGGCTAGATTCAGTCTGAACAATAGGCTGCAGACCCCTGAACTAGTCCTGCCTTGTGCAGGGGGACTGGACCCAATGATCTACAAGGTCCCTTCCAGCCTCTAAAAATCTATGAACCTATGATTTATTCCACTGTGGTGTTTGCTAGAAGATAGGATGTTGGTCCTTCTTTCCTGGCTGACAACTAGCATAATTCCTTGTGTTTGACCTGTCTTCTGCCTGTAGTTTTGAACATTTTTCCCTTGTGCTGAAATTCTGCTACAAAATATAGTGTTGCCAGTGCTGGATGGCTGCCATGATAATTGTGGTCTAGATAGATAGTTATATGAAGAATTTGGTATGAATAAAAAGCACTATTCTTTTTAAAGGATTTGGCCCTTTCTTTTGATCAGTTTTCTATATGTCTGTACGCACTATCCATTTTTCCAAAGGTATATGAGGCAGATTGGTACTGAACACATTTCTTCACAACTTTTTTGTATCGTAAATGACATCAGTGTGCTGTGTTCTCCTGTGCATTTTCCTATGTGGCTAGAAAACAGAGAGAGAAGGCATTCTGCAAAATAATGTATGCTATATGCTGAAGTTTGCTAAATTAATGAAGTCATTACAGTTCAGTGAGGTAGTGTTGGAAGTCTGTCTTAACATTAGGGCTCTGCGAGTTGGGCTATACATGCTGTCTTTTGCACTGAGTTGCAGTGACAAAAATAGTCCCATTGAACACCTGTCATAAACCACTGTCACTGCTACTCACTGTGTGTACAGGTGGCATAATTGAGCCTTTACTGTTACTCGCTTTGTATACTAATACATTAATGCATCAGTTTGGGTGTTCTGTTAATTGCCTTACCAACTATGTTCCTTTTAGAGTCCTCATAGATTATTGGAGACTATTTCTAATATGTATAACATATTGTATATAGTATTGTGGCCAGGCAGGATGGGTTATTTTTTAAAACTTGCTTTACAACTTGTCTGTAGACACTTTTGTGATTTTCTAGTCAAATCTGTTTACTCTCTCGCAATGAACTGCTATCCCTGTTAAACTCAGTGTGAGTTTTGCTGTTGACTGCAGTGGAACCAGTATTTTATCTTCTTTTTTTCTGAAGTTCACCCTCTTAACATGGCTAAATAGTTCTCACAGTGCTCCCACACAATTATTTTTATTTACCTTTTTTTTAAGATCATTATAAAGGGTCACAGGATAGTGAGAAATTTAACATGCTGTGCTGGGAAAACCCAAAATTACTATTTATAGTGTTTACATTTTCATATTGAAAAATCAGTCTGTTGATAATTGGTATCATAAATAGGGTTGAAATGCATTCTTTACTTGTATGTATAAATTAGATAGATAAATTCAGTAACTCTTCTCTGTTTCCCTTTTATTCGAATAAAATCAAATTAGCTGTGAATTTGATTTACCTTGTGAATACGTTTCATTTTACTTTGCACAAGTATAAACCTTCAGTGAAGATGCAGTTTTTAGCCTTCTTGTCTTCAGAAATATGGCAAGACATGGTAATACTTTCTAAAATTGTTGTAGGAATCCTTTCCTGATTCAAAGCATTTTTTGGTCTGTCAATTTCTCCACAGAAGGCCAGCACATATGCTTATGTGCATCACATTAGTTACTTGGTTTACCTCTCTTTTAGAGTTTAAGTGGGACTAAAGTATTGCATAAACCTTGTGCTGTCTCCCCACCATAGAGGGTAAATGTTGCCTGTAAAGTAGATGTATATTTAAAATTTAAAAGACATACAATCTGTTGTGCATTTCAGTACATCATTTTCAAATATGTTTGCCTTCAGTCACAAACTTATTTTTCCAAACAAAACAAAATCAGCTATACTTAATAAGGACTATTTCTGTGCTAAGTTTCAACATATAACTTCAGCTTTACTTTATGTAACTCTGTTCAAAAAAAGGTCTTTACGGTTTTTCCCACTTTGTCCTAACTCAGCCACTGTTCAAACACATTACATACACACTTTCAAAACAGAATTTACCTTCATGCAGAGATATGGCATGAAGTACTTCAGCTGTATAGCAAAATAGGGAACAGAGGACTATAATGGAAAGTATCTGCAACCTGAATCGTAGTAATAGCTACTGCTGTGACAGCTATAATATTTTAAATGAAATACAATGCCCTGCTAGTTAACATTTTGCTCATGTAATTCAGTTCAGCGTTTAAAACTACTGTATATAATATGCATCCACGTGTCACATAAGTTGATAATTTGATAATTATGTAATTAAACCATCAATTTTTTTTTGAACAAGGCAAGTTTTGTGGCTGCTGTTACTAACAGCAGGTAGATAAAAAACAATATTTTAACCTTTTCTATAATGAAATATTTCTACTGTTGAACATTGTAATTCAATTTGTAAGCCATGACCCCTCATAAACTGTTGTTATCACTCTGATTAATAAAGAGCCAATTTGCCGTTGCAGCTTCGTCACTTGGGAAATGATGAGGTTCACATCGTCTGGTCTGAACACACCAGGAACTACCGCAGGGGTATTATACCAACAGATTTTGGAGATGTTTTAATTATTATTTATCCGATGAAGAACCACATGTTTTTCATAGAGATAATGAAGAAACCAGAGGTAGGTTTTGACTACTTCAGTGAGTCTGTTATGCACATTGCTCAAATGGCAAATAATTCTGGTATAACATTGAGAAAAGTCAACATTATCAAATATTTTGTCAGAACATATTACATTTTTCTCCCCGTGTGAGCTTAAAAGGTGCGTTGAACTCTGAGGGAGGGTTGTTTTGTGGAGTTTTTGTTTGGGTTTTTTTGTTTTTGTTTTCTTTTAACAATTGAACATTAGTAAAAAACTACATGAGTAGATCTGAAATGAAAAGCATATTCATTTTTAGCATTTTGGGTGGCCTGCCTGAATTTTAAATCCATTGGAGATGGCTTATACAGAATGATGCTTAAAATGATGGACGGGATCCAATTTAAGCCAATGAAAGGAAAAGAATACAGAATTAAGGCTTTCCTTGGTATTAATTCACATATAATAGTTAGCTACTAGTTAAATCTCTGATGGTGCTATGGATACACATGGTGCTATATGTAACCTCACACAGATTTTTGAGACCCTGGCAATAAACTAACTCAGTATAATTTAGGGATTGCATGGCAGTCTTAACACTCATCCTTGGCTTTATGTTATTATATCAAATAATTTTTTTTAGTGTTAATATTTATTTATACTTATTTTTTTTCTTGTCAACTTTTTCTCAGATTTCTAGGAGATGAGCTTAATGCAAAAGCAATCATTGTCTAATGCGTTGTATACAAAAAGGATGTCTTATTTTAAATGCAGAGATAAATGTATGTAAATGTGTAGTCCAGTACACAAGTGCATTCAGCGTGTTAACTTCTAAAGATAGAATATATTTTATTGAAATAACCATAGTCCTCACTACTATTGATATTATCTATTTACATGTATCTTAGTGTGTAGACAACAGCAAAAAGGACACGTAAATCTCAGGACACGTACTAGTTGTTTAAGATGCATCTTTCAGAAGTATGAAAATGGCAACATCTGTACATTTTAAGAACTAGAAATTTGTCACCCTACATTTAAAAATCTTGAAAATTTGCCGCCTATTTTTCATATGTGAAAACCTTTTATTGATATATACATTTAATTTACATATATAAAGAGTCTTATAATTCACTTCTCTGGAACTTAGAAGTAGAGAAAATAACATCCTAAAATGCTGAAGTAATACACAAATAAATAGCTGTTAATGTAGCTTAACCTGAAATAACTGAATAAAACATTTAGAATTTAGCGTTATGAAATTATGTGAATCAATCCCAGAAAAGCTGTGTCTTTTTATATATAAGTCAAAAAACACCCAAAGGGCAGAAGGAATAATAGACAACTGGAAATTTAGTGTTATCCCTACATTTAAAGTACAAACCATTACAATGTAATAAAATTAATCCAGACATTTCCAGGGCAAGTGTGGCTGACCTTTTGTTCACCAGCTACTGACCCGAGGGTGAATGAAAGAGGCTTGCAGAGAGAAATGTCTGTTGTTTGGCTTCAGTCCCTGGTATTTAAATTGCATTCCCTAATCAAATGAAAAGGCTGTCCTCTCTATCAGGTTACCGAATCCATGGCAACATTTGGCCTTTTATATACATAATGTTAGCCTTTTTGTTTGCATCTAAGTAGAGACACCTGGAGCAATGTTAACATTAACCGATTTAGCATTAATAGCTTCATTATATAAGAATTTCTGATCAGATAGCTGTTACTTTTGTTATATTGCTTCAGCTTGTATTGTTTTCATTTTTTTATCTCCCTGCTTGGCAACCAGGCAATGATTTGCAAATTTTTTTTGTCTTGATTAATTAAGCAATATAATTATCAGGAACCGTGATGCAGTCTTTGCTCAACAAAGCTTCTGAGAGAAAACAATAGTAAGTCTGTTAGTATGAATGCATTCCACGCGTCACAGATGCATGAGGATATTCTAAACAATGAGACGAAAAGCTGCCTGCAAAAGAGGACAAAGAATGCCATGCAGACTCTACACACTACACATACCGCCAGGGACATACTGTGGGTTCCCTGGGACACAGATGCCTCGTTAGATTGCAGCTAGTCATCAGAGATTAATTCTCAGCCATTTGGTACAATAATTTACCCATTCCCCAGTCTTTTAACTAGTGCTGCTTACTATAGAAGTGAAGTCTTTGTACTCAAAAGGTTTATGTAACCTTGCCTACTTTTAGTGTTTAGAACAAAAATAATTATTTTTTCTTAGTAATTGTACTGAAAGAAGCATTTGCAACATGTTGAATATATTTTTTCACAGCCCGTTAACTTTATAATTTGTATTGGTCATAAAAGGGTGTACATTTCTGTCCACATCTGAATGTATTTTATTTTCCTACAGTTTATTTAAGCTTAGCACATTTATTTTGCATCCCTGTGAAATCAAGTATTCTCCAAAAGGCAACCAAAATATCAACTTTAAAAGTACCAAAGATAGAATATGCATTCAACCTCATTAGGTCAAAAAGACTTTATGATGTTGTATCCCCTTGAGTTTAATGGCCCACAGCAAGATTGTTGAAATGGAAATTAATAATTCTAACCTTTTTTGATTTTATGGTCTATTCACCTATTCCTTCCCAGCCAACAGTCCCATTGAATCAACTGAAAGTTTGGGGTATGTAATCGGTCTCTGATTGGATCTTCAGATTCTGATTCTGAAAGGGTACTGGAAGCCCTGAACACCTGCTGAATTCAGCTTGAATTAAGCATTCTCAGCATTCGAGAGGGCTGAACCTTTAAAAATAAGAACTTCTTGAATTATTGATTTACTTTTTGGGAAATGCCAGGTATACATTTCATAATCTGTAAACAAGTTTGTTTACATATATATTTTGGTAATTTTTCATTAATTGAACATTTGCTTCTCTATGTGGAAATATCTCTGAAAGCTTGAAAACATTTCTGGTAAATTTTTCAAAATGTAAAACAAATTTTAAAATTTCTAATATTAATTCACAATATGTTTTACAAAAAAAAGTCTTACAGCACATTTCCAAGATTCTGATAATTTTCTTGAATGTGATCAACCTTTTGAGTAATGGTTGATCAAAAGAATATTTGAAAATTATTTTTACTAATAGATTTAAATACTAAGGAGAGATTTATATTATCATCATTTTGGATATATATGTGAATATTAAAATTTTAAACTTCTAACACGCACAATCTATTGCATAATGCCACATCACCTTCTCTGCATTTATTCTGTATATAACTCACCAGATACCAAAGTGAAAATGTGTGTCAATGGTGGTGTTAGTGAATACCATCCTCAGTCATACCTGGCATACAAAATTGTTTTGGATGTTTGCATCCTCTTTCACTATTTTAAAAATATATTCTTCTTGTCATAGAATTTTAACTTTCTTATAAATGCTTAAGTTTATGTAATTCTTAATTGAAAAATGAACCCACAAAACTTGATGATCCAGAACTTCCATGGCACAGATAAATTCCCAGGAGGGAAAAATTAATGACTTTTGCATAAAAAAAACAGACCAAAGCTTTAAATGTTATGTTGAATGCATTGAAAAGAATTCAGGATTAGTCAAATAAATGATGGAAATGTTTTACACTAATCTATTATTTTTCTTTTTCTTTTTTTTTTTGATAATTATTTTGAGTAAAGGAATGACATAAGTATTCTGTGAAAAGACAGCTGTCATTTGCAGATGTTATATTAAAACCAAATTTCTTCTGTAATTCATTGCCACTTCTAATTAGAGGAATTCCCTGGATACAGGGGATTTATATTATTCCTTTTGTCCATTTATTGAATGACTGTCACAGTCACCCACAAGCGGTTGCAGAAGAATAATAGAGGGTATTTATTTATGCAGTAAGCCTCAGTACAGATGGAAAAAATCCATAGCTTAAATATTGATAATAGTTACTAGCTCCTTCTTAGGTTTTTCTGTTTTGATTTTTGTGACGAAGAAATGAGCTCCCAATTGACTCGTTCTTAAAATTAGAATCTGTTATGATTTCTAATACAGTACTATTAAGATTTTCACTTTTTCCTGTTCATCATTGATAATCGGTGTCTGTGTATGTGTGATTTCATACTGTTTCCCATTTTATAAATGATATGGACTTCTTTGTGTTTTGTGCCACTAATACTGCTGACTTTTCAAGTTTCTGGTAGAGAGAACACTACAACTCATCAAAGTAGGGTATAAGATACATTTGTTTGATAGCAATTCTAAATCAATAAAAGGTGTGGAATTTTGGGGTGAGCTTATTAGCATTTGGCTTTCCTATATGTGTGAGGTACTGTTTTTATGGTCTTGGCAGGTTTTTTACTATTGTTGCCAGTTCATCAAGAGTTAAATACCTTGGGTCAGATCACTCTTCTCTATAGCCCAGCCCATGGCAAAGGCTTTACAGCAGGCATGGGCAAAATACAGCCTGCGGGCCAAATCCAGCCTGCCAGGCCTTTCTATCCAGCCCGCAGGGCCCCTCTAAAAAACAATTATTACTTGTCCGTTGCTGCCCCTCTGAAGTCTGGTGGAAGGCAGGGTTTCAGAGGCGGCATACTACCAGACCAGGCAGGCTTTGTATGTCCACCTCCATGGGGCTTTCCAGCACTCCAGCTGGGAGCCCCATGTGGAGGCATGAAGTGTGATGGCGCATGGTTGGCCAAGTGGTGAGGGGAGGGGAGCTCCTGTCTGCAGGAGGTGGGTAGGTGTGGGGTTTGTGGGGACCTATGGGGGTGTGAGACCCCCCCCTGCCACACACCTCCTCATGGCTTACAGCCTCTGCCACCAGCAGCAGCAGGTGGCAGGCCCTCAGGGTACTCCTGGCCCATAGCAAGGCAGAGTCCCCCAGCAATGCATGGCTCCATCTGAATCCAAGGAGCTGCATGTGGTGGCACAGAGTCTGGCCAGCCTAGCCTGCTGGTACGCACCTTCAAACCAAACTGGGCTGACTCCTTGCCAGCACATGAGGCTCCTGGCACTGCAGGTGGGAGCCTCGCATCGTGGGGCCAGGCCAGGCAGGCTCCATGCTTCCACATGGGGCTTCCAGCACTGCAGCAGGGAACTGCATGTGGCAGCACAGAGCCAGCCCGGCCCCATGGCACGCAGACTGGGAGCCACAGGGATTTGTGTGCCATTGGACCGGGCTGGCTCTGCGCCTCCACATGCAGCGCCTCACTGGAGTGCTGGAAGCCCCACTTGGAGGCACGGATAGCCCAGCCTGATGGTGTGTGGCTCCCACCTGTAGTGCTGGGAGCCCCACATACTGGCATGAAGCCAGCCTGGTCTGGCTCAAAGGCATGTGCAGAGGTCGGGAGGGCTCCATGCCACCACATGCAGCTCTTGGGATTCAGCTGGAACCACATACCACTTCAGGGCTCTGCCTGCCACAAGCCATGAAGGCTTGCCACCTGCTACTGCTACTGCTGCTGCCGGCAGCAGGGGCTGTGCACCATGGGGGTGCAAGTAATGGGGGGCCCGCACCAACACACATACCATCCACACTCTCTCAAATCCCACATGCCCCACAGACCCTGCCCCCCATACCCACTCACACCCCCATACACCCATTCACAAACTCCACGCACACACACCCCCACAAATCTCACACAATCTCCACACCCACCCAACCACAATCCATACCCCCCACACACAATATACAAGAGAGAGACTTTTTTTAAGCTTTTACGCAATCACCTCTATATACACTATGCAAATGCATGTACATCAGGACATTTTTTTTTAATTATATTACAATATGTTATAGTAGATGCTTGTTTTTTAGTATATGACTTTTTTTTCCTGTTCCAAGATGGCAAACCCTTCCCAAAGGAGTACTTCCAGGGCCAAGGGAGGGAACTTCCAGTGGTAAACAGAGGTTAGGGGATGTGACTTCCAGTCCCAAGATGGTAATCAGGGGGCAGGGCACCTGTCAAGGCATGGGGCTACTTTTACAGTCCTCAAGAGCTCACCAAAATTCGTTAAGCGGTCCTCCAGCCAAAATAATTGCCCACCCTTGCTATATAGATACATCCTTTGTAAATATCCATTTGCAGAAATTTCCCACAGTATTGTCTCTTTTATGGGTCCACGTTTCCTCTTATGAAATTCAACTCAAACATCAACCTGCCTTTAAATCAGTTCATGGCTTTTGCTACTGTACATAAGAACTTAAAGCAACAACTTAGTCCCTTAATGTGCCCTAATTAAGAATATAGAAATATATGGTATCCTGTCTAAAACACCAACAGAATTAACCTAAATTTATCTTTTAGATAAACCATTTTTAAGATTCTTGTTTCTCAGAAACTCTCATAACACTGTCCAGTTTGTCTCCAGCTTTCTAGAAAAAAAATCTATCAGATCACACAAGGATACTATCTGATCAGTTCTTAAATTTATTGAAACTTAATTCCATTTAAATCCAGTTCATAATAGAAAATTATCTCTAACCTTAACTGAAGAAGGGAATGTGCATAGAGTATACTATCCCAGCTATATGGTTGGTCCAATAAAAGATCCTTGTCTCTCTCATAGAGTATGCTAAATTGTTGTCATTTACAAAAACAGAAAAAGATGGTCTTCTTTGAGTAACTGCCAACATATACATTCCTGAGTAATGGATGTGGCCTATGCCCTGAGCCAGTCTCTAAATGCAGAGACTTTTTTATTTTTTTTATAATAGCTGCACCCATCATGAAGACGGGTGAAGAGCTCACTGGCCAAGTTCGCGGTCACTCTTGAAGATAGGTTGCAGATAGAGGCGGACCTAGACAGGCTAGCAAGTTGGGCGGATCAGAAGTTCAACATTGAGAAATGTAAAGTCTCCACCTCGGGATGAGCAGCACCAAACTGACTAGCACCATGAGTGAAAGGGACCTGGGTGTAATCAGAGACCACAGTATGAATATGAGCCATCAGTGTGATGCTGTAGCCAGTAGGGCAAATAATACTCTGGCATGCATCAATCGATGCATCTCCAGCAAAACCAAGGAGGTGATTCTTCTGCTCTACTCAGCACTGGTGAGACCACAGCTGGAGTACTGCATCCAGTTCTAGGCACCACACTTTAACAAGGACTTGGACAAGCTTGAGAGCCCAAAGAAGAGCCACCCATATGATCAGTCTTACATGGCAAACCATACAAGGAAAGCCTGAGGGATCTGGGACTCTTCAGCCTGAGGAAAAGAAGGGTGAGAGGGGACCTGGTAGCAGTTTACCACTACACTAAGGGAGTACATCAAAGGCTCAGTGAGCAACTGTTTACCGGGGCACCCAAGTGGAAAACTAGAAGTAATGGCCACAAACTCCTGGCAAACTGCTCAACACTAGGAAAAAGTTCTTCACAGTCAGGGTGTCCAGACTGTGGAATAGACTCCCTCCAGAGGTGGTGCAATCACCTATCCTAGAAATCTTCAAGAGGAGACTAGACAGTCACCTTGCTGGGATCACCTGACCCCCAGTTATCTTTTCTGCTTGGTGCAGGGGGCTGGACCTGATGATCTTCCAAGGTCTCTTCCGGCCTTACAATCTATGAATCTTTAGTTAGCATTATATTGGTGCAGTCAACTACCCTTCTGGCCCTGCACCAAGGGGGTAAACAACAGAATTAACTTTCTGCTGTTCCATTTCCTCTCAACTCCCTGGCTCAGACAGCAATGTCTCACCAGCTTGTGACCCCTGGCTTGTTTACTTTTCATTCCATCCAGGAAGAGCACACACCAACTGCTGAAACTTCCTTAGGGTTCCTTAGGGTAACGAAGGGTTTTTGAACCCAAAAGCTTGCTTAATAACTATTCTCCAACCATTTGGGTTGGTCTAATAAAAGATATCAAATTCACCCAAGGAACCTTGGCAGCTTGTGACCAGCATTTGTCCTCCAGTGACAGTTGTTCCTGTTTTCCTTAAGCAACTTAATTTTTACTTAGTTTGAATTCCCTCTTTTACCTGATTTTATCTCTTTGTCTTATCCTCTTCAGTGATAAAGGTGGGTCTTGTGACCTTTGGGTCAGGGCAGGCACCTTACTACCCCTCCCTCTCCTCTATTTTATCCTTCAGCACCATTAGGTAGCCACTTTCTTGTCTCATCATCATTGGTGTTTTTCCTCAGTCCCTCACAACATTTTTATTTTCTTGCTTCAGGTTGTCAGCAGAATGGCCATTCTTTCCTCTTGATCCCTGGGGTTCAAGAAATATCCCTCCTGTACTAAAAAGGTTACCAGTAGGCCTGTGCAAGTTGGCAGCGATCCAATCCACACCAGGGGGCATGCGGGAAGGGAGGGAGTGGCTCCCACCGGTGCACCCACCCCTGGGGTAGGCATGGGGGGGGCAGGGAATGTGCCTCCCCCACCCCGATCTGTGCATGGAGTGAGGGCAGGCTTCTGCTGTGGGCCGGGGATGGTGCCAGGATCATCCCAGTGCAGGGTTGAGGCAGGGCTGCACTCTGGGCGGGCAACAGTGCTGGGAACAGGGCTACAGGGTGAACTACAGCCAGCCCAGAATTTGCCATAGTTCCCCCAGCCCAGCTCCCAGCTGGAAAGAGCCTGATGCTGCCCTTGGTCCCAGCCTGCAGCAGCAGCCCGCCCTCACCCTGCACACAGATCGGGGGGCACACCCCCCATGCCTCCCCCAGGGGTGTACGCAGTGGCGGGAGCCATACCTCCTCCCTCCCTGTACCCCTTGAATGAGCTGCTCGTGGCTCAGTCCCACGCTGCCCCCCACCCCATCTGGGCAGTTCCTGCCCCAGCCCCACTCCCTCCTTCACCATGGGGGCCTCTATTTGCCTCCCCCCATGCCTTTTCACTCCCCTCCTTCTCTTTATTTGGTGCACCCCTATTGGATACACATTCACAGTGCCTGTTCTGTTTGGATGAGGTGCACGTCAAGAATAAATGCACCATCTGGAAGTTTTTTCAAACCCCTGAAAGGAAAGAAAAGCCAAACTAAATTCTTCCTCTTCAGGAAATAAATGACCTTTTCACTCCTGGGCCTTCAGGCTCCACTGTGCACTGAGATTTCCCTTTGTACCGCCACATTCTCCTGCACCATCCGCACCACCAACTTGACAGAAGTCCCACCCTAGAGGCTGTCCCTGACCACGGGGCCCTGGTTTTCACTTCACTAGCTGAAATGTGAGACTTTATGGTCCTCTCAAAGTTCAGCCTGCCACTGATGCCTCCCAGCTTGTGCAAGCAGTCAGAATTCAGGAGGGGCCAATTGATTTGGTGCCAAAGGCCCTGGGGGAGATGAAGACTGACAAAGCTGACAAAAGGCCACTACATTGTAATTGCATCCTTCAACCTGCCGTTGAGGGCTCACTGTCTTCCTGGCGTAGAAATCTAGGTCCAAGCACCAAGGATCAGACAGCACACTGTACCAGCACCAGTGTGGCACAGGTCTCCTTCATTCCCACCTTGCCATGAGTTCTGCACTGGGAATAATCTCATTCAGCACTGACACGCACCAGACTTCAGCAGAGCCACACTCTGGCCCCCCTGAATCAATTAAAGAGCCCCTCATTCAACCAGTACATAAGCTTTATTTTCTTGATCTCCTGACTCTGACATGGGCTTTTCTGGTACTGATGGCCTCATCAGCTGGTGAGCTCAGGTTACAGCGCTAACTCTGAATCTGATCCCGATTCTGATTATTGGCAATGGGCTTTCTCTACTTGTATATTAATCCCTGAGGAGAAGGTATAGTTGGTCCTGGTTTCATTTTAGGATTAGCCCTCCCTATCAGTGGCCTCAGAGAGTCCTTCCCTAATATGCTCTTAACCGTCTTGCCCTGGGGATTCTAGTCACCAGGCACTGATGCAGGCTTGAGGATAATAAACTGCCCTTTGCATTCATCAGTCTCCTGCTCCTGGGCCCCACCAGGAGATCCTATTCTCAGATGCTGTAGCACAGTTCATTGACATATGAACTATATGTCGGGCTATATGTGACAAACTTGGAGAAGGCATGATACTGAATGACAGCCAGCATGGCTTCATTGTGGATAGGTCTTGTCTGACCAACCTCATTTCTTTGTGTGACCAGGTAACTCAGGCTCAACTGCGGGACCATCAAGTGGTTGCGAAACTGGTTGCGGGGTAGGGCACAGAGAGTCCAGATGAATGGATTGGTGTCGTCCTGGTGAGACAGCATACCCCAGGGGTCAGTACTTGGCCTAGTGCTGTTCAACATCTTTGTCAGCGACCTGGTTGAGGGGGTGAAAAGCCCATTGGCCAAGTTTGCAGACAACACCAAGATATGGGGTTGTGCGGACACACCCTCAGATAGGCTGCAGATACAAGCAGACCTAGACAGGCTGGCATGTTGAGCAGAACAGAACCAGATGAGGTTCAACGTAGAGAAATGCCAATTGCAGCATCTGGGAAGGAAGTATCCCCAGCACACCTACGGGCTGGGCATCGCTAACCTGACCTGCACTACAAATTAAAGGTATCTGTGGGTAACAAAAGACCCCAGCATGAATATGAGCCAGCAATGTAATACAGTAGCTGCTAGGGCCAATAAAACTCTGGCGTGCATCAATCAATGCATCTTCAGTAAATCCAAAGAAGTGATTCTCCCACTTTACTCAACATTGGTGCAGCTGGAGTACTGCATCCAGTTCTGGGCACCGCACGTCAACAAGGATGTGCTAAAGCTTGAGAGGGTCCAGAGAAGGCCCACCCACATGATCAGGGACTTGCATGGCAAGCCATACGAGGAGAAGCTGTGGGATCTCGGACTCTTCAGCTTAAAGAAAAGAAGGCTGAGAGGGGACCTGATTGCAGCTTACCGCTATATCAGAGGCATACATCAGGGACTCAGTGAACAACTGTTCACCAGGCTGCCCTGGGGGGAAAACTAGAAACAATGGCCACAAACTCCTGGAAGATCGTTTCAGGCTGAAAATTAGGAAAAACTTCTCTATAACTAGGGTATCCAGACTGTGGAACAAGCTCTGGCCAGAGGTGGTGCAATCATCTACCCTAGAGGTCTTTAAGAGAAGACTGGATGGTCACCTGGCTGGGGTTGTCTGACCCCAGATGTCTTTCCTGCTTATGCAGAAAGCTGGACTCAATGATCCTTCGGGGTCTCTTCCAGCCCTCTGATTCTATGATTCTATCCCATCTTGGACATCAGAAAGCTGAACTTATGCAGTCAAAAGCTCAAGTGATCCTGGCAACTGTTATATCATCATTTCATTAGAGGAACTAGCTCACATCTCTTAACCTAGAACTCAGGCCATGTCTGTCACTTGCCTTTGTCATGTCTCCATAGGTGATACTTGCAAGATGGCCACTTGGAGCTCTATTAATACATTTACCAAATTTCATATCGTCATGGAAGCCTCTCAGACTGATGTTGCATTTGGCATGTTATTTGTATAGGAGACTTCAAGACCTACTGCTTGGGTGTGTGAGCACTGAATTGGAATCACTTACTAGTCAGGAATGTATGTGTGGACAGTTACTCAAAAAAGAAAAAGAAGTTCTTTACCAGTAACCAGGTTCTTCAAGATGTATTGCTCACATACACAATTGAGTCAAGCTCTCCTTCCCCTTCTCCTCAGAATTGGACACAGTTAGGACTCTGTGACTGAGAGAGAACTGAGGAGTAGTAAGTACTAGGCCTGTGAAAGGAGGGAAGTATTCGATTCGGATTTGGCCGATTCAGTGGACAGTGATTCGATTTGAAGATTCGAATCACTGTCCTGAATCGATTTGGCTGAATTGGCTTCGGAAGATTCGGTGCTGATTCAGAGAGGTTCGGTGATTTGGATCAGCCGGGGAGAGGCAGGCACAGCTGGGCGGCTGTGCCTGCTTCTCCCGGGGCGGGAGGAGTCGCAGGAGAAGCCCCCATGGCTGCCCTGCCCAGCCCTATCCCCAGCCTGGCCCCAGCCTAGTCCTGGCACTTTAAAAAACAAAAAACGCAATCATCGGCTGCAGCAGCAGTGATCAGGGCCTCTGGGCACTCGTGGCAGAGCCCCCCCGCACCACACGGAGTGTGGGGGGGGGGGCAGTGGAGATTGTTGGTGCAGCGTGGCTCGGCAGGGCGCTCTGTGCTGTCTGGGAGCTGGGACTGCTGAGCTAAGCACTGCTGGGCTCCAGCTGACACATGGAGCCGCCCCAGCTCCCAGACAGTGTATGGCACCCTGCCAAGCTACGCTGCACCCATGCCATGTGGCAGCTGTTGTGCAGGTGGCAAGTGGGAGGGGGCAATCCCCACTGCCCCCCACAGCCCCACACTGTTGGGGTTCTGCCACAAGCCCCCAGAGGCCTTGATTGCTGCTTCAAGAGCTAATGAGTGTGGGCCTTTTTTTTTTTTTTAAGTGCCAGGAAGATGGGGCTGGGCAGGGGATGGGTCTGAGCAGGGCAGCTGTGGGAGCTTCTCTTGTGGCTTCTCCGGCTGTGCCTGCCTCTGCTCCGGCAGGAGGAGCTGTGGGGGCTCTGCCCTGCTGCTGCTTGCCCAGCTGGTACAGCAGGGGGCACAGTGCAGGCACAGCTCACTCTGGGCAGCAGCAGGGCACAGCCTCCACTCCCAGCGCTGCTGCACCCGCATCAGCACTAGGAGCAGGGGCTCTGCTTGCCAGCTGGTACAGAGAGTGCGGGATGCGGGTGAGGCAGCACTGGAATAGGGGCTATGCCCTGCTGCTGCTTGTTCCCTTCCGCCTGGAGTGAGCCCCGCCTGCATCCCGCACCCCTTATCCACCCCAGCTGGGCAAGTGGCAGCAGGGCAGAGCACCCACTCCCAGCACTGCCTCACCTACATCCCACGCCCTCCCCCAACCTCAACAGACTTACCAGCTGGAAGCAGCTGTGTCAGCTACCTATTTACTCTATGGCCGAATCTCCAAAGCGGACGAATCTTTTCTGAAGCTTTTCCGAATTGATTTGAATGCTTCGAATCAATTCAGAGCTTTTAATTGGTCTCCCGATTTGATTCAGAGATTTAGTCCCCAAATCAGGCCATATCTCCTCCAAATCGAATCAGCTACTGAAGCTTTTCACAGCCCTAGTAAGTACCACACTTTATCCATTTGACATGGGCCAAAAGCAGATACATAGCCAGGGCAAATTCTTCATATACTGTTATGGCAAAAAGATTTCTGCGGAAAGTTTCAGGATGCAAGACACCCACTAGTAAAAAATGTGAGTGTGGGTAATGAATTTTGAAGAACTTCAGTTACTGGTAGGTAACATCCTTTTCTCTGCCTGGAAGATTTGTCAGTTAAACGAGAAAGACTAAACAAAGACCAGATATGTACAACATTAATTGATGGTACATTGCCATGTGAACCTGATTCTTCATCTGTGTCTAGCATCCCTAAATAAGATAGCTTCATCCCTGAGGACTAAAGCCACAGTGCAAAGCTCTTTAATGCTGAAAGGAACTAATTATAGATATATCTTTAGAATTATTTTAACCATATCCTGGTTTACTTAATTTATTGTTATTAGCTCTATCCAGTCTTTCACTGAAGTTCACTTGGCAACTGCATCAGATTTGTATATATTTTGGGGGATTTTCTTTTCTTAAATCCTTTAGAGACTTCACAGGGAAGGATGTGGTCTGATAAAACGTTAGCTACATGCTCCCTCTCATTACATTAGGATTTTCCAGAGGAGACTGTTCTTCAGGTGCTGGACAGGAAGTAGTCCTTTGTTTCAATCCCAGATTCATGAGTCCACCCAAAAATTCTTCGTGGTGTAGTAATTTAGAAGAAATAGCCTAAAAATTCCCTTTATTTAAAATGAAGGCAGGGTGGGACCTTAAAGACAGACTCTTCAGAAAAGTGCCACCCTGCCCTACCTTCTGCCTAACTTCAGACTAACATGGCTGGCTAGCTCTCTTTATTTAAAAGGTTATGGTATCCAAAGGGATCATTTTGTATCCTATTCTCCTGCTTTGCCACCCTGTAAGTATAAAAAGCTTTAACACTGTGCATTGTCTTGCCTAAGATTTAGGTATGTGTATCTTTAAGTGGAATTTATAAAACATAGTTGCGTGTTTTGCATCTTCATACTTTGGAGGGAGACACCCAAGTGCCTTTTAGTTGAGATGCATAGGCCAACTAATAATGTGGTAATTGGGGGTGGTGGATTGGCATCTCATTTCTCTCCTGGAAGTAGATAACATTTATGTTGCTCCCTGAAGCCCCAAGGTAGGCATTTCTGTTAATGGGGAGTTTATAATCTAAAAGCTTGCCCAGACTTAATCACCTAAAACCAGATTTTACTGAATCACAGCTGGGATGCTGTGTATACATTTTATCCAATAACTGTGCTTCTGTATCTTGCATTGCAGTCTCGGGCCAAAACCAGGCTCTCCCCATCCTAGGGGAATGCCTTTTCCCCTGGGCTACAGATTCCAGTTCCTTCTTTGCTCTTCATGCCCTATGAATCTTTTACTTTTGATGTCCCAGTGGGTCAGTCAGTAAGTGGTGAACAGTGCTTTCTGCCCTGTTTAGCCTCATGGTATGACTCTTCTGAGAAAATAATTTTTGTAGATAAGTGTTGCCATTTTGTTTCTGGTAGAAATAAAGGGCAAAATTCATTATAATGAGATATCAGGTAAGATATTTTTTGCTTTTCCAAAACTTCATTGATCCTTGTTTCTGTATTCCAGTACCTTAATTCTAGGAGGAGACTTTTAAAGGCACAAAGAGCAGTTTAGGTGCCTGATTTCTATGGAAAGTCTCTGAGCACTTACCTCTCGTTTTTGCTGTTGGAAGATCTTTCCACCTCCTCGCAATGATCTAAATTGACTGTATCCAAAAATAAAATCAGTTTGTTTTTGTTCTTTTTTATTTGGCAGGTGCCGTTTTTTGGTCCTCTGTTTGATGGAGCAATAGTGACTGCAAAACTACTGCCAAGCCTTATATGTGCCACATGCATCAATGCCAGCAGAGCTGTGAAATCTCTCATACCACTCTACCAGAGCTTGTATCCTTTTCCTGTAGTGATGTGATGTTATTCCTATGTATAGCTCCAGATTACAAATATTCTTCTGTTAGAGGTAAGCAAAAGTGACAAGTCCTTACTTTGGCTTTATATTAAGGGTTGTGTGCATTCGGAAGAAGTCAAAACTTTTTTCATATAAAGAATTCTTTTAGCTGAGTTTTGAAAAATAATTTAACTCTAACACTACAAGAGCATTCTCACAATTTTGAAGCCTTCTGTTAAATGCCAAGTTGGATACAGTAGTGCTTTGAACTTCAAGTGATGGTTATTTTCAAATTTCCATAATGAAAAAAAGAATCTCTTTACATTGGCCTGCAATTTGTAATAGGGAGGCTATTTCTACTCCTGTACCTTATTTACACATTGGGACGCATTGGGGCTCTCCATATTAGTAAGACACAGGTCTATGGTGGTTGATGTTTATCACCAGTCCTTATCTCCATTTTAATTTTATCCACATTATCTAAAAAAATGTTAGTACGGTAGTTATAGGTAACTAAAAAACATGCTTCTACATTACAGAATTGTGTAGGATAGACTGTAATTCTTACATGGTATGCAGGGTAATGGCATAATATCAGTCATTCAACATTCTACATTACTTTTTTCTTAATGCCACCAGTGTTAGTGTGCTTGGCTACATACATATTTACTCAAATGTAGGATGAAGTATTTTCCCCCCGTCAGAATCTTACATTCACATACAACAGAACTGCATTAAATTCAGTGTCTATTAAACTGCTGCCAAAAGCAGCATGTGTTCAGGAATGGAAACCAACTATGAAACTGATTCATTGCAGTCAACACTGAGCATGACTATAAACACATGGCCCATGATGGGCAAACATACTGATGGGAGCCTACCACAAGGATAAGTTAGTGCAGCCCATTTGAATAAGATACATGTTCATTGTGCACAGTCTACTTCAGCACCAACTCTTTCAAGTCATGGTGAACCATTACATTAAATACATTTTGATTTCCTCTTTACTCCCACAGCTGAGCTATTCCTTTCTTACCCATTTCCACTGATTCCTATTTTTTCACAAGCCTTAAATGTTTGGCAAACATCACCAAATGGGGCCCCAAATAATTTACCCAGAATCCCTCTATTGACCCCTCTGTCATCCTGTCACATATGATTAGTGTGGCCCTGCCTTCCTTGAGGTAGAGCTGGACCAGATTGCCTTATCTGCATATAAATGTTTGCAGGATCCCAGGACTCATGACAAGAACACCCGGTTCTGGTCATGAGCAGGGGGCTAATTAGCACATGGTCCTTTGTGGGGGGTATCTGGAGAATGCACATATACTGAACAATAATGAGATATGGGATCACCATGGCTTGAAATGTTGTTAACTCTGCTGAGGACCAGCCCAGTGAACGCTAGGGTAAATTACAAGCAGGGATCCTGGTTTTCTTCAGTAAAAAAAAAATAAATCCAAAATTTTATGATTTAAAAAAAACCAAAATCTACATTTTTCTGTGATTAAAACAAAATGCCACTATATATATATATATATATATAAAACAATAATAATCTGGTTCATCCAATATTGATGCATTTTACATTTCTTGAAACTGCTGCAAGTTTTAGCACAGGTAGTCCATAAACACACACTTAGGCAGCACTTTTCTACCCACTTATATAGTGTACAAACTGCATGATACTAGTCCAAAGCCAAAAGGCTCATGATCAGGGATCCTGGTTGTCTCTGCTAAAAATACATGCAAAATTTTCTGATGTAAAAAAAAACCTTTTTCTGTGATTAAAACCAATATATATATGCCAGTGTGTGTGTGTGTGTGTGTGTAGTAACATTTCTGTTTTAATCACAGAAGAATGTAGATTTTCAGGGTTGTTGTATCAGAACATTTTAGATTTATATATATATAGAGAGAGAGAGAGTGCCATTGTTGTTTTAATCACAGAAAAGTGTTTTTTTTTAATCAGAAAATTTTGCATGTGTTTTTATCAGAGAAAACCAGGATCCTGATCATGAGCCTTTTGGCTTTGAACTAATATCATGCATAGCTTGTACTCTATATAAGTGGGTACAAAAGTGCTGCCTAAGAGTGTGTTTATTGACTACCTGTGCTAAAACTTGCAGCAGTTTCAAGAAATGTAAAATGCATCAATATTGGATGAGCCAGATTACTACAGACACACTTGTTTCAAAGTCAGTGTTTGCCCCTCACTTCCATGTGTTCAGAGGGAGCAAGGTCTAAGAATAAGTTGAGAGAGAAGGGGCTGCAGGGGAAGAAGTTAGGAGCAG
Organism: Alligator mississippiensis; assembly: GCF_030867095.1. Lineage (NCBI taxonomy): Eukaryota > Metazoa > Chordata > Crocodylia > Alligatoridae > Alligator > Alligator mississippiensis. The sequence continues at coordinate 229,352,263 of NC_081824.1, forward strand.
AGAGCAAGGGGACCACCTGATTCCTCCAGGTTTATTTTCCCTGCTGTAGCAGTTGGAGGGGGACAAATTCAAGGCAGACCTCATAGATTTTGTAGACATTAGTGCTGGAAGGGACCTCATAAGATCATCGGGTCCACCCCTCTGCCCAAAGGGCAGGAAGTCAGCTGGGGTCAGATGACCCCAATAGATAATCATCCAAATGCTTCTTGAACATATCCAGAGTAGGTGCTTGCACCACTTCTGGGGAGAGTCTGTTCCAGGCTCTGGAGACCTGAATAATAAAGAAGTTTTTCCTTATGTCCAGTCTAAAACGGTCTTCAAGCAGTTTCTGACCATTGGACCGTGTCTTCCCTTGGGGTGCCCTGGTGAACAGACATTCTCCCAGTTCCTGGTGTACACCCCTGATATACTTATAGGCTGCCCCCAAGTCTCCCCTAAACTTATGCTTTTCCAGGCTGAAGAGTCCTGTACGCCTCAGCCTCTCGTCATAAAGCCTGCTCTCTTGACCTCTGATCATGCGTGTGGCTCTCTTCTGGACTCTCTCAAGCTTTTCCACATCCTTTCTAAAGTGTGGAGCCCAGAACTGGATGCAGTGCTCCAGCTGTGGCCTCACTAAGGCTGAATATAGCTGGAGGATGACATCTTGGGTCTCGCTTGAGATGCATTGGTGTATTTGCTTTGCTGGCTGCAGCATCGCATTGGTGGCTCATATTCATCTTGTGGTCAATTGCGACCCCCAAGTCTCTTTCAATTGTAGTGCTAGTGAGTGTAGCACTGCCCAGCCTATAGATATGATGTGGGTTCTTTCTCCCAAGGTGAAGTACCTTGCATTTCTCTACGTTGAAATTCATCAGGTTCTGATCCACCCACTTTGCAAGCCTGTCCAAGTAGCCCTGAATCCCCAGCCTATCCTCTAGTGTAACCACACTTCTCCATAATTTGGAGTCATCTGCAAACTTAGCCAGTCTGCTTCTAACACCTGAGTCCAGGTCATTTATGAATATGTTAAAGAGTACTGGTCCGAGTACTGAGCTCTGAGGGATGCCATTGGTCACTATGCACCATGTTGACTCGGTTCCATCGACTGTCACTCCCTGGGTCTAATCACAGAGCCAGTTCCTCAGCCATTGTATTGTAAGTTTTTTGAGGCCACTGGTCCCCAATTTTATCATGAGGACTTCATGGGAGAGCAAATCAAAGGCTTTTTTGAAATCCAAGTAAATGACATCATCTTCTCCTCCCCTGTCCAGGTGATATGTCACCTGGTCATAGAAAGAAATGAGGTTGGTCAGGCACAACCTACCTGTAATGAAGCCGTGTTGGCTGTCTCTCAGAATTATACCTTCTGTTAGCCTGTTGTTGATGGATGCTTCAATAATTTTTTCCATGATCTTTCCAGGGATTGAGTTCAAACCGATTGGCCTGTAGTTGTCCAGATCTTCCTTCCTTCCTTCCTTTCTTGAAGGCACCACATTGGCCCTCTTCCAATCTTCAGGAACCTATCCTGAGCACCATGAGTTCTCAAATATCCTTGCTATTGCCAAATGACCCCAGAAGATAATCATCCAAATGCTTCTTGAACGTGTCCAGAGTAGGTGCTTGCACCACTTCTGGGGGGAGTCTATTCCAGACTCTGGAGACTCAGACAGTAAAGAAGTTTTTCCTTATGTCCTTATTTCCTTATAAATTTCCCATATATAGAATCTAATCTGGGGGGGAGGAGGTCATTTTATATTTGAGTAAATATGGTATATTGCTAATAGTCCCATATATTTCTGGATTGGTGTCCTTCTTGATTTGGTTTATTTTGAAGGCTTTTAATTTATTTTAAATGATGTAAGGCAAGCTCCTTGAATTTTATAGGTGGTTAAAATTGAACATTTAATCTTTGTGATTAAAGAAAGATTGTTTGATGGTTTGAGAGCTTATCAGATGACTGTTTGGGGGGGGGTTTTCTTGCTATTATGGCTTTGTAAGAAATATTTTTCGTAAGAAGGGCAGAATGAGTTTTGTGGAGGGCCTCCAAAATGTAGACTAGCTAGCTTTGGAATCAAAGAAATTGAATAATTTTTTTATTAACCTTACATTCTCCCTTTTCAGTTTAGAACATAAAAAGCAAATAGCCATTGCAAAGCAGTTTCACATAAAACACTAATCTCAATATTATAGCAGAATATAATAGCAAACTCCAAGCTCACTAGCTTTTTTTCACTGTTGTTTCATGAGTGGGAAATCCAACTTAAGTACTCCTATCAAAGTAATTCTTTCTGTCTGTAACCTTGACTGGATAAGCAGATGTTTTAAGCTGTACATAACAATAAAACAATCAGTGTAGCATTGCTGGTAACCTGAATATAAGTAATAGAGTTTACAGGAGTGAAAAAGATGCTATGAGCTCTTAGAGAAAAGAGATTTTTAATGCAGTTGGAAAACAATAGGTTTGTTTCAGCACAATGTTCATTCTTGCCCTCCTATATTTTCCTATAACAACTTACTCAGCAGACTAAGTAGGTTCTGTCAAGTTCAGCCTTCATCTAGTGGTCACTGCTCTTTCTCAGTGGTGAGGGCAAGCTCAACTACTATCTGCTTATTTTTTCCCTAGTGGGCAATCATTGGGCATATTTTGGTGTCTAGACTGTTGAAAACTAGAAGTTTGCCACTTGCTATGGTTACAATTCCCAAGTTAACCAATGATTTTAAAATCAAATTATGGCCGTTGACTATCAGGTTCCAAAAACTTTTTCTAAAGCTAAGCCACCTCACAAACAACAATAGCACACAGAAGAAATAAATACTCTAGCATTTTTCTAATTTCAGAGTAGTGGATAAAGATTAACATAGCTCAACAGTTTATACTTTTGGGCTACAGAGTGATGGTTGCATACTTAGATAGGTATGTACTTCCATAGTTTGTTTTGGTTTTAAAGAAAGAGATCGGGTCTGATAAGGTTATCTTATGAGAACCACTTGATTATCCCTAACAAATACAAATGGGTATGTTTATGCACATGTGTGTAATACTTAATGGCCTTTGAAAATAGCAGTATTAAGATAAATTATATTTTGTGTAACTAAATATTTTCCTAAAAAGATGCCAGGAATAGATAAACAGAGTTTTGCAAAAAAAAATGACATGTATGCTTCAGGTCTTTCTCTGAAACTTAGTTTTTAAGGTTTAAAAAAGGTTCCAGTAAAACAGTACTACCACGCCATCAACCTTTTCTTGTGACTGTCCCTCCACCTAATCCCAAGTAGGATTCCCATGACCTTCATTTCCATTAAGTCTAAAGGTGTTTTCCAGCCTCTCCACATTCCATAAGCATTTGGTCTTCACCAGCTTGTTATGACCCAGTCTTCCTCTGGCTTCTGCTGCTAGACCAATGTGTCTTTATCTTTTTAAAATCAGAGCTCCTCTTGTTAGACTCAGTACACCCATTTTAAAATGCCAGGTCTTTGCTTGTTTTTTTGTATTATGTAAAACTAACAATTGTAGAACAATTCTTCTGTTGCAAAAAACTCAGAAGAACCATAACAGATCAGAATGTTTTGACACTATAGATTACTGTTTAAAATCTATGGGTTTATCTTATGAATCAAGTGTAGATATTTGCTCACTTAACAGCATTAATATTGAGTGATGTTACCTTTTAAAGAATCTCATGACATCCTGGTTGAGAATCACTTCTCAAGACTGAACTAAAACAAACAACAACTCATAGTACCTTTGGGGGCACATTGGCCGGTCAAGCTGGGTTATTCCTTGGTTCCAGACATCCCTCCTGTGCCTACCTTGCTTGTGTTGTAGCTCCCATTGCTGTGGGCAGGCATGCAGTGATGTGATGTGAGTAGAGCCTTGGTAGCTGAAGCTTTAACAAAGAAGTGGCTGGACCTCACAACATCACAACAGTGGGAATATCCCATCTCAGAAATGAAGAAGCAGGGTATGAGGTAGGGAGACTAGCCATAAGTAACTGTTATTATAGATGAATGAACCACCTGTGAATAACAAGCATGAGTATAGCAATTCCTTTGAACAAGTAAAGGATTAGTGACATTCTGAAAGGAACAGAACCTATTGCAGGAGACACCTACCAAAGGGACTCCGTTCTGGGAATTTTGGAAGGAAGGAATGAGATGATGGATTGTGAAGAGAGCAGGGAAAAGCATAGCCTTCTAGGAACTAAGGAGCTGTTTGGGATGAGAAGGGAGCTCTTTCATGTCAGCCTGATGGGTGGAGGGAGGATTTTTTTCAAGCTTTTTTTTTTTAATTAGAAAAGGTATAGATGGGATGAGCTTCAAAAGATCATAGACATCTGTAAGATGAATACACCCAATGCCTATAATATAGCTATATCATAAAAAAAGAAGAAGAAAACCTACAGTGGCTCATCACACTGTCAAAAGTTCAGTACATATACATTAGTAGCCCACTTCCTAACTTTTGTACCATCACTGTATTTGGTGGTGTCCAGCTCTCTGATGGTGTGTCACCTCTGTGGTGTTTCAAGAGTGTCTCTGTCAAGAAGAAAATAGATATTTGATTGAAAACTAATGCTGTGTTCCTGGAGCAAAATCCTGTGTTTGTAAACAGAACTATTTGAATGACACGATCAAAGAAGGTGGCAATCCTAGGAGAACATGTTGCCCGTTGTCCTGCAGCTTCAACAAGCGGGACAATGGCTGACATGCTTCACTCAGTGAAGCAGATCAGCTGTGCCAGGACATGTCCAAGCACAGCTGATGCACGTAATTTGGCGATGTCCATTTCTAGCCTTATGGAGGTAGCAACTGCAGTGCAAACCACTGTACCTCCAATGAGAGTATAGCTAGGAAACTCCATTCAGTACTAACTCTCTGTCTTAGTAAAGAACCAGTCTTCATTAATGTAAATGATAGTAGCACACAAAAACATGGTACAGAAAGTATAATAATTGTGGGGAGTGGACTAAATGCAATACACTTCACATAGAAGTGTTCAGATTTTAACTTTAGTAGCATGCAGTGAATAAATTGGTTGTAGTGCCTGAGGGACAGTGATCTGCATCTCGGAGATGGCGGGCTGTAAAGTCCTGACAGCCTCATGCAAATAATGACAGCTGAAGTCACTTGTTGGAAAGTCTGTAAACTCTGGTTACAGCTGCACTTGTCAGTAGCTTTAAGGGAAGTGTAATCAGCCACAGAGATTAATTTGCATCTCAATTAGAAAAGAGTCAGGAGGAAGCACTAGAGTCTGTTGCTAGAAGGTTATGGAAGAAATCTCATCAGGCACAAAAGCCTCCCAATACTCAGTACTCCAGCTGAGTGGAGGACAATATCTGAGGTTTAGTTACCATGGGGACCAGAAGCCTGCAGAGCCTCAGAAGAATCCAGGGTTTGCACTGTAATCATTTGGTCATGATGACACAAATTCCACTGTTGTACCCAAATACATTTTTTCTGTTGGAAAGCTCTTAGAATGTGGGAAAGGTAGATATATCAAAGAGCACATACATTTTTTTCATTGACCTTAAATGCTTCATGTTGCTGCAATGTTAGAGCAAAAAAAATATTCATAAGACACCCATCGATTGGATTTCAACTTTAAAGTGTAGGTGCTCTTTGTAAGTCATATCCCAAAGCCACAAATGAAAGGCCAGTTCGTTTACATAGTTTCATGTTTAGATGAATAACAAAATTTCCCTTAAAGCTTGTAGAAATGCCTGGATGAAATACTTTAAAACACACTGAAATCAGCTTTCACGTACTTAAAACATATGTTGAAAAGTAGTGGCTCATTTGTTTTCAGGAAACATCCCACCATCATTTGTTTTGTGGTAACATTTTCATATTTTATATTTCTATCACTAACTGTTAGCAATCAGATGACAGTATCAAAGATGAATACAGAATATTTAGATGCACAAATGTTAGAAATTGTTGAATACGGTTTTAAGAGCTTATTATACAAGAGTTTGGGAGTTTCAAACCCATCTATTTTCTGGAGAGAGGAAGGAACAAGAAATCTTCAGAAAGTGTCATTTTTGTGTATTTTCACAGACTAAAGCAGTTGATTTCAGAGAAACAAAAGATCATCCTAAATGAGTCGCAGTGGGCGCATCTACACAAGACACTTTATTTGAGATTAGAGCTAATTACTGTGTAGTAAGCATCACCATCTACACATGAAGATGCTTACTGTGCAGTAATTTGCTCTAATTGTGAGTAAATTTACGACCTGTAAATACAAGTAGCATATTTACTCCGAATTACTTACTGCACAGTATGGCACATGTAAACAGCCAACCAAGAGCAAATGTGCTTCTGGGCAGCTGGAGGCAAGAAATTGCTTCCTGCACCCAGGAGCTGCCTGCTGCCAGGGCAGACTGTGCCACTGGAGCCTGGGCAGGGACAATGTCCCCCTGCCTCAGCAGCAGAGAGGACCTAGCCCCTGCCCCCACTTTGCAGGTGTTGCAGTGGACATAGTCTTTCTGGACTTTAGGAAGGCCTTCAACACTATCTCTCACCCCATTCTCATTAAAAAATTAGGCAACTGTGGTGTCGATGCCTGCACAGTCAGATGAGTCGCAAATTGGCTGGAGGGTCACGCCCAGAGAGTGGTGGTGGATGGGTCATTTTTGATCTGGAGGGATGTGAGCAGTGGGGTTCCCCAGGGCTCGGTCCTCAGGCCCACACTGTTCAACATTTTCATCAGCAACTTGGACGAGGGCGTGAAAAGCACCTTGTTCAAATTCACGGGTGACACTAAGATGTGGGGAGAAGTGAACATGCTAGAGGAGAGGGACAGGCTACAACTAGATCTGGACAGGTTACAGGGGTGGGCAGATGAGAACAGGATGGGTTTCAGTACTGACAAGTGCAGGGTACTGCACCTGGGGACGAAGAACCAGCAGCATACCTACAGGCTGGGGAACTCCCTTCTTGTCAGCACAGAGGCAGAAAAGGATCTTGGAGTCACTATTGATTCCAAGATGAACATGGGCCGCCAATGTGGGGACGTGGTCAGGAAGGCTAACTGCACCTTGTCATGCATCCACAGATGCAACATGAACAGGTCCAAGGAGGTGATCCTCCCCCTCTATGTGACATTGGTCAGGCTGCAGTTGGAGTACTGTGTCCAGTTCTGGGTGCCGCACTTCAGGAGGGATGTGGCCAGCATCGAGAGGGTCCAGAGGAGGGCCACTCACATGGTCAGGGGGCAGCAGGGCAGGCCCTGTGAGGAGAAGCTACAGGACCTGCACCTGTTCAGCCTCCACAAGAGAAGGCTAAGAGGGAATCTGGTGGCCGTCTACAAACTGGCCAAGGGGGACCAGCAGGCAATGGGAGAGTCCCTGTTCCCCCGACTACCGGGAGTAACAAGGAATAATGGCCATAAGTTGACTGAGAATAGATTCAGGCTAGATATCAGGAGGTGCTACTTCACAGTCAGGGTGGCTAGGATCTGGAACCAACTTCCAAGGGAAGTGGCACTCACTCCTACCCTGGTGGTCTTCAAAAGGAGGCTAGTTAGACACCTCGCCGGGGTCGTTTGACCCCAGCATTCTTTCCTGCCCAGGGCAGGGGATTGGACTTGATTATCTGCTCAGTTCCCTTCTGACCCTACCAACTATGAAACTATAAAGTATGATTTTTATAATTAGGTACTTTCCAATGTGTTAGCCTGCTCTTAGTTGTAATATTAAAGAGTAAAAATGGTAAAAATAAAATGATGTTGTAGGTTTGATGATCCAGGGAATATGTGGAAGGCAAGGATTATTGTGGGTAATTTCTTCTATTGGGCCAACTGTGTGGTTGTGAGAGATTTAGATAAACTTTCAAGAACGAGAACTGTTTTAGGTATAAGAAGGGTATCTGATACCACAAAATTGTCTAAACCTGTCCTAACCATGCTGTTCACCCAATACAGATAACACTCACAAAAATCCTTGTCTCTCAAAGGATTAAATTGCTATTTGTACCAGTTCTCCTAGATTTTCTTGCAAGAGAGTCATGATAGATCTTAATGAGCTACCTGATCTAAATTCATTCAATTTGTGTGATCGTTACACAAGAGCTATAGATTATTTTGAGAAATTACTTCCAAAAGTGCAAAAAATTTAAGTAAATTATAATATACTATGTGCAAGGGAATTTCAAGAACCTGGTTTTGAGCTCAGGGCAAGGTTAGCCACTGATTCTTAAAATAAATTATTCTGATAATTGACACACAGCTGAGGATTCATGAAAAGGCAAAAGTTCCCCAGCCCCTTGAATTATTGAAGGAACTTGCTTTTGGGAGATATGGAAAAGACTTTTTCAAAGTAAAAGTAATCAGGGCTATCGGGCTAACTACAAACTGTATCTTGCAAAAATCCACTATTAGCTAAACTAATTTTGCATATGTACATTTAATAAGTTAAAAATTAAATCAAACTGTCTACGTAAAAGGCCAGAGGGAACTTCAGACTTCAAGATGTATTCTGATGGAATTATGTGCAGTATTGGAAGAGATCACATTTCCTGAAACAAAAGCATGCGCATATAAAAGCAAAGTTAGCCAAAAGTGGATTCTTCTGAGGTACTGATTGTTTGTAAGAACCCAGTGGCGATGCATAGGGGGTGCCAATGCCGTGCTGACTGGCTGCACTCGCCGCTTAGGTGATGGGCGGGGGGGTAGGTGGGAGCGCCAGTGCCCGCCCTGCAAGTGCCAGCCGGTGAGTGGAGCGCTGTTGCACTCCCAAAAGCAGCCACAGCCAGAGCAATCAGCTGCAGCCACTCCCGGAAGTGGCCGCAGCCATTTCCAAAAGTGGCTGCAGCGATCAGCCAGAGCAATCGGCCACTTCGCAATGAGCCATGGGGGGACCTCTTTCCCTGGTCAACAGGACTAGCTGTGGGGGGACCCCCCCCCCTCCAGTCTCTGACTGATTGCTGGTGGGGGCACGTGTCCCCCCTGACTAAGGCGGGACCAGTCACCCATGTAAGAACTCCAGTGAACTTTGAGTTGGCTCCTCCTGCTTTTTTTTTTTTAAATAATATTTCTTTCGCTGTATGTTTGTGTGTACATATATGTGTTTATATTTAGTATCTCTTTGTATGTAAATGCAATAATTGAAATATATGTGAAAAATTCATTCCACACTGAAATGGAGACATGGGAACACTAGAATGGGTGACAGGGCTCTGTTTCTATCCTAGCTGCATGTAGGAAGTGTTTGTCCACTCCCCAACATCACTCACCCTCTCCTTACAGCTTCACAGCTGCAGGTTTAACCCTGTCACAGCTGCTGTTGAGTTGGCAGTAGCTTTTGGCTAAGCCATCACGTCTGTGGCAGTTAAGATTCTAGAAAAAATATCTTTTCCGTCATTCTGTCTTTCCAATACAAGGTGTGTGTTTTATGTGGGGGCGGGCAGGGGAGGAGTGGGATGTGAGTGCATACAGTGTATGTTGCGTGGTTACCGCTCTCTAAGTTATCTTGCATTTGGTTACCATTCATCTTTGAAAATGGGGCTTATCTGTACATATAAAAGAGAAAGAAACAAAACAATTTTTGCATTTTAAGATTATTCAGACTATTCTGAACTAAGGATGTTAGGTAAGATGTCTTTAGGTATCTTCTTTTCAAATGTAAGTAGCTTCTGGAAATAAAGTGCAGGTCTGAGTCCCTAATTAGTTGTTTCATAATGCATCATTTCACAATGCTGAAAGAACATTGGGATTCCAGTGATATCACATCATGAAATTACTTACAGAACACACATGGGGAGTACTACTTTGATTTAGCACCTAGTAACACTTTTCTACTGGCTTCTTCAGAGAAGAACACCCTGTAGTTTGAAGAATGGCAGTATTGATCCATGATTAATTGGATTTCAGTGGCAGGAATCTGAGCCTGAAAAAGAGGTCCACACTGGTACCTGAAGCATTTGCTTCCCTGATGGAAATGCTTCTATCGTTACCCCCTGATAATTCTGGTAAGCAAGGTTCTTTCTAAATGTAAAAGAGACTTTGCTATAATCTGCCATTCCTCTTGAGGTGGTTGTTGTTGTTGTTGAGTAGGTATCATATTCTTTGAGGATGACCATAGAAATTTCTGTTCAGTTAACTGTTTCACTATCTCTAGTTTCTGAGAACTGTGAGTTCAGAGGTTTTGACACCTCTGAAATGCAGCCTCAATTTTTCCTAGAAAATTGTGAGGGATCTATTTTAGACAAAATTTACAGCATGTTGACTTAGTCCCTCTACCTTCCCCTTCCCCTTCCACACGCACTCATTTATATTCTTTCAACACTATGTAAATTTTACTTTCACCTTCTAGCTACTTTAAGAGATTAGCTATAATTTCTCTTATTTACAAATGAGTAAATGGTGCCTTGGTTTCAGTTAGGATTTAAGAAGTACACGTTTGACAGAAAAAGATCTTTTAGAAACCTCATTTCTAGTGGGCATCTTTGTGGTCCTAATTTTTTTTTAAATCTGAACCACCTTACTCCTTGACGCTCAGGTCCTTTATGTGCATTTCTGCATCTCTTCCTCATTGTGTTTCATAGCCTCTCTACTTGTCTGCAGTCTTGGATTGATCCCACTCTTGACTGAAAGTATAGACAGCCCCATGCAGTTCCTTTTCCAGCCTGTTTCAACAGCACCTCTTCCTCTTTCTTTCTGAAGTCTGTTAGAAAGCAAGTACCCAAGAGTCTCCTGAGGAATGTCACCTTAAAAAATATTTCCAAACTTGTATACAAAGTGGAAAAGCATTTGTCTTGTATGGAAATAAAAAAGATGACCCAACGCTCACCACATGGGCAAAACTCACTCACAAGCATGACAGCTGAAGGTACATTTTGCCCTAAGGTTGTCTTAGAAATCTTGTTGTTGCTCAGTGTGAAACCCTGAGAACAGACGCTAATGAGTGTTGCTCAAATACGTTCTGAATGTTTCTGTTAGTGCACTGAAACATTATACATTTGTGCACTTGTCTGTGTATACAAAGACAGTTAAAACACACATGTGATTCATCTAATATCTGAGCACTGGATGTCACCATTTCTCTACTCCAGGTTTGTGATCTTACAGACTAGTAGACAAGTGTGATAATTCTTTCAGTGAAGTAGTTTTCTACATAAACAGTTCTTAAAGATTCATGTGCTCTTGTGAATACATTAGGCACACTTGGCTGTATTAAACAATTATGTAGAATAAGCCTGGAATTCTAACTTGTAAAACTTACCACAGAAGAATACATTATCTGAATCTAAGGTTTATGATAGTGTATCCAGGTATTCAATTCACATATGACAGATACTTTTACCATACCCTGAATAAGGTATATAAATGAAGAGTTTCAGCTGTAATTCTGAATGTGTTTCCTTTTCTTGGGTTAAGGTCAACTGCTTAATATTAATTTAACATGCAGCAATTTATTCTCATTATACTTTTTTTAGCTGACCTTAGGCCTATAAAAAAATATTCAGCGCAATTGATTTGGTCAATTAGTTGTCTGAAATATGTTGTAGGTGGATAGAATGTCAGGTGTATTTAACCAGTTTTTGTATATTGCAATCCTTGTCAAATACAAAAATCTTTTGTAACATACTTTTTAATTTAAATTGAAAAGGAATGACACTTATCTATTTCATTCTAATGTAATGTGAGATTTGAAAATAAGGTCTTAATCTTTTTATTTTAAAAAGGGGTTTTTTTCCTTCATGCAATGAAGCTCTACCTTCAATCTATATAGATCCTATTAAAAATTAGTGTGATATTCTTAAGCATGTGTCACATTAGCTCAGGCAGTTTATTTGACATGGCACCTGGTAGTTTTCTACTGAAATGATCAGTTCTGACTCATAGGAGTACCTTTAGTCAGTCTTTGTTACCTTGCCAACAGAAAAGCAACAGATTTAACTTGCCATCTTTAGCTTCTCTGTCAGCTATTGTATCCAGCTATCACAAGACAGGTTGGCGTTTCAGACAGAAGTATTTGGTCCAGTCGCACCAATTTCTGAAGGAGCCTGATGAATGCTACAGAAGCTCTAATAGGTGGTGGAAAGGAGCACTGACCTTCATTTTGAAGTGCAGTTTCCCTGCTGGAGTAGATCGATAGTTTAGCTGTCTGTCTCTGCTGCTTACCTTCCGTTCTCACAGTGAGAACCATCTCCAGGCAGCAATCGATGGCTCTAATCTGTTCCAGCCTGTAATAAGTCATGCGAGGCAAAGCTTTTAGGAGGCATTACATGGGATTGCAGAGGCAGCTCTTCAACTCATATTCATAGTGCTCTTCATAGACTTGCAAGGAAACGTGGTACATTCCAGTTTACTGTATCGTTCTTTGTGTATTACTTCCACAGATTCATACTTTAGATGCTTATGAATGGTGCACATGTTTAACAGTTTGAACTTTTATGTCAGATATATTTTTGATCCTAGTCATACTCATCACTGCCTATATTTCCTCTTTATGTACCTTATATATACATATCTTTTCACCTCTGATGGATCTGCACTTGCAAATGTTTCAAATGTCATTGCTGTCTGTTCCTTATTACAACATAAATACGTTTTCTTAAAGTCTATTTTGAGTCAGTGTGATAGTCCTGGAAATCAAAGTCATTTATTCATTCACAGAATAGTTACAGCAACATGAGTTTATGCTTCCCAGTCAGCTTTCCTCAGCACTGTGGTAGTAGGGATAGCCTCTCTAAATGAGTAATGTAGTTCTACCAATTCATCTTTTATTCCTTGAAATTTGTCTTCATAACATGAGCATTGTTCTCTTCCCTGATCTGGAGGCTCTGTGTGACCCTGACATCATCATAGACATTGCACTCAGGGTTCCCAAATGTAGACCTCCAAGTTTTCTATCCAGGTTGTATGATAGATTGTTCTTCATCACCCCAAGAATTGATATTGGCACAGTAGCCTTCATTGTTTTCCCCATATCTTTCTATGCAAGCTAATCCAACTAATTTTTCCACTGGGACCTTTAACAGAATTACTCTTCTCCCAAGTTAAATGCTGAGGGTGTTACAAGACAACCAAACCTCATGTTTTTTTATTAACAGAGGCCCTAGTGAGTTTCAGTATCCCTATTTTCCTTATTTTCTCACTCTTTCTTCTGATGCAGTCAGTACGGTAGCTCTTGAAAGTGATGTCATTGGTAGCATCTCAAGCCATACATTTTTCTGCCTCTCTTCCCTTGGTGATGAGTTCTCTCTTGATGATGAATCATACCGTCTCCAGCAACTAATAGGAAGATTTTAAAAGGTTTTTGTTAATCAGTAAATTAAAATAACAGCATAGTTCCAAAACACAGGCCATGTGTTTAAATACTGTGTGGGGCATCTAGAAATTTTAAAAATAAAAAAAAAGAAATAATTATGTGGAAGCCAAGTTAGAAAGAGCATACAAATCAAATTTGGTTATGTCAAATTGAGGCAAATCTGGAATTATTCAAAATACTGTTAAACCTTTCTTATTTATGCTATTCTCTAGAAAATTCATGGTACAGCATCATACCCTGTAGCAATGAATACAGGGTTTGGCACTGAGAACCATGAATTCTAAATCTAGTTGTGTTGTGGAAAAGGTCTTTTGTTTTGAGAAGCCTCTCTGACTAAATTTGCTCACCGGTACTGAATGTCTTTGTACAGTACCATAACTAATTTTGCAGAGAGAAGTGTTCAGCTATGTTAATCTGAAGTCAAGCAGAAGGCAGGGCAAGGTGGCACCTTAGAGACTAACCAGTTCAGAGTCATAAGGTCTCATAGGCAACAACCTACCTCAGAATGAAAGCTACAGTTTGAAGTGGCCCAAAAGAATCAATTATAACCAGGGATCCTGGTTTTCTCAGTTTAAAAATTGCAAATTCTCTGATTAAAAAAACTTAAAATTTGTGATTAATATGAAACACCACTCTCTATATATCGGTATCAACTGAACACAATGTTTTATTGATATATTTACAATTTTAAAGCAATCTGGAAGCCTACCAATGCCTCAATCTCTATAACAAAATAAATTCTATGTACTTATAAATTTTGGCATTTGATTTTGGATTTTTTATCATGGAAAATCAGAGCTCCCCCTGCACCCTTTGCTCACCAGGACCCATGTCCAGGTCTCTCACTCCCCACCCACAGCCCGCCGGCTCTGCTGGTGCCCCTCACTTCTGACCCACCTCTCCCTGCCCACCCACCTGCCAAGGCTATGGAGCCAGGGACCCAGAGGCCCCAGGGGGAAGGCAGCAAGGCAGGGAGCCCGAGCCCACAGCAGGAAGCCCACTTCCGCCCTGCGCATAGATCTGGGGGACTCATTCTCCCTCTGCCTTCCCTGGGAATGCGCACAGTGGTGGGGAGCCAGCCCCGCTCCCGGGCCCCCGGACAAACTGCCCATGGTCCTGTCTTGCTCCCCACCCAGGCCCTGCCGCTGCACATGGCCCCAAGCCCCACACACCACCCCAGTTGGGCAGCAGCCCCAGCCCTGCCAAACTCCCTCCCTATGGGGGCCTCAATTCTCCCTTCCCCCCACCAGACTTACCCGTGGGAACTGATCTCCAGGCTGCATGTGTGTGTGTGCACATGCACATGGTGCAGGACACCTGC